>NC_143258.1:29204346-29514179 GCF_984573655.1 Nuphar pumila | reverse complement strand
AATCTCATTCCATTTATTGTAAAGGCTTGCCAAACGATTATCATGAACACTAATCTTGTTGTAGGGTTAGGTTTAAATATTTTATGAGATCAGTAGATATCATCATAATTTCATCCATGATATCTTATATGCCAGTTCCTGGGTTGTTTAAAATCCAAGAAACAGATGGGATGGAGTCAACTGACAATAGTGATGAAAGTCATGATGTTTTGGTCTGGGTGATAGGGTTGCCCAGATTTGCCTTCTAACATTACTTGGCAATCCTACATGCACATATTCATCTATCCCCAATATATACACCACCAACTATCCTGCCTTCACTATTGTAACTACATCAGCAGTTACATCCATTTTCTGCGTTACCTATAACCTATTTCATAATAGGTGCATAGCAACCTCCATATGTTCAACATGCACTTCCCTTCACATAGCTGAAATTCCCCTGCTATGCCCACCTGTGAATGGTTTTAGCACAGCACCCATTTATCATCATCATATATACTCATTTCATAAGATATTGTATAGGTCATACATGTATGTATATATATATATATATATATATATATATATATATATATATATATACATACACACACATCTATATATATGTATGTATACGTGCCTATAAATATAAATGTGTCATTTCCTATCTTTCCCTCATGCCATCTTAAGCTTTCATTGTAATATCTTTTGTGATATGTTTGTCTCTAGCTTAAGCTAACTCTTGTTTTGCAGGATTTCTCCTTTAGATTAGAAAGCCTTGACATTTTTTTTTTCAATTCAAATAATGTAATAGTTAGATCTTGAATGAAAATTTACATTTCCTGCTCTTAGATAGAATGAATGAGCATTGTAAATATCATGAATTACTTGTTCTTCATGCATTTTTCCTTCATTTCTCAAAATCTCACATGGGTAAAACACGAATGGCACGTGCACCATTTCGTAAGAGGTAAATTAATCCTAAGTTAATGATCCATATCAATGGCCATAGTCAGGGTGTGGACAAAACTTAGGATTTTTATCTTTTACGAAATAACATTGGATCCACACTGGATCCATTTCAAAATTCATCATATTTCCTTAAATATTTTCTCCTTTTATTAGAATTTAACTTAAAATTGACTCAAAATATATACCAATGGCCATAGTCAGGGTATATTGAGAGTTAATTTCATTTTAAATTCTATAAAAGCACCAAATGTATTTTATTCTTCTCTTGAATTTAAATATAGATTATTATATAATACATTCAATGACCATAGTCAAGGATGTATTATATCTTCAATCTTGTTTTAATTCATTTAAAGAATGGAATAGCTTTTCAAAATCCAATTTAAAAAATTTAAATTCATTCATCATTTAGATAGAATTGCATCATATTTTTAAATTCTTTTTCATAAATCCAAGTAATTCTTTCCTTCATTTCTCAGGTCAAACCCTATTCATAAATTCAAATTCAACTCTATTTCTCAAAAGGATTCAAGAATTCAATTTCAAGGTCTCATTTGACTTTGAAACTTCAGAATCATCTTGTATTTCAAAATTCCAAATTCTATCTTAAATTCAAAATCCAATTTAACTTTGAAATTCATTTGTATGTTCAAGATTCAATTTCTAAAAATTTGTTTTCCAAGTTCAATTTAAACTTGGAAGTTCTTGATTTATCTCTTGAATTTAACTCCAAATCCATTTTAGGATCCAGGATTCAACACTCATATTGGATCTCTGACTTCACATCCAATTCCTCTTTAGGATCCAGAGTCCAATTCCACTTTTTGGATCTCAGACTTCAGATCCAATTCCCCTTTAGGATCCAAATTTCAATTTCACTTTGGATCTTAGACTTCAGATCCAATTCCATGTTAGGATCCAGAATCCAACTTCACCTTAGATCTTAGACTTCAAATCCAATTCCATGTTAGGATCCAGAATCCAACTTCACCTTGGATCTCAGACTTCAGATCCAAATCCATCTTAGGGTCCAGAGTCCAACTCTACATTGGATCTCAGACTTCAGATCCAAATCCATCTTAGGATCCAGAGACTAACTCTACATTGGATCTCAGACTTCAGATCCAAATCCATCTTAGGGTCCAGAACCCAATTTTACATCGGATCTCAAATCCCAGATCTTAAATCCATTTTAAGATCCAATTCTATTCCCAATTCTAGATTTCAAATCCAAGTCTATTTCCAGATCTCATTTGAACTCCCTAAACCCATTTCTATTTTAAATACCATTTGATTTTCTCAGATCCATTCTAAAATTCAAATTCAATATCACTTCCAAATTTCATCTTCTTCTTCTAAATCCATGAGTAATATCAAAGTCCATTTCTGACTTTGAAACTTCATTTCCTTTCATTTCGAAGCTTTAAATCATTCTTTCTCCAAAATCGAGATTTATTCTTCCAACTCTGATTTACTTCAAAAACTTAGAACTTCTCCGATCTATCTCAAGTTCTAAAGTTACGATTCAAACATTTCTTTATTCCATTATCAAATTCATCTCAGAACACTTGGGATTTTTCAAAACATCTTTTCAAAAAGAAGCATATATCCTTGCATTACACAAGCATGATTCTTTGTGCATTTAGAGTTAGAATAAATTCTTAGATTATATTTAGGCAAAGCAAAAGGCATAGATTCGATCCTTGGTTTGATTATCCCTGGTAAAGGCGCCGGGAACGGTCGAACCTCGTACCGACGAGCGAATCCCGTCTCTCCATTTTTCCCGCAAATATTTTCAAAATGGAGGCGAGTAAGATTTCTAAATATTTTCAAATTAAGGTCAAGTGAGACTGCGCAAAAGAGTTCATCTTCTCTTTCTTTCTCTTCTTTTCTCTTCTCTCTCTCTTTTCTTTCTTTTATTTCTTCTCCCTTCAAAAAGGAGGAGAATAGAGGTTGGAAAAAGAAAAGAGAAGGAAGAGAGAGAAACCACAAGAGAGGAAAAATTTTGCGATGATCACAAGAATGCGAGAGAAAGGAAGGAGAAGGAGGAGGCGAGAAAGGCGAGAGAAAGGAAGGAGAAGGAGGTGGAGAGAAAGCAGAGAGAAAAGAAGGTGAGGGAGGAGAAGCGAAAGCAGAGAGAAAGGAAGGAGATGGAGGACGAGGAAAGGAAGGAGAGAGAAAGGAAGGAGAGGGAGCACTAGAAAAGGAAGGAGAGAATAAGAAAGGAGAAGGAGGACGATGAAATAAAGGAGAGAGAAAGGAAGGAGAAGGAGAGAATAATGAAGGAGAAGAAGGACGAGGAAAGGAAGGAGAGAGAAAGGAAGGCGATGGTGGAGCCGGTAGTGAAGGAAAGGGAAAGGCAGTTGGAGGCAGTGGACCCACCAGAAAGGCCTAGGTTGGAGGGAGAACAGGAGAACAGAGTGACCAAGGTAAATAAATTTGGCCTGTCTTTGAAGATTTAATAATATGTTTAGCGATTTTGGTACAGCTGATTACTGTGTTAGGTATTAATATCTATAGCGATTACTGCGATAGTCTGTGTGTAACCAATATTATTTATAGCGATTAGTAGAATAGTGTTTATAAGTACAAATAGAACTAATTGACAATTGGTATGAATAATATGTTATTTTTTGTTACAGGGAGGTCACAGGAGAAGGAGAGCACCAGGTGAAAAGCTCAGAGGCCGGTGTTAATGGCCTGTAGTTCTGTCATGGTATAGTCAGCTAAGTGCATATCAGAAGGACCGATTACGAAATATGCACTTCGGTGCCCTTTTGGACCAGCAATATTTTGAAACTTGCTGGAATACCATGACCCACCTGGTAAATAAGTGGAATGATAAGACTAACACATTCCAGTTTGATTCTTTTGAGATGACCATGACTCTAGAAGATGTGGCGAGGATCACTAACCTTAAGTGTGATGGCAGTGTTGTCCTATTACGGCATTCAAACTATAACGCAAGGGAAGAATGCACGACCCTTTTGGGAATGTCGATGGATGAATGGAGTCAATGTATTTCTGGTGGAATGAAGTCCACATCAATAAAAGTGTCATTTATCCGTAATAAATGGGAAGGTCGCTCCGCTACTTGTGCATCTGAAACAGCTGACCAAGAGTTGCGCGGCTTCCTTCTTTATTTTTTTGCTTTTACATTATTTTCCGATTGTTCTGGTTCGAGAATAAGTTTCATGTGGTTGCAGTACCTGGCAGACTTAGACGAAGTCGACAACTATGCCTGGGGTGCCGCTATGCTCGCACACTTGTACAGTCAACTCTACCGTGCGAGTAATGGTACGAAAACAGTTGGGGGATTTTGGCCATTTGTTCAGGTATTTGTTGATTGCATAGTTAGTAATTGTAGACTAATTTCATTGAAGGTTGTAGTGTTACTAATAATATTGTTTTTGTTAGGCTTGGGCGTGGGAACATATTATCCCATTGCGTCCACGTGCTGCCCCTGCGAGTTGTGGTTTTCCAAAGATCAGTCGGTGGGCTAGAATAAACGTCACAGTGCATGATGCTAAGTCCATTTTAGATGGGCTGCAACTGAATGAGGTAAACGTTTTAAAATTGTTTACTTATCATTGAGTATTATAAATCGTTGTAATGTTTAGCATTCTTAAGTAATCATCGTTGCAGGAATGTTTTTCATAGTACATATTGTTGTCGCCATATCATGCTTAAGTAAATTGTAATATATTTTCACTCGTTATTAAAAAGAATTAGCAATGTACAGGTTTTGTGGAGACCTTATGGAGATGGGGAAGCCGATGACCAAGACGTTGTTGCAGAGGCTGCTAGATTGTCTGACCGCGATTTGTGGTTGTTTTGCAATTATGAAGCCGAGTTGCAGCATGGTAGCCGAGTTCTCCTACAATCTGGCTTAGGGCAGTCCATCCCAAATATCCTTTGGAAGTGAGAAGGAAGTTGAATAGTGGTAGGTGCAGGAACATGGATTGGCGCGAACTCTACAGGGATGAATTATTCATTTGGAACTCGGGTGGTTTCCCTGTCGTATCGTATGATTCTAACGGACGACAATTTGATCCCTTCTATTTCGAACGCTATTGGAAACCAATGCGTCGAAATCTGTCGATTGATAAAATTGGGAACCCATGCATCCCAACTGCCCCCTCTCATGTTGCAGCCCAGCCTCTACAACCAAAACGTCGTCTCTCTTCTGTTACAACAACGATTCCCTCACCAACAAAGCGCGATGAGGAGCGAACAATTGCTACAAAAGAGCACATCTGCCTCAAGGTTCGATCTTATGGAGAGGGAGAATAAGAAATTAAGGACAAAAGTTAGCAATATGGGGATACAATTGAACTCAGTTGTGGAGATGATGACTAGCTTTTTTAGTATGATGCATGCAACCCAGAGGCCACCCAGGATAGAGGGTCCACCAATAAAAACAGAGAGACAAGTGTATGATATTTCATCTGATTCGTCAAGTGCTTAGTAATAAACCTTGGGCATTCTTTTTTATCAAGATAGCTATTTGTTGTAATTGTATAATTAATTGTCGTAACTTGACATTCTTTTATTGTTTAATTCTTTATTATTACATGTAACAGACACGTTTCGTCTGTGGATCTCGTAAATAAATAAATTTTAATCGAAAATAGATGTTTGTTCTTCAGAATGTGTGGCATTGAATTGAATAAGGTCGCCATCGTTATGATAGAGCATTTCTGCCCAGCAATCGTTGTATTTGTCTGAACAATAATTTAACGAGTTCTGACATCGTAATTGACATCAGTGATTAGCGATCAGAGAAGATTGATGCGAAGAAATCGCTACTGATGATTATAAGTAAACTGTAAGTAGATTGCAATCACGCAATAAGATGCCGGCCAGCCAAAATCGGTACGATATTGTTCTCTGTCAGAAGTCGCTCATTTGCGAGGATTTCAATTCATAAGGTCAACAACGCAAACAACAATGGCTTGTCCCTTTGTAAACGTTGTAAGTCAACCAGGATTTGCGGTGTTAAATGATACTAGTATAAAGCGACAATGAACGTTGTTTAAAAACCGACAACGGCTATGATATTTGGCATGAATATATCGTTGTATCCATGTTTGATAATCAATTGAGTAATTGTTAAAGATTATTCATACCTGGAAAACAGGTTTGTTCGGGTCGGGTCAATCTCCCATTCAACCATTGTTATAATATGAAGTCGAAACGACGGTTTTTTAATTATTTAAAACCCAATCATTTAAGTTGCGGGTTGTCTTCGACAAAGGGCGGTATTCGAAACGACGGTTTTGAATTATTTAAAACGAAATCATTTAATTAGCAGGTTTTTTTCGAAAAAGGGCGGCATGGGAAAAGACGTAAGCTATCATCACACGAGATTCCTATCCAGCTGACAGCACAATCGCTTTCCCGCGATAACCACAACTGGCTATGCAGCGATTACGAAGTCTATTTACGCAGCTCCAAGCGATTGCGAGAAATTGAACCTTACATTTCAACGGCGCCATTCCTGGACGAAGAAAGATCAACCATGGAACAAAGAAGGAATTCCGGTCAATTTACCAACGTTAGTTGGTAAAGCTATGATTGTAAATAAAAGGCGTCGATTCAACTTCTTCTACAGCAATTATTTTGTGTTCCCAACACCTCCAATTGTTATCTTGTGAAAACTTTTAGCCATATGTTGTAAATAAAAGGCTCTTCAATGTGTCGTTTCTCTTCCTCACTTCATTTCTTAATTGGTAAGTAAACTTCTTCGTCTGTTACAGGGTGAGCTTTGTTCGCTTTAACAGTGGAAGTGCAAGTGTGAGTGATACTCCTTAAATTTTCACAATCGCTTTTGAGTTCTTAACGTGGGATCGTTCAGATCCCTCTGGTTTTTATCAACAAACGTTGATTATCGCTTTATACTAGGATCGTTTAACACCGCAACTCGGTGTTGACTAACACCGTTTACAAAGGCCGAGTATTACAGCACAAATCGCTTTACGCGATAACCATAACTCGCTATGCAACGAATATGTAGTCGAATTACGCAATTCCAACCGATGGCCATAAATTTTGGATTTGTCGTACATTATTCATTGATCATGTTGGTTGAGCAGTAGATCTTTTGGGTCATAAATAGTCGCACAAGTACTCGACGGTGTGATTATCTTCAACTTCGTGAATCAGCAACAATCAAACCGACGGTTCCTTCATAAACCTGGACTCCCCCCCCCCCCCCCCCCCCCGAACATAGAAAATTGTGGTTGGTGAGGCAGACAAAGACAACTACACGACCAACAATGGCGAATCATGCGTATATTGTCTTCACATCGTCTCCATTTTCAACAAAATCTGTCTCTTTGAAGCCGTTATTTGTGATTTGTGTTGTGTACTATATAATGTAATTTCCATATCGTGCATTGCAATGTCCTTATTCATTTCAGTAGAACATCCACCGACGAAGTTGGGCGAAAACTTAGTCAATCACTCGTGGAGGATATCAAACGAATGCGCAAAGAATTCTCAGAATGCAACATGATCAGTAATTTTGTTCGTATGAAACTAGTAGGAGTTGTCTATATATGTAAGCCATGTGTATGTGCGTTAACAACACCATACTTGCTTCAAACAGATTATATCTGATTTCGTCAGTTATATGAAAAGCAACGCACCAAGCCAGACTATAAGCATCGTCAGCCCGTATTTCATGGTATATCGGTTGTATTTTACGTTGCTTTTAGTTATTGATTAAGTCTGATTGATTCGTATGTTAACCTTGCTGTTAGCAATGTTTCGGTATGCAGACGATCTTACGTCGTTTGCCATACTCCAGTGGATTTAAAGACGGCCTACCTTATTGGGTTAACGGTAATCATTGCAGAGACCTTTTGTCAAGTGAAAAGGTAAGCAAACAAACCTAGAATGCAAGGTTACAGCATGACAGTGCTAACAGCATTTTTTCGATCCATTTGCAGATATTGATTTCTACACTCTGGCAATCAGAAAAGCATTGGGTCTTATACGTGATGGATTTACACGAAAAACAACTTTGATGTTACAATTCTTTGGAAGTTGACAGTGGTTTACGGCTAGACATTTCCCATCTCGTAAGATTCCATCTTTATGAGTATTGTGTCCTGTACTGGGGTCATGAATTTACTTTGGGTTGCATTATTCTTAGATTGGTTTCGTCAAAGCCATTTTGGGAGTCGATGTTAGCGAGTGGATCTATCGCACGGCATACCATGCTCCATTACAAGATAATGATGTTGATTGCGGCGTATTTGTAATGAAGTACATTGAAGCGATATACAATGGTGCAGAACCCTGTTTTGACGTTGTATGTCATTTCTTGTCCTATGTTATTAGTCATTAAATGCATGTCTATTGGTTCCACATTACAATTTGTTTTTGCAAGTTGATATATCTGGATTCCGTGAAGAACTCTGCCAAATATTGACGTCCTTCCTAATTGCGGAGGCGAAACTAGCAGAGCCGCCGCGAGGATGTAAAAGGCAGCGACCAGCGGTGCCCAACACGCATGATTGACAGTCGCAGAATTAGATAGCGATGTATGCAATGAACGAAGCCTTGTAATGTTCGAAATGATAATAGTAAACATCGTTATGAAATGTTTGATGTGTAAACATTGCCTTATTGCTAACACGCACAGAATGAAAATCGCAGAAGAGACTCGAGATGAATGCGGTGAACAAGAGCCAAAATGTTGATTTGTTGTTCACAAATGGTGGTCTAACATCAGCTACACTACTACGACCATGAAATGTTGTGTAAGAATTTATAATTTTTTTTAGTTTAAACGACTATTTACTTTAATTATGATATTGCATACATATGAAAAAAGTCTACATCGATACAACAACCGCGTCTAAGCGCCTATACACTCGATTCAAGAACAAGTCGCTTTTGCAGGAATTGTCGGTTTGTCGGTTCCTTATTCGCGAAGCAAAATGGAACACATCCTTAACCTGTGCGATGTGTCATTCAAATATTAATGAAATGTCCTATCACCCTCCGTCAGTTTTCAAATTAATACGACAGTTTTAATAAACAAAGAGCAAATCTCACATAAAATACCCTCCGCATTAATGAATTTGAACAATGGCATGTCAGAGAGCTATTCTCAAAACTAATCAATGCGATGGGACCTGGTAGTTCAAATCACGGTAGCACGTAGCGGGTGGGTTTTATTGTAGAAATATTTTTTGGTCTTATATAAAACCACAACTTTGTTCAGAGCGAACATTACGTGCCTTTGTTACTAGGAATCGCGGTAATCCATTTCCACACATTTCGTTCACGGATTGCAAGTTATACAACGATTTCAGAACAACAACAAAATATCTTTCGCTGTACATTATTTTAAATTACCAAAGAAAAGCATTACCAGGATTGGTTAAGCGCATACAACACAAAACTATGTCTTTATACGATTTAGTTTTCGTAGATGTAGTAGTACAACGATTTACAAGAGTATGTTGTAATGTTCAAATTATATTTCAACGGAGACAGATTTACAATATTTGTAGTCCTACAAAATTTGCCTACCGGAAGATGAACCCCCATCAACGGAACCGGGTTAGATAAACCCCCTTCACCGGAACAACCGCTACTCTGAAACCTCCTCCTCGCGAGAGGAAAAGGATGCGGTGGAGCTTCTGATGGTCACCCTCGGCGCGACGAACGCGTCCCTCGCCACCGCTGACGACCGCAAATTAAGTGCACGCGACTGCACCGCCAGCAGCTCCACGTCAGCCAACTCCACCTCCGTCGACCGCTCCTCACCATGTTGCGACTGCACAGCCGTAGTTGGGCGAGAACGGTGATGGCGGAACTCGTTAGGTTGTACAGAGAGAGCAATCGATAGGTTTCACATTACATATTTTATCTCCTGTCCTTTTTGAACTCAATCAAATTTCTACATATTTCCTCGCGTAAATCCGGTATATCTTCCTGCAACAAAAATATGTAATGTGAAACCAATATATAACAGGAATCCCCAATATCAGCGGATGCAAAGTTCATACAGCGATGAAAACAACTTCTTCTCCTTTGTATATTGCTTCAATGTGCTTCATTACGAATATGCCACAATCGATCCCATTAGTTTGTACAGGAGCATCGTCAGCACAGAGCAACATCCACTCGAAAATGTCGACACCCAAATAGTCTTTCAGGAATCCCGCCTGTGATAAAGGAAAAATATAGTACAGTCTGGTCCACCACAAATAGCTACGCTTCATCTATGGGCAGAAGCTTACCAAATGCATAGTGTCACGTTCTACACCACTGTGGCAGTCCAATGAGTTGTAGCACCATAGTTGTTTTTTCACAAAATTCATCTCGTATAAGACCCAATGTTCTGGAGTTTGCCACAGCGTAGGAAGTAAAATCTGTGAATCGATACAATAATTTATAATTTCATAGACAGATCCTGATGGGGATGTAACGACTAAACCTTGGAGAAGAGGTTTGTTAACTTACCTTATCAAAAATCGCAAAGTCTATGAACTCTTCACCGATGTTCCAACAAGGTAGTGCATCTGCGAATCCACTGGTGTATGGCTTTCGCTGGACATACATCTGTTGCACTAAATAGTAAGGTTTAACCACCAAGAAATCTGAGTAAGTCATAAAAGCAAATAAAACAATGGCAGACCAGACATACCATGAAATAAGGGGTGATGATGCGTACTGTATTGCTTGTTGCGTTGCTTTGAATATAATTGACAAAATCACACATTGTCTGGTTGCACAAATTTACAAACTTCAAAACATACAAACCGAAGACCTAGTAAATGATAGTGGTTGCGTACGTACAAAATTACTGATAGTGTTTCCGTCTGCAAATTCATCTTGCATCTGCTCGATGTCATCTAGGACCTCGTTAGGGAGTTGCCGCCCACCTTTATCTGTGGATGTTGCACTGAGTGTACCATGAGCATAGTATTCAGAATTCGTCGTTCAAATTATTTTCTACAGTAAACAACAAAAGACGAAATACGACATGAAAAGGCAAAATTATACGTCTTAAGCGGTAAAGCTGGTACTGTGGGAGTGGTTGTCTTCTTCGTTGGCGTCGTGGCTGGTCGTATTGCTCCCATCGTGCTCTTCTTTGGTGCCATGACTGGTTGTATTGCTCCAATCGTCCTCTCTTTTGGCGCCATGACTGGTCGTACTGCTCCCATCGTCCTCTTCTTCGGCGCCATGCCTGGTCGTATTGCTGCCATAGTCCTCTTCTTCGGCGCCATGCCTAGACGACGATATTGATGTCACCTTTGCAACGCAGATACAGAATCGACGTCGTTAGTCAAATATAAAGGAAATGTCCTTTAACATGCCGCCCTTTTTCAAAAACTGCCCGCAAACTTGATGATTGCGTTTTAAATAATTAATAATACGTCATTTCACATGTTGTCATTGCTCGATAAACGTTTGCAAATTAAATGATTGTGTTTTAAATAATACAAAATACGTCTTTCCCCATGCCGCCCTTTTTCGAAAAAAATCCGCTAACTAAATGATTTCGTTTTAAATAATTAAAAACCGTCGTTTCGAATACCGCCCTTTATCAAAGACAACCCGCAACTTAAATGATTGGGTTTTAAATAATTAAAAAATCATCGTTTCGACTTCATATTATAACAATGGTTGAATGGGAGATTGACCCGACCCGAACAAACCCGTTTTCCAGGTATGAATAATCTTTGACGATTACTTAATTGATTATCAAACATGGATACAACGATATATTCATGCCAAATATCATAGCCGTTGTCGGTTTTTTAACAACGTTCATTGTCGCTTTATACTAGTATCATTTAAGACCGCAAATCCTTGTTGACTTACAACGTTTACAAAGGGACAAGCCATTGTCGTTTGCGTTGTTGACCTCATGAATTGAAATCCTCGCAAATGAGCGACTTCTGACAGAGAACAATATTGTACCGATTTAGGCTGGCCGGCATCCTATTGCACGATTGCAATCTACTTACAGTTTACTTATGATCATCGGTAGCGATTTTGTCACATCAATCTTCTCTGATCGCTATTCACTGATGTCAATTACGATGTCAGAACTCGTTAAATTATTGTTCACGGCCTACATCGCGGTAGCACGTAGTGGTGTTAGTCAACACCGAGTTGCGGTGTTAAACGATACTAGTATAAAGTGATAATCAACGTTTGTTGATAAAAACCAGAGGGATCTGAACGATCCCACGTTAAGAACTCCAAAGCGATTGTGAAAAATTGTGGAGTACCACTCACACTTGCAGTTCCACTGTTAAAGCGAACAAAGCTCACCCTGTAACAGACGAAGAGGTTTACTTACCAATTAAGAAATGAAGTGAGGAAGAGAAACGATACATTGAAGAGCCTTTTATTTACAACATATGGCTAAAAGTTTTCGCAAGATAACAATTGGAGGTGTTGGGAACACGAAAGAACTGTTGCAGAAGAAGTTGAATCGACGCCTTTTATTTACAATCATAGCTTTACCAACTAACGTTGGTAAATTGACCCGATTTCAACATTGTCGGATTTGTTACGAGTTTATAGTGATTTGTCATCGACGACTTGCGGTCCGTGCTTGTATTTTTGCTTTAATCGATAAATAGCGATTTGTGGCTTCTGCTGGTTCATGACATAACTTAATGGCGATTTTTATGTTATCGTCGAATAGCGATATTTGGCACCGCAGCATAATGATTTGGGGGTATTGTTCGACTGTCAATCTAAGCGGGATGCGAAGGGTTGTTCAAGTAAGTTTTGTTGGGGCATTGATCAAGGTTGCGTTTCATTTTATGATCTAAGTAAGATTTCATTTGCGTGGTGATAGCTTACTCAGATCATAAAATGAATCGCAACCTTGATCAATGCCCCATAAAAACTTACTTGAACAATCTTTCTCAGCCCGCTTAGATTGACATTCGAACAATACCCACACATCACTATGCTGCGATGACACAGATCGCTATTCAACAATAACCACAAATCGACTTCCAGCAGAAGCCACAAATCGCTATTTATCGATTTAAGCAAAAATATAAGCATGGACCGCAAGTCGTCGATGACAAATCACTATAAACTCGTAACAAATCCGACAATGTTGAAATCGGGTCATGCAAAGAGGCATGACAACTAAACTAATAGCCCACACGAGATTCCTGCATCCCATACCCATCTGTCGAATGCATCAGAGTCTGTCATGATAGAGAAAATATAAGACACTACATTAAGTTTCACAAGAAATGCATACCTCCTCACCACATTGATTACATACCAATAGACTTGTAAAACTGAAGCGATCCTTGCCGGAAATCTGGTCGGGAGGAATGGAGGTTTCAACGTTTGCTGGTACTTCTGTAGGGTATTGTTGCATGTTGGACATTACACGAGTTAGATATTGACAAGCTTCACGTAATGGGAAGCAATATAATGTCTAAAATACCTGTTCATTCGAAGGGCTTTGTTGTTTTTTATTATAGGTTGGTTGTTTCTTAGTCCTTTTCTTGCCAACCAATTGTAGTACACCCTTTGACCTCCAATAACTGCGATCAGAGGCAGGTTTTCTTTTGATACCCTTCGCTTCATGAATATGTCCATCATAATCAACAACGTTCACTACTGACTTGTTGAAGATAATGTTTACGCTTCGATGCAACTTCTCGGGAGTGTCAAGTGAAACATGATTTTCACCTACGTTGTTCGATCCCATTATCTTCGGCTGGTATTCATTCGCTGCAACGGACTTAAGGTGAATTGACTCCATGTTTTCAAGTAACTCCATTGCAGCTTTTCTCACAGATACATAGCATTCTTCACTTCTCGATGCCAAATCAGCAACATGCATGAATGACCTACACAGTTGTTGGTAACGAGAGGCTATGTGGCACTTCTGGTCAACACCAAATTTACTCGCATTGTCCATAACGAGCATTTCAATCTTTGTGCGTCTCTTCTATCTTTGCATTAGGTAAGACTTAGGTATTTCTTGTATCTTCTCTTGATTGAGTGCCTTTAATGCATGACAGCATAGAATACCTTTGAATTCATACATTTTGCACGAACATTCAACTCTTCCGTTGTCAACATTGTACGTGACATGAGCTTCTTGTCTTTCGTGATGGTTTTCGCTCTGCCATAAAATATGGTATTTGTGCATATTCTCGGTTTGCACGAGTCCTTTTATTTTGCAATTCATGACATATAACACCTCTTTCTTGATCCATTCAAATAGAGTCAGTGTATACAGAGCTGCAAGTCGCATCAATATTTTCATGCCAAGAGTTAGAGGTCGTGTATTGAAGCATTTCACGTCTTGTTCAAGCTCACTCTGTCTTAGACCGTCTACAAATAAATCATATTGTTCCATGAAACGAAACATTGTTAAACATGAATACAGGGTCTTCTTCAGCGTGGCATGCATAGATTCAGCTCTTTGTGTGCTTATCATACCTGCACAAAAGTATTGTCTTCCATATGCCAATGCCCACTTTTCTTTTTCTGCATATAAATTTTGTAACCACAGACAGTCAATAAGGTCGTATGTCTTAATCATTTGCTCTCAATCTGACTTAAAGGTGACCTCGTCTATGCTATGAAGTACACACCTTATAAACTTTTTGTCAAACCCTGTATTCTGATTAAATATGTGTCCTATGTTCCTTGCTGCATTTTGAAAAATATGCCACAAACATAGGCGATGATGTGCATCTAGCCACACATGAAGCACTGCAGCCGCAATTGTGTGATCATCATCTGTAAGTACAGTTTCAGGATGCTTCCCGTTCATTGTCTGTGTGAATACTCTGAACAACCACTCAAAGCTTTCCTTGGTCTGGTCATACAAAAACGCCCCGCCTAATATACAACTCTGTGCGTGATGGTTCACTCCGACAAACTGCGCAAATGGCCACTGTTCAATATTAATCTTTACTGTAGTATCAAACACAAGCACATCATTGAAACATTCATAATCCACTCTTGACTTTGAATCTGCCCAAAACATATTCACAGCATATCCATCTTTGTCCACTTGCATTGCACTAAAGAAACCATGTTCATTGCTTGATTTATTCTGTAAGTAATGAACCAAAGAACATATTTCTCCGTTCTTCATGTTTTCTGTCTTCTTCCTTCTCAAGTGGTTTCTTAGATCCAAAGGTGTGAATGGCACATTTTCGCGACCACCATCCATGCGGGTAAACAAATTGTATGTCTTCCTTTGTGCAATGCCGGCGCTATCGGCTATTTCAGCCATTGCAGCATGCGCTACAGTTACTTTACGATGTGACCTTAGCATAGGAGTTATACATGATGCAGATAACTCATGATTATGATCACTGATTAAAGTACGCACGACAATTTTCTCATTCGGATGTCTTCTCAAAACCATTCTCGCTTGACATCCACATCTTGATTCTGGCATGCTCCTTGTTGGATTTCTCATTGATTTCTTCCAATCTTGCTTGGAACAAACATATGTCTTTCTAACCACGACACCCTGTGCATTTTTTGACCAGGAAAACCTTCTCACACTGAAGTCAACTTTTAAGGCATAATCATTGTAAAATTTATATGCAGCTTCCTCATTATTAAACTGCATTCCTTCTACAGGAACAGAGTCAAGTGTAATTCTATGTACATTCCCAGTTCTGACGCTTTTATTGTGTGTACTGACATCAAAATCTGCCTCATTATTGACTTGCATTTCTTCTACTGTAACATTCAAGTCAAGTGTACTTCCATGTATATTCCCGGTGCCTACACTTTTATTATGTGTACTGCCGTGGTAGTCTACCTCATTATTGAATTGCTTTTCTTCTACTGGAACATTCAAGTCAAGAGTGGGTCTAATGACTGCACCCTTCTTTTCATGTGCATCATTAGTGCATATGTTCAATTCTTCGGTTGCGTCAATAGTATAGATATTCAATTCTCCAGATCTTTCGATTGATTGAGCTACATTGTCTTTATTACAACCTGATGATAATCTCAACAATGTTTTAAGCAATATATCAATCTGTGTTTGCATCAAAATAGCAAACAAATCGATATTAACTAACAAAAATGTATCTCACAAAAATGGAAGTATGTTACTAAAACAGGAGTTTTTCGATACAATGCATATAATGAGTTAATGTAGGATACCTGATGGGGTAGAGGCCCTTCCTAGCATTTGTAAACAAGCATTCTTGTCAACAGGTCCCAGCGTCTTACAAATATCGATAAGTTTCCAACCATCGTAAGAACATGATCTACCTGCAATAACCAAACAATGCCTTAATGGCACACCAGACGACATGCCTTCTTCATCGATAGCATGATGAGATGAAAAACTACTCACGCTGCCTTAATGGCACTGGTTGGAATGTTTGTGAATCATTGCTTTCTTCCATAATGCCTACAAGCAACAAAAAAGAAGAGAAGATAGTGGAATGTTTTGTAAGCAATATATCAATTTGCGTTAGCAAGCGTATACGTTTACTACGATTTAATCAGGATGCATATAACAACAGATACCGATAAGGTTAAGCAAGTCAAAACAACGATTTAATGAATGACAGTATCAAAGCAAGTGCGGTTTGATGTTTGCTTATACTGAGCATCGAGTTGTCACTTACCATGCCAATTGTAATACACATGTTGTACATGTGTGTTGATGATAACGCTCTCATTACATCAACTAGGCTCAAAAGCGAGTCCAATCGAAGTCGCTGAGAGAGCAGCGACATGCCTGCAAAAATCGCCCCCCCCCCCCTCCCCCCCATATGCAAGTAACGATGTGTTTCTGCAAGCACACGTTTTCAAAGTTTGTGTACAAATATCTTAGAAATACATATTACATAACATATAATATCTTACAAATCGATATACATATCGATTTGTAAGATATTGAAAATCGATACGGCAGTTCAGCATAATAACTTACAACTTGACAATCAAAACCATACTATCTAAAAGGTCGATAAATATATCGCACAATAAATTACAAATCGATAAGAAAGAAATTAAGCATAATAGCAAACAAATCGATACAATGCATATAATGCGTTAATGTAGGATATCTGATGGGGTAGAGGCCCTTCCTAGCATTTGTAAACAAGCATTCTTGTCAACAGGTCTCAGCGTCTTACAAATATCGATAAGTTTCCAACCATCGTAAGAACATGATCTACCTGCAATAACCAAACAATGCCTTAATGGCACACCAGACGACATGCCTTCTTCATCGATAGCATGATGAGATGAAAAGATACTCACGCTGCCTTAATGGCACTTGTTGGAATGTTTGTGCATCATTGCTTTCTTCCATGATGCCTAACGACAGCAAAAATGAAGAGAAGACACAGGAATGTTTTGTAACACAAGGCAGGCACGAGAAGGCAACAATGTGTTGTAAAACAAGATAAAAAACAAGGCGGAAACTCGACTGGAGACGAAGGCAAAGTTTGGGTTGATAATGGGAGCTACTGTTACAGCAGATGGCGCATGAGTTTAATGAATAGGGAACGTCTCCACTTTAAATTGTTAACATCAAACTTTCTAGATGGAGGACTTTTTTGTCCTTTTCTGTCTTTTTCTCGAACGATCGTTTCACAGCTTTTGAATGCAGGATATTTTTGTCATTTCATCGAACCGTCATTTCAGGGCAAGAAAAGCAAGTAAGGGTGATTAAGTCTTTGCAACAGCACCAGAGTCTGATGCAAAGGTATGTCAACATACACGGGCATGCGAGCTCCATGTGCATGAATATGTGGCGCTCATTCGACCACCCGAACACAGACGTGGGATTCAGTGAATCATCGGGGGCGAACATACACCACCCTGGGAGAAATCGAGAAAGAAAGGAACTGCAAGTCCCACTTACAATGCAATTTGGACTAAAAGTCACATCCCAAGAAAGATTTGGGATGTTGGGAATCACATCATATTTGACCAAGAAAGTAAGTCTGTTAAAAGAATTATAGCGGACATTTTGAATGGCACACAGAGCACTTACTACCCATTTTAAGCAAGACTGACCATCCCATTAAATCTATTTGGATTTTTGCCAATCGATGGAGGCCGCCTCCGGAATGATAGATTACACTGTCCGTTTACAGTGTGATCAACGTCAAGCGGTGTATCTGTTTTTTTGTTCGGGATAACATGGACATGTTTCATCGGATGGGCTGGTTTGTGAGACACCATTCAGCAGGAGAAAGAGAATGGATGTGGTAGAAAATTTTGCTTGGCGAGGTGGAAGCACAACAGCTGATCATTGAGTCCTCACGGCGGGATGTAGTGACTGTTTTCAATCAGGCTATTGAAGGGAGATCAGCAAATGCTAGAATTGACATGTCGGTCGTTCAATTTTTTGCTGAAAGACAAAGACGTCCATGCATTTGGATTCCAAAGGAGTATAATACGGTCAATAGGCACCTCACCATATACGGAGTCCTTGGTTATGATTGAATTTGGAAGGACAAACAACCAGACTGGTTTCCTTTCGGTAATGATGTTTCAACGGTTTTGATCAAATGTGACTGGTAGGGGTCTGCCTAACCCCTTGACAATCCAAAAAAAAGAGAAACAATGATGTGCTCTGTTAGATTGGAGAGGCAGCCCTACGAGCTCCCTCTTTTGTTACTCTTGCCCGGCGAACTGAAACATCAATTATTGATGTTGTTGCAAGGAAATCGAAAACAAGTGGTTAAGACGATCCCCGTAGCCAACTTTTGGCTCCCAACATTTTCATTTAGAGGCCAACCTTTTACCCCTAATTCTGAAAATGAGGCCTTATATTTCTGAATTTCTTGATATGGATCTCTGTTTTCCTGAAAACTGCCAAACAAATGCTTACCTTTATTATCATCTAGTAACTAGGATTAAATCGTAAACCCAGATTACTGTCCTCCATAATCAAATGTTCAAAATATTTACCCTTCTCTTTTTTACTTGGACCAATGAGTACTGTGTAACGGGAAAGAATCACATTTTTCAAGACAGTTTCTGTGGAAAATTATGCCCCATATCAGGAATTAAAAAAAAAAAAAGAGGCTCAATTTGGGAAACCAGGGGCACAAATTTGTCCTCTAAACAGTTTTTCCCTTTTTATTATCGATTGGAATTGCCTCAGTTCTATCTTGATTCGAGGAATTTGTTTTCAAATACGAGGATTTCATGCCTAGCTGCAAGACCCTAATCTCAAATTAATGTGCGTGAATATCAAATAGACTTTATCCTCCAAGGCTGTCAGAAATCTGGGACAGAAGAATCGATTGTAAGAGTCCACCAGATCATTGACAGTGTATATGAACTTTGAAAAAAGTTAAAACAAAAAAAGACAGTATTTTGTAAAATAAAAAATGGTATTTTAGCAATTCATAAGCCAAGGGTACTTAATGCAAGTGGAGGTCGTAATGTGCATGGTCAAATGTAATTTTATATAAGTTGGGTATGTTTCTCTAAATACGCAATATGTTGGGCAGTGTTTTGCAATTCACAGCTCTACTTCCATTAACATTTGCTTAGATCAAAGATTGACTGCCTTAGTCGGATATCTTACAGAGCCATTTGCATGCAACTCTAGCATCAGACATCGTAAAAAGTGGGTCTGATCTGCCTCATTGATGGTGCTTCATTTCTGCATGACATGCCCCTGAAAATTGTATCAATTTAACTTTTGGCGTGCTGTTTAGAAACTGGAAAATGCCTCGATTTCTCTATTCCATTACATATGCCTCACGAGTGCAAACTCTTTCCTGCTTTGTTCATGTACATCAACATTGTGCAAACGATTCTGTTCAACACAGACAAGATAATCCCTACTAGCAATGATCCAAACACGCAAACATGCACACACACAGAGAAGCACAAAAAAACAGCTTATTACTTTTACAGGATGGGACCAACGCAAGTTTCATTTCTGGTAGCGTTCAAACAACTGCTGCAGATGCTAAAGCTTGAGAAATCAAGGGAATGTTACTCGTCACCCATTGCCAACTCCAATGCGTAATCATCCCTTTCCTGTCAAATGGATTTAAAAAGCAATATAAGAAAGCTCTTTGCAAGTCCTATCAAAATCCAGCTCGAAGCATGAATTGTAAATTTTAATAGTTATTACTTCACAAACTCATTATGATAAACACTCTGAATAACAGTAATTTTACCAAGATAGTTGCTAAAATATTAGTGAATAGGTTGGCTCACAGAGCAAAGGTTGTATGCGTATGTGTGCATGTGTGAGTGTGCTCATGTCTGTTAGTGGTTTCTGTGCAAAGAGCGAGACTTACAATAGGACCTCTAGCGAAGTATCTTCCAAATTGTAACCAGTAAACCTGCACAATCAATGATAGGCTAAGAGAGAAGTTCAAGAGGAAAAGCAGTATAATAGACATTTTTATGGAAAAAAGAGCTAGAAAGTTTCATGGTTTACCTCATCTTCATCTTGAGTTTCGACTTCAACATCAGAAGATGGAAATCCCACACAAAGCAATGCATAACCCTAGAAATTAATAAAGTAAATATGAAACATATTAGCTTTCTCTATGAAAAGTCTATTCATAAGAAAAAGCTGGTAATGAAGGTGCAAAATACGCAAATAGACGAGAAAGGATGACAGTTGGGATAATCAGAAAAGGCAAACATATGAAACAAGAGCATGGAAATGAAGATGATGACAGACTACATGAAAGATCATACTAACATACAGGACGAAAACTAAGACACGGGAGGGAATAACAAAAATAGAAAAAAATCCAGAAACTTTGACAAAGGTACCTAAGACCGTAATAATATTTTATAAGCAAAATGATCACAGAACCGAGCAGTCAAGTTGAACAAACGGTCCCACAATTTTCTGCCACCATGCATAAAAGGTCTGACAGGTTTTTCTT
Source organism: Nuphar pumila (assembly GCF_984573655.1). Classification (NCBI taxonomy): domain Eukaryota; kingdom Viridiplantae; phylum Streptophyta; class Magnoliopsida; order Nymphaeales; family Nymphaeaceae; genus Nuphar; species Nuphar pumila. The sequence continues at coordinate 29,493,342 of NC_143258.1, read as the reverse complement.
CGAAAACGTCCATCATTGAAAACTCCTTGAATCCCTGACAGTCATGCACGGTAGCATCACAACAATGCTTCACAAACAGATCCTTAATGCACTCATCATATCACTGCTTATAACCATCATTTACGAATTACAAAGAACTAGGGCTGTCTTACTCAAGCAAAGAGAAGACAGGTTAGAGAGAATCTAAGAGAATGTGGCACTAAATTCCCATGAGACATGAGGTTGGTGCAAAAAGGTAAGTTTGCCATCCCTTATCACCCAGTGCAATCAGAAATGAAAATTCCAGATTAAAATGGAAAATCCAGTCAGCAATGATGAAACTGAAAGAGTTGCAAGAAGTTGTAAAGCTCAATTTTCTCTCACTGTACACCGAGAGATTGAGCACTTGCATTTGTAGATCAAAACAATAATACAAAAAAACAATAAACCAAGAAAACGATAATGCATACAGAACACAATATGTGGGTTACCGTTTTATGATAATCATTATCATAAAACGGTTGCACTAAGAGGAATCTAGATTATCGTTTTCGATAATCCGAGAACTCTAGAGAAGTCCAGATTATCGTTTTCGATAACCAGAGAACTCTGGACAGTTTAAGACTCTTGAGTTGAAACCGGACTCTCTGAGTTTACTCTTCCGAATTATCGTGTCGGCACTCTTTAGGTCTACCGTGTTTGAGTGATCTTTATCATGCCCCTGCAAGCTCAACGTGGGGTCAACAAAGTTGAGCTTGTCTCGAAGAAAAGCAAACCGCGAGAATGAAAGAGGTTTAGTCAAGCCGTCGGCCAGCTGGTCAAAAGAGTGGATGAACTGAACTTGAAGATGTCCTTTTTGCACATGATCTCGAACAAAGTGAAAATCAATTTCAACATGTTTTGTGCGGGCATGAAAAACTGGATTTGTGGCGAGATATAAGTCTCCAAGGTTGTCACACCACAGAATGGGTGGAGAAGTGGGCCCATAACCTAGCTCGTAGAGGAGAGACTTGAGCCAAAGAAGATCCAATGCAACATAGGTGAGAGACTTGTATTTAGCTTCAGTGCTGGATCGAGCGACAGTTTGCTGCTTGCGAGAAGACCAAGAGACTAAGTTTGACCCCAAAAACACGACAAAACCACTCGTAGACTTGCAATCATCAAGACTAACAACCCAATCAGCATCGGAGAAGGCATTAAGCTGACGAGAAGAGGACTGTGAGAGGAACAGGCCATGATGAAGTCGCTTTGATATAGCATAGAATACGTTTGACAGCAGACCAGTGGGCAACCATGGGCTAGTGCATGAACTGACAAACTTTATTGACCGCAAAAGCAATATCAGGTCGCGTAATGGTGAGGTACTGAAGACCACCCACAGTGCTCTGATATAAGGTAAAATAGTGGAACAGTGGTACATCATCTTTGGATAGTCGAGCAATGGTACTCAGAGGAGTAGAGATTGGCTTTGCATCAACCATAGCGGCGCGACAAAGTAAATTAAGTGCATAAGCACGCTGGGAGAGAAGAAACCCCAACGAACCATAAAGAACTTTAATGCCGAGAAAATAATTGAGATGGCCTAGATCTTTGATGGAAAATGCAAGACTAAGCTGTCAAATGAGTTGATGGATAGCAATAGTAGAGCTGTCAGTGATTATAATATCATCAACATAAACCAATATATACAGAACCAATCCACTATCTCGAAGGATAAACAACGAGGCATCAGTGAGAGAGATGTGAAACCCGCAAGACTGAAGATAAGAGCCGAGTTGTTGGTACCAGGCACGAGGAGCTTGCTTGAGACCATACAGGGCTCGATCTAGCTTGCATACATAATGGGGAAAACAGGGTCTTCAAAACCAGGAGGTTATGCCCTATAGACCTCTTCAGAAAGAAGACCGTTCAAAAAGGCATTATTAAAGTCAAACCGATGTATAGGCCAACTTGACAAAACTACAAGAGCAAGAGCAACACGAATGGTGGTGGGCTTTACAACGGGACTAAATGTCTCAAAAAAGTCAACACCTTCCTCTTGATGAAAGCCCTTAGCAACGAGACGTGCCTTGTAACGAGCCACAGAACCATCAGCATGTCGTTTAATGCAAAAAACCCATTTGGAGCCAACAATATTATAATGACGACGGGGAGGAACAAGGTGCCAAGTGTGGTTAAGGCGAAGGGCGTGAAGCTCCTCCTCCATAGTCGTGCGCCACTTGGGGTCAAGGTTAGCCTTTTTTAATGTAGTAGGTTCGGGGGTAAGAAGAACATAGTTAAAACATATAAGGGATGAAGGATAGCGAGTAGTGATTAAGGCACGGGGTTTAAGAGAGTTGGTCATAGAACGGATGATCATGGGGTGAATGTGATCAGGTGGGCGAATGACAACGGATTCAAAAAAAGGAGAGGAAGATGGTAGAGGGGAAGAGGAGTCAGGTGGGTCGAGAATAGGACTCACAAGGGAAGAAGGGGCAGATGAAGAAAGAGGAAGGGAAGAGTCAAGGGGAACGACCGATGGTGAGGGGGCCGGGGAAAGAGGGTTGGGAGGTGGTAGAACAACAGGAGGAGGAAAAACCCACGCGGAAAGGGTGGAGGAAGAAGAACATGAAGAAGAAGAGGGGAGTCCAAAGATGGACTCATCAAAGTAAACATGACGAGAAGCTGGGAAGGGTCAAAACAAAGATAGCCTTTATGATGAGAGGCATAGCCAAGAAAAATACAGGGGATAGTCTTAGGCTGGAATTTGGTGGTACGGTAGGGTGTTAACAGGGGATAACAACGAGCTCCAAAGACATGAAGATGACTATAGTCGAGCGGTTGACGAAACAGAAGCTCATACGGGCTCTTGCGATTAAGGACAAGAGTTGGGAGGCAGTTAATAATATAGACTGCAGCGCGAAAAACATCGACCCAAAAGGACTCAGACAGGGAGGAAGTGTGTAACAGGCTAAGGCTAGTTTCAACGACATGCCGATGTTTGCGCTCAACAAGACCATTTTGTTCCGGGGTGTGAGGGCATGAAAAACGATGAAGAATACCATTGTCCCGCAAAAAGTTTTCAAAATCACAGCTGGTAAACTCTCCTCCATTATCAGTTTGAAAAGTACGAATGGAGAGTTAAAGTTGCTTTTCAGTAATACGCTTAAAAGTCTTAAAGCACTAAAAAACTTGAGACTTGGTTTGTAACAGAAAAAGCCATGTAAATCGAGAAAAATCTACTATAAGAAGATAAAAACGAAATCCTTCTCGTGAAGATACTGGAGTTGATCCCAGACATCAGCGTGTAGAAGTTCCAGAGGGGACGTTGTAGAAGAGCAAGATTTACCAAAAGGAAGCTTTTGAGCTTTACCAATAAGACAACTCTCACACTCTTTTATTTTGTTGTGCTTATTAACATAAATAGAGTGTTTAGAATTTAAGTAAGAAACGATCCTTTTATTTGCATGACCGAGATGTTGGTGCCATGTATCAAAGGATGACGCTTTACCCGCATATGCCGCCACCTGCAACTGACCATCAACCTTGTTTGGATAAAGTCACGGGCTAGATTTCGGTCCCCTGAGGCGAATCTTGCTTGTCTGTCGGTCCTTAACACGAAATTCAAAAATACAATTATTATCTTCAATAAATTGGCCCATAGATAACAGGTTCTTCGTGATATCAGGAACATGAAGAACATTCTTTAAATCAAATGAAGAGCCATGGACTTTTAGAATAAGATTATCGGTATGTGAGATAGGAAGCATCTTACCATTACCAATCATGATTTGCTCATCCCTTTGATATTGTGATTTTTGGGAGAATTGGTGATCATCCATGGTTAGATGATTTGTAGCGCCAGTGACAGGATACCAAAAATCATCAATATTTTACTAGAAATATAGCCGAAAAAGCTTGAGGGATATCCCAACACGTTTTGGCCATATGTCCACGTTTTCCACAATATTGACAAGTAACCACTCCATAGCCACCCTGCGTTTGGGGCACAGGATTGTTGTTGGACATGTTTAGAGATGAGTTTCTCCCTTGTCCTCTGCCACGGCCTCGATAGAAACCGCGGTCTCGTCCTCTGCCCCTAAATGTAGTTTGTTGTTGTTTGAGTTTCAGGAGGTTTAGCATGAGCGAGAAGCACACAACGTTCTTGATTGAGGAGCAAATCATACAGATCTGTGAATGTGTACATGACCGAATTGGTGGTAATGGAAGTTACAAAACTTTCATATTCAAGAGTAAGGCCGTTTAAGGTTATTTGTACTAGTTCTTCGTTCTCTACAAGATGACAGGCAGCGGCAAGAGAGTTGGCAAAAAACTTGATACGGTCCAAATAGGACAGCATGTTCATACTTTCCTTTTTGATAAAAGTGAGGTCTTTCTTCATAAGCATGAGTCTCAAAGGGGATTGAGACCCATATGCCTTTTCTAGAAGAAACCAAGCTTCACGGGCCGTTTTTATTCTTATGATTTTCCCGAGAACAACTTCAGAAACAGTTGCTTTAATCCAACTGAGAGCCAGCTGGTCAAAATGAATCCAAATAGGATAATTCGGATTTTCTATCTCACCTCCATCTTCGGCAGTGAAGGGATCTGGTTGGGGATAAGATCTGTCAACAAACTTGAGGAGATCCTGGTTGATCATAAAGGATTCAAGTTGTGATCTCCACAGCAGGTAATTGTCTCGATTTAATTTTATCGAGATTAGGCTGACGATGGCATTCCATTGGGTCATGGAGGATGAGAAGGACGATAAAGCGACCATTGATAACTCGTTGGAGATGGATGGCTCTGATACCATGAAAGAGTTGCAAGAAGTTGTAAATCTCAATTTTCTCTCACTGTACACCGAGAGATTGAGCACTTGTATTTATAGATCAAAACAATAATACAGAAAAACAATAAACCAAGAAAACGATAATGCATACAGTACACAATATGTGGGTTACTGTTTTATGATAATCATTATCATAAAACGGTTGCACTAGAGGAATCCAGATTATCGTTTTCGATAATCAGAGAACTCTAGAGAAGTCCCGATTATCGTTTTTGATAACCAGAGAACTCTGGACAGTTCGAGACTCTTGAGTTGGAACCGAACTCTCTGAGTCTAGACTCTTCCAAATTATCGTGTCGGCACTCTTTAGGTCTACCGTGTTTGCGTGATCTTTATCAGAAACACCTAGTGAACCCAACATTTGTTTCTGTTTGACCGTTTCCTCACCAAAATGGTTGAAAATTCCACCACCTTTTCTTACGGTAGGTTATTGTTAACAAATCCAGAAGGCTATTTTTTGCATGTGGTATCCACTAACTTTTTGTCGTTCTCATTCAACATTAAGCAATCATTTCACGCTGTAGGCTCTAATAAATGTAAAAAAATACTTTTTTCATATGGGGCCCACTAACTTTTTGACTTTTTCACTCAACATGAAACATGCATAAAACAAAATTGCTCTCGGTTGAAACTATTTCACATGATTCTACTATCATGTGAGATTTGTGCTTCTCATTTCATGTTTGTAATAAGCACTCTCTTAGTGAAGAAATAGGAAAAAGATACAAAATTAATATCCTTTGAATGCCAGAAGATCACATGAGACCATGACCACATAGCCCAAATACCATCAGGATATTTTGCAAATCATAAACATGAGGCTCATAAAAGAACCTGCTCATTAATTCTTTTCCAGATGGTGCTTAATTCTCAAACAAAGACGTGGTTTGCCTTCCAAGCCATATTTTCCACTATAGAAGAAATAGGAACCATCAGCATACTTTACAAGTACTCCTTTTTTCCAATGAAACTATGTTTCTAGAGAATGAGAAAATGGGTGAAAAAAAGACAGGTTTGAATAAAAAAAGAGAGCTTTGCCATTCTTGCTATTATGGGCCATAGGAATGTTAAGGAACTAATGGGTACAAATCCTCCCTCAAGGCGTGTTTAATGATGCCAAAAGTTTATCCCTTTCAGTTTTAGCATGGGTCCCACATATCAAATGCCCGATATTTTCTTCCTTATTTTGGGCAGGTGAGGGAGATGTATATCCATAAAAACAAGAGGAAAAAAAATCACATGCCCACCCATGTGACTTTTTCTCCCCCCAAAAATAATCTCTCGGAGATCATTTTTTAGCGCCAGTGTTGTTGCAAGTGAGCCTCGCCTCAAGGCGAGGGGCTTTTTGCATTGAGGCACACACCTTATTTTTAATTAAAAAAAAACTTGAAACAAAAGGGGGGAGGGAGGCCCGATGTTAGGGCACCTCACTGTTCCCTGTTAATGTATATATATAGAGAGAGATATATATGCATTTCTGTACATTTTCATACATTTGTATTTTAGGAACATTTCTGTCTTTTCACATGTATATTAGTGTTAAAATGTAACATGTAATACATACATAATATATATATTAATAAAATAATATATAAATATATATTTTTTATTTTCTTTTAATTTTCTTTCTTTTCATTTATTCTTCCTTTTATATTTTCTATTTCACTTTGAACTAATTGGTCAAGATCATATTTATAGTCGTTGGACCTAGTCCAACGGCTACAAATAAAGTTGATGGACTAGGTGCAACGACTCTTAGGAAGAGCTCTTCCCATCTCACTCTCCTCTTGTATAAATAGGGGTGATCCCCTCTCGTGTAATGTAATGCTTCTTAAGCATCTCTTGTGAAGAAATAAATATTTATTATTTGTGTGTTTTTTCATTTTTACCCTTTCATGGGTTGTGCTTGGGGTGTCTCCAATAAACACTCTTTTGAAGGTTTTTCGTGCTTTTGTGGAAAACCACCATTTTATTATATGGTATCAGATCCTTGAGGATTTTAGATCTTGGAGAATTTTCACCTCATTTTTTGTGCCTCCTTTGCAAAGACTCGTTCTCTTGTTCGTGGTTCAAGTGATACTCTTTAAAGAAATAAAGCGCTTGGAGGAAGATTGACTACGGAAATTTGTGTTTTTGCTTATTCTACTCCTCTCTTATCTCTCTTTTCCTTTTCTTTTTCTTCTCCCACCTATTTTTTTTCTTCTCACCCTTGTAAAAGATGTATGACAATGATAAGATCACCATCATGCCCATGGGCTTCGTTCATGAAGCACTACATTTGGGAAAAATGGTTATGGGGGCATAGTGGATGGTTCTGATTTGAAACCTAAACTAGTTCTCACAAAAATTGAGGATGGCAAAGAAGTTCCTCTCACGGAAGGAGAGAAGAATAAGGCCTTAGCCACTTATGAGAAAAAATGGAAAGAGTAGAAGATAGGGTACGCAAAAATTATGTCATGGCTAATTAATAGCATGGACATTAAGAAATGCTCTAGCCTTGCCAAATTTGAGCATGCCGATAAAGCTTGGGAATACCATAGAAATATGTATTCCCTTAAAGATATTGCACGTGTGCAATTTGCAATACAAAGTTCGGACGATGATTCAAAAAGACAAAACTTTTAGAGAATACTATAATGAGTTATCCGAACTTTGAGAAGAATTGGCTCTTCTTGAGACAAAATGGCATTGTGCCGAAGATATCGAGCTTCGCCAAAAGCAACTCGATATGAAACATTTTTATCAGTTTGTAAATGGTTTAAGGCCGAAATTTGAGTAAACCAAATCGGCTCTCTTATATCGTGGAAAGGTTTCTTCTATCGTTGATACTATAGAGGAAAATAGACTTAGAAAAAATATTCCAAAATCTGAAGATGATTCCATTCTAGTTGTGTCTAGACCGAGAAATTATGTGCATACTTATAGGCCGCCCACTTTGGTAGACAAAATGGAGACTTCAACAAAAGAAAAGTCATTTGCCACCATTGTCATGAGCCGAGGCACTATAGGCCTCAATGTCCAAAGTTAAAAAGAAGAGAAGAAAAGAGAGTTGCATCTGTTAAATCAGAATTAAAAGATCAAGATGCACCTGTATCTATAGCTCAATTAATAGAGATTCTTCAACCTATTCTCAAAGGGGCACCCTCCTCAACTGACGCTTCAACTAGAGCAACTGCAACATCCTTTTCCGATCCAGGTAACTTTCCTTGGTTCCTTGACTCTGGTGCTTCCTTTCATATGACCCCGAATATCAATAGCTTATCTGAATGTCTTAAAAATAACTCAAGTGTACCAAAAGTTTTCATAGCTGATGGTACATCTCTTGAAATAAAAGGAGTAGGAAATTTTGAAAATTTTCTTAAGTCCAAAAAATTCTTTATCCCAGAAGTTAGATATATTCTTAAACTAAATCTAAATCTAAATCTTTTATATGTTTCTCAAATATCTGATTATGGGTGTAATATCTTTTTCTCTTCTCATGATTGTTGAGTACAAGATCGCCAGTCAGGGAAGCTGATTGGGGAAGGTTATAGAGAAGAGGACTCTATTATATAGATTTTTTGGAATTGCCCAAGAATGATTTTTGTTATAATGTTCAGAAAATCGAATTGAATTTATGGCACATAAGACTTGGCCATCCTCATATGTCTAAAACCCAAACTACATCCTTGGCAAAATGAAAAGATTATCGTTTCATGATAGAACTTTTGTTTCTTCTAGAACACTTGAGTTAATACATTCAGATGTTTGAGGTTCTGCACCGATCATTTCAAAAGGTGGATATGCATATTATGTAATTTTTGTTGATGACTTTTCTAGGCATACTTGGATTTACTTCCTTAAGCATAAAATTGAGGTCTTTATACACTTTCAAACATTTCATAAAATGACTAAAAATAAATTTTAAAATGATATCTCTATTTTTCGCACTTATTTAGGGAGAGAATTTATGTCCAAAGAAGTCAAAGATTATCTCAATTTACATGGCATCACACATCAAAGATTGTGTCCACATACACCACAACAAAATGACCTGGCCGAACGTAAACATCAACATATTATGGAAACCACTAAGACTTTACTAATTGCAAATCAAGTTCTAAAAGGTTTTTGGGCAAAAGCTGCCCTAACTGCTACCTATCTCGTTAATCAAATGCCATCTTCCTCTTTAAAAAATATAACTCCAATTGAAAAACTTGTCAACCTATTTCCTGATTATTCTAAATTAAGAGTCTTTGGATGTAAGTGTTTTGTTTCAACAACAAGAATGACAAACTCTCTCCTCGTGCAATTCCTTGTACCTTCTTAGGATATGCCAATAATAAAAAAGGCTATAGGTGTTTTGATTTCCAAAATGAAAAATTATATGTATCAAGAAATGTATCTTTCTTAGAGAAAGAAAGTTTTTTTGAATTTGAAAAACCCAAGGAAGTCACTAAATATTGTTTTTTAATAGATTTGACTTCAAAATCCAATGAATGAGATATTGAATGTGACTTTAACAATGATAAAAGTCCTATTGATGTTGAACATACCCATAGGGACGTTAGTCTATAATATTCAAGACATAGAGAGATCAATCTTCCATGTGCATTAAAAAAATATTCCAAAGTACCAACCAGAAGGTCATCTAGAATTTGTAGACCTGAAAAATGTGTCATACGAATCCTTTTCACCCACATACAGGGCAACTATTGCATTAATACAATCATATGTAGAACCGTAATCTTATTTTCAAGCCAAAAACTATATAGAATGGGTAGAAGCTACGAAAACAGAATCAATGTATTAGAAAAGGCTAACACTTGGATTATTCAAGATGTTCCTCCAGGTAAGAAACCTATAGATTGTCGATGGGTTTACAAAGTCAAAACTAAGAGTGATGAAACTCTTGAAAGGTATAAAGCACATTTAGTAGCTAAAGGGTATGCCCAAGAGTACGACATCGATTATGAAGAAACTTTTGCCCATGTTGCTCGTATGACCACTGTCAAAACTTTAATAGCTTTGGCCTCCATTAGAAAATCGTTCATATTTCAGATGGATGTCAAAAATGTTTTTCTCAATAAAAATCTAATTGAGGAAGTATATATGAAAGCTCCACCTGATATTAGTATCCCTAAGGGTAAAACTCTTCGTTTACAAAAATTTCATTATGGTCTTAAATCGAAACCAAAAGAGTGGTATGATAGCTTTAGTCATGTTATGCTTGATATTGGTTTTCATTCTTGTTTGACTGACACTCTTTGTTTATTAAAAATTATGATGCAGGCATTATTATCCTTCTTCTCTATGTGGATGATATGATCATCACCGGAAGCAACAAACAAGGAGTTGCAAACATCAAAACTCTTCTTAAAACTCATTTTGAAATGACTGACTTAGGTTTATTAAGATATTTTTTAGGAATTGAAGTTGCTTATTCCCCTCGTGGGTATTTGATATCTCAATCTAAATTTGTTTTTTATATTGTTTTCAGGTCTAGAATTACAGATGATAAGAAGGTGGGCACTCCAGAAGTTGTAAACATTAAAATGAGAATTGATGATGGAGAACCTCTTGATGATCCCACTCCTTACATACAACTTATCGAAGCACTTTCCTATCTTTCCATTACTAGACCAGACATAGCACACACTGTACATACACCTAGCCAGTTTCAGCATGTTCCCACCTCTGTTCACATGGGAGCAGTTTTGTGTATTATTAGATACATCAAGTCCTCTCTTTCACAAGGCCTTTTCTTGTCTGCTTTATCTTCATTAGATTTAATTGATACTGATGTTGACTGGGGAGGTGATCCCAATAATAGGCACTCAACCACTGGTTTTTGTGTTTTCTTAGGTGAATCCTTAATTTTGTGGAGGTGCAAAAAGCAACATAAGGTCTCTCTCTCGTCCACCGAAGCTGAATACCGAGCCATGGCAACCATGACCATGGAAGTAGTTTGGCTCAGACGTCTGCTTGCTGACATGGGAGTTGAAGCAACACAAGTTTCACGTATATGCTGTGACAACAAGAGTGTGATCTATATTGCAAGCAACCGAACATTTCATGAACGCACCAAACATATTGAGATGGACTATCACTATGTCAGAAAGGAATATCTACATGGAACCATTGATCGGCCATATCTTATATCAGAATATCAACTAGCGGACTTCTTCACCAAACCTCTCGTTGCTCCCCGATTTTGCTTCCTCTTCAACAAAATTTTGTTCATTATACCGTAAGTTTGAGGGGGAGTGCTAAAATGTAACATGTAATACATACATAATATATATATATATATATATATTAATAAAATAATAATATAATATATAAATATATATTTTTTATTTTATTTTATTTTTATTTTTTTCATTTATTCTTCCTTTTTTATTTTCTAGTTCACTTTAAACTAGTTGGTCAAGATCTAGTTAGATCTTGACCATATTTATAGTCGTTGGACCTAGTCCAACGGCTACTGATAGAGTCGTTGGACTAGGTCCAATAGGAACACACTCCTCTTGTATAAATAGGGGTGATCCCCTCTCGTGTAATGTAATGCTTCTTAAGCATCTCTTATAAAGAAATAAATATTTATTATTTTAGTGTGTTCTTCCATTTTTACCGTTTTATGGGTTGTGCTTGAGGTGTCTCCAATAGACACTCTTTTGAAGGTTTTTTGTGCTTTTATGGAAGACCACCATTTCATTACAATTAGAAATAAGTGTATTTTTATTTTTTTATATTATTTTTTTATTTATTCCCCGCCACAAAGAGCATTATGGGAATGATCTAGCAGCCGTTCGACCCTACACAATGACTAGATTTCTAGTCGGTGGGTAGGCCCCAACGGCTATCTATGAGCCCTCTCTTGTCTCCTTGTATCCTATTTTCTTGAGGGTTGTTCCCTAATAAAGTGTATTCTTTTAAGTGTGTTCTCAGCCCTTAAGTGGCTTCTTTTTATATTTTCTTTATGTTGGACCCATAAGTGGTCATTTCTCAAGTTGTGCTTTAGCCCATAACTGGCTCACTAAAGAATCACATTGGTCTGTGACATGGTATCAAAGCAAGTTCGATACCTTGGTGATATTCAACTTATCAAGCATATTTTAAGTGTTGCAATGATCGGACTTTGCCTTGGGAAGCATGCTGACCAATCCTCTTGAGGATTGATCATCTCTTGAATGCATAGAAGTGTTGGTTCTTTAAAGGGGGCTGAAAATTGTTCCAAGTACATATTCCTTCTCTCTATTATATTCTCGTCTTATATATTTTGGTTCCATGACCGACAAAGAAGTTGTGACGGTAATTCCAATTAAATTTGATGAAAAGAATTATAATATATGGTCTACCACCATTAAAAGGATTTTTGTTGGAAAAAGTTTGTGGGAGTTTGTTGATGATTCCACAATTGAACCTCACCTGACTCTTACAAAATCCATAAAAGAGAAAGATAAAACCATTAAAGAAGAAGTGCTTAAAGTAGATGAAAAACGCTCTTGTGAGTTATAAGAAAGCCTTGAAAGAATGGGAAATAGCCCATGCCAAGGTTCTTTCCCTATTTATGGAAAGTATGAACTAAGACAATGTTCTTGTTAATATTAGGAGCAAGGAGGACATTGGACAAGTGAAGTAAGGACTTTGACATAGGGATATGTGCACTGCCAGTGGAGTGATGAGTTTCATCTCCCGTAACTATACTACATTTTTCAAAATAAGGCAATAAGTGAGATAACTTACCCGCATTACCCGTAACATGTGTGGCGGCACCTGAATCAACATACCATTCGCCTTGTTCATTTTGCTTGATCGTCATCTGTGACAATGCTGATAACAAAAGTTGTTGCACATCTGTGGATGGCACTTTTGTGTCCACAGTAGTAGCTGATTTATTCTCAATTTTGTTTATTTTTCCTCTATTCTATAGATTAAACCAACAATCAGCTTTCATATGTCTTCTTTTGTTACATAAGAAACAAGTGGGCACTCTCCTCTGATTCCCTGTATTAAAAGCCCCTGAAATATTAGGTGTAGGCAAGATACCACGTCCTCCCTGCCCAAAACGTCCGCGGCCTCTGCCTCCTTGATGCCCTTCATTCCCTCGTCCAAAACCTACAGAAGTGTCCATGGCCAAAACTGAATGGGGACGAGCTGATTCATTTCCTTCTGCCCTTTGTTTCATAATCATCTCATGCTGGAGAAGTTTCGCTTGAAGGTCGTCAAAAGTGGGCAACTGAGGAAAGCATGATAAAGTTGTGGTGAACATGTCAAAATCAGGACCCAATCCATTGAGAAGTTGTTGAACTTTATCTTTATCTGCAATAGCACTTCCAATAACCGCCAATTGATCAGTAATACTCTTCAAGCGGCCTATGTATTCCATGACTGTCATGGAGCCTTTCTTCAAACTTTGAAATTCATTTTTTAAGTACATAACTCGGGCTTCTGATATCTGAGAATATGTCTGAGACAGCTTACTCCACAGATCCGCCGCAGTGCAATCATCTGAAAGAGTAACCAACACTTCTTGAGAGAGTGTTGACATAATATAAGCAACCAAAGATTGATCCCGCTTCCTCCAAGCTGTATACTCTGGATTCTTAATAGAAATGGTAATTGTGTCACCCTTCTCATCCTTGGTTTCCTGCAAAATAAGTCGTGATGGTATAGGAACTAAAACATCCAGATGTTCATCGAGATCCTGACTCCGTATAAAAGGAAGGATTTGTCTCTTCCAAGTCAAAAAATTAGAATAAGTTTTTCTGTAACGAGCTGACTCAAGAAATTTGCAAGGGAACCGGATGACGATGAGTAATCCATATCAATGGGACAATGAATAAGCAAACAAAACGAATGGAAAGAAACAAACAGGTTTGAGATCACTTAATCAATCAAGAGAACTTCAGTAAGTTTTTTTTTTTTGCAGGATTCAGAATCGAGATTGCAAACTGTTACAATCTGCCTATAGGTGTTGCACAGGGAACACTAAAATAGCAATAAAGGAAAGGAGAAAAAAAATTCTGGAATCAAAGAGATTGCAAACTGTTTGCAATTAAAGAATGAATAAAAATGGTGACTACAATCAAAAAATGAATCAAACAGGCTGCAATCAGAGAGGAGAACAGTTTGCAATGTTGACTACAATGTGGCTGCAGTCGTTGATAAACGAGAATAAAAAAAAAATTGCATAGCAGACGATGGGATGGATATGACGTTAAGAATCAAACAGGTTTTTTATGAGTAGCAGACTAGCAGAATAAAAAGGGGAACGAGAACTAGCAGATGGTCAAGAATCAATCAGGGGATTAGACGAATTGCATAGAAAGATTGGGGAGGAGAATAAAAGGTGGATGACGAGCCAAAACCTGTTTCCTCAGATCTCGCTGAACACGCGGATGACGAGCCAAAACCTGTTTCTTCAGTTGGCTCAGATCTCGCTGAACACGCCTCTAATAGGATTTCGCAACCCTGAGCTCTGATACCATATCAAATTTCGTATGTGTGGTTCAGCTTCACAGGAAAGTAGAGAGAGAGAGGAGATGCACAATCGGCTGGGGCGGCACACTTAGGGCTCGACCTACAAGCCCTAACCTTTATAAAACAAAAGGATATACAATGAGCCTTGTAATATCAGAGATATTACAAGGAAGTCATTAATGAAGCAATATTTAGCATGTGTTTCATTTAACATGCCATGCGTATGGATCTGGATCCAGATCCATATGCAAAACTATATTTTAACACTTTCTCCTGTCCACGGTTTTAGAGAGTTTCCGCCACTTTACCTGGAGATGGTGTGTAGACACAGTTGTTGTTTTGGTATACCAAGAAAAGTGGCACTTATGGATGGGTGATCCCTGGTGTCCCGACATTAGATGAGTGGTCTAATGTTCCGAAGGCTGTTTCGGTCGAGGGCTAAGTTTGAAACCCAGTAATAAAATAATACTTGTATGCTAAGTTACCCTAGAAACCCTACTTGCCCTCGAAAAATATTATCTGTCTTGAGTATCCGCGTGCAATGGTAATAATAAAAAGTGAAACTTAAATGTGTGTGCATCCTAATAGTGACATGCATATGAAAGAGGACTTTATTAAAGATAATAAATTATTCATATGCATTGAATTCATGCATTTTTCTGTTATACATTAGATTATGCATATTTAATTGCTTCTTTAGTTATCCTGTATGATTAATTTCATGATTTTGCATCATGTTGCATGCTGAATATCTTTAATGCTTATCTGAATTATGTTTTTATTGCAGTAACGTCCTTTTAAATTATTGCATGAATCTTATCGGTATTCTTTATTCTTATTTGTTTCTGTTGAAGGTAAGGTGAGAAGCACAGAAATTGAGGTAGAGAGAGAGAGAAAGAGAGAGAGAAAGAGACGGCTGGAGAATAATAGAACTTCATACTTTCAATTAGGGCTAATCTCTATATTAAATAGAGATAGTCCAAAGAACAAAATTACACCCAGGTCCCTCATTAAAGAATAAGATTCAAATAACCTCTAGTTTAGAAAAACATATTTACTAAAAACATCTTAGTCTCAACACTCCCCCTCAAACTGGAGCATAGATATCAATCATGCTCAGCTTGTCACAACACTTTGAGAAATTTGGTCTCGCCAGGGCTTTGGTAAAAACATCAGCTACTTGATCTTCGGAAGATACATGATCGGCGCAGATATACCCAGCCTGAACCAAGTCGCGAACATAGTGACAGTCAACTTCAATATGTAGGGATACTTTCTCCTAAAGCTCGGTCAATACTGATTTTACCCACATAATCTCAGCTGCAGTCTGGGTAGGCCTAGGAAGACTTGGATGGAGATGATAGGAAAGGATATGAATGCTTTGAACCTCACCGAGGACATGGCGTTGGATAGAAATGATTGGAGGAAAAGGATTCATGTGGAAGACCCAAAATGAATTTCTTTTTTGGTTCATATCGCTGACCCCAATTGTTTTGGGATGAAGGCGTAGTTGTTGTTGTTTGTTGTTGTTGTTGTAATCTCAGCTGCAGTCTGGGCCATTGCTCGGTATTCAGATTCAGCACTCGACCTGGCTACAACGGTTTGTTTCTTACTCCTCCAGGTAACAAGATTTCCTCCCACAAACACACAAAATCCAGATGTTGACTTCCTATCTTCAACAGATCCTGCATAATCCGCGTCAGTGTAAGCAACAACGTCCAAAGATTGATTTCGCTTAAACAACAGACCTTTACCAGTAGATGCCTTTAAGTACCGAATAACCATCATAGCTGCATCCCAGTGAACTTTTGTAGGTTTGTCCATGAACTGACTGATTTTACTCACAGCTAATGAAATGTCAGGTCTAGTAACAGTCATATATAGTAACTTACCCACCAAGGATCTAAAGCTGGCACTGTCCACATACTCAGACTTCTCATTGAACATGTGAGTTTTGGGATCCATTAGAATATTAGCTGGCTTGGCTCCTAGCATTCCAGTCTCTTTTAATAAGTCCAACACATACTTTCTTTGAGACAACACTAAGCCCTCTTTGTTTCTTGCAACTTCGATACCAAGAAAATATCGAAGGTGGCCAAGATCTTTAGTAACAAAGTGTTTCTGAAGATGATCTTTTATGGCAGAAATATTTTGGGCACTGCTCCCTGTTAAGATGATGTCATCGACATATACCACCATAACAACAATTCCAGCACTGGTTTTCTTGATGAACAAGGAGTGATCTGAAGATGACCTGACAAAGCCAAAACTAGACATTACCTCAAATAATTTATGAAACCATGCCCTTGGACTCTGCTTCAGGCCATAAATAGCCTTCTTCAACTTGCACACCTTCTTACACTCCCCCTGAACCTCGAAGCCTGGGGGTTGTTGCATGTAGACCGTTTCATGCAAATCCCCATACAAAAAGGCATTCTTGACATCCAACTGAAACAAGGGTCATCCATGGTGCACAACAACAGAAAGAACAAAACGAATAGTGCCAAGACGAGCAACTGGGGAGAAAGTTTCAAAAAAGTCAACACCATAAGTCTGAGTATAACCTTTTGCAACCAACCGGGCTTTGTACCGTTCAATTGACCCATCCGAGTTATATTTAATGGTATATACCCATTTGCAGCCAACAATATCTGCATCAGTCGGAGGATCCACCAAATCCCAAGTGCCCCTAGAACATAGGGTATCTATCTCATCCTTCATAACCTGCATCCATTTGGGGTCGAATAAAGCCTGACTGTGATGAAGCGGAACAGAGGAGGCAAACAAAGCCGAGATAAACTTCTTCGTAGAAGCCCCAAGATTAACTTCAGAAACAAACTGAGAAATGGGATGAAGGGTGCACTGTCTTTTCCCTTTTCGCAGAGCAATAGGGAGATCCTCATCAATAGCAGAAACTTCAGTATGCTCAGTGATACTTGCCTCAGGAGAAGAAGAAAATGGGGGCATGGAGGTAGGTGGTAACCTGTGAGTATACACTATAGGAGGGTTTCTGTATCGAGACTCCCCAGAGGATGGAGCCACAAGCTTTGGAGTGAACGACTCTAAAGGAAAAGGGGGAATTGGCAGAGGAAAAACATCACCCTGACTCTCTTGTAACCTTGGAGTAGTACTCGAAAAATAAGGAATAGACTCAAAGAAGGTAACGTCCGCACTGACATACTCTTTATGAGATATAGGGTCATAGCAACGATATCCTTTTTGGTTCTTAGGATACCCAATGAAAACACATTTAATAGACTGCGCAGCAAGTTTATCTCGATCAGGACCCAGCTTATGCACAAAACACACGCATCCAAAAACTTTTGGGGGGATAGGAAAGAGAGGAGCTTCTGGATGGAAAATTTGAATTGGGATCTGGTCTTCTACAGAACTGGACGGCATGCGATTTATAAGAAACCCGGCTGTCAAAACCGCATCGCCCCAATATGTAGGAGGCATGTTGGATTAAATCATAAGGCACCGAGCAACATTAAGGATTTGTCTATGTTTCCTCTCAGCCACCCCATTTTGCTGGGAGGTATGGGGACATGTAAATTGAGGTTGAATCCCATTACCAGAGTAGAATTGAAGTAAGTCTTTGGATTTGAACTCAAGAGCATTATCAGTGCGAACAATTTTAACACATATGTCAAATTGAGTTTTTATCTCTGCAATTAAAGATTTAAGAATGACAGGACCTTGAGACCGATCTTTTAACAGAAACACCCACGATAGTCTCGAGAAGTCATCAACAATAACTAGATAATAACGACATTGAGACCTATTCGGAATCCTACTCGGACCCCACACATCTACATGAAGAAGATTAAACAATCCTTGACTTGATGGACTCTGACTGGAGGGAAAAGAGCTTCGACAATGTTTTCCCAATTGACATGTTTCACACTGAAAAGAAACTGAGGGAGGTATATGAGGAATGACACGACGAAGTTTTGTCACTGGAAGGTGACCCAAACGATGATGCCACAATAGAAGACTTGAGGATGATGTAACAGCAGAGTGGGCCGAAACCTCTGGTTGGTGAAGGTAATACAGACCACCTTCCTCATAGCCACCACCAATCCTTCTCCCCGTCAGCAAGTCCTGAAAGGTGCATCCCATAGGATCAAAAATCACTCTACAATTCAACTCTTTTGTCATTCGACTGACTGATAATAAATTCTGTGGAAACGAAGGAGCATGAAGAACATGTGACAATTGAAGAGTAGGGGTAATAGACATGTTTCTCTGCCCTACAATTGGGGAAGAGCTACCATCCGCAAGAAGTACCCCTTTCTGACCTGTCACAGGTTTTAAACTCAAAAAATTGCTCGAGTTTCCGCACAAGTGACCAGAGGCTCCAGAATCAATAACCCACCTACCACCTTGAGCAGATAGGCCATAACCTGCCGAGCACACAACTTCCGCAACAGAAGCCTTTGAATTGGATGATCGTAAAGCAAGGAGCTCGTCATATTCAGCCCTGCTAAGAGTTACACAATCCTTGGAGGAATCTGCATCTGATTTAACCACTTGAGCCATAATATAAACTAATGGGCTTGATTCACAAAATGCAGGAGCAACCACACGCGCATACCCACAATCAACACAAGCCTGACTATATCAAGTTTTGACTTCACCAATGAAATCTGAGAAACACGACCTTCGACTGTTTAGATCCAAACTTTAAATATAATTTTAAAGAACCTTGACCAAAACCTTTCACCTCAACCAAGGATGACTATAGGCTGTAAATCAAGATCACACCTCCAACACGACATAGAGTGTGTTATCATCACACATTCGCCACTACGACAACCAGTAGCAGCACCCAACACACAACTTAGAGTGTGATACCGCAGTGCCCAACACAGAATCCCACTACAAAAGACACTGTTCCCACAAACAGAATATTTTTCAGCACAGCAGGGAATCACGCCTGCTGATTCCAAAAAAAACTGATTAACATGCAGTTTTCAACAGTCAGCTGAGTCAAAAGGATCACGACCCAGCACCCAGCTTCTTGCTAAGTCAAAAGGATCACGACACAGCAACTAGATGCACAACCAACAATACTATGAGCAGAAACAAAATTTTAACTCACGACACCTGCTCCCAGCCATATACATAATGCCTCATGACAGCCAAAAAAAATATCAATTTCACGACTTCTGCACAGCACTTGTACTTATCAACATAAATAAAGGAATTCACGACAGCAACTCCCAGCAATATAAATCACGACAGCCAAAATAAAATCAGTTTCACGTCTCCCAGCAATATAAATCATGACAGCCAAGAGAAAAATCAGTTTTGATACCATGTTAGAGCTTTAATGGAGTAAAACTATTGAAACGCTTACACTCCAGCAAATCAATATTTGATAGGCGCAAGCACATCAAGTTGGGAACCAAGGTGCAGATCTGCAGAAGACAACTTCAACTACACCAAAAACAAATATCAGATCTGACTATGATCTGATTTAACATTACCATGTCAACCCACATGAACAGCAACCCAACGTCGACACAGAGACCGCTGATCACCAGCACCCCAACGATATTAACAGCAGCAACTCACGGCCCAGATATCCACCTGCTGTTCCAGCTTGCCAAATCACAACGATCCATCTTCAATAGATTTCCAAACTGCTCCCAGATTTGGCTTCAGATCTGAGTCACGACCTCTAGTCAATAGTCGTGACTAGGTCTGACTGCAGATCTGTCGCCAGGTCTGATCTTCACACAGAAGGACCGAACTCTGATCAGCAGCGAAGGATGTCGATCTCCTCCGACTATCCGATGAGATGTTGCTCGAAGGAAGATGATGCTGGAACTTAGGCACCCAAGGTCGCACGCTGCTCTGATACCATGTTGAAGGTAAGGTGAGAAGCACAGAAATCGAGGTAGAGAGAGAGAGAAAGAGAGAGAGAGAGAGAGAGAGAGAAAGAGACGGCTGGAGAATAATAGAACTTCATACTTTCAATTAGGGCTAATCTCTATATTAAATAGAGATAGTCCAAAGAACAAAATTACACCCAGGTCCCTCATTAAAGAATAAGATTCAAATAACCTCTAGTTTAGAAAAACTTATTTACTAAAAACATCTTAGTCTCAACAGTTTCATTAGAGGGATTCATAAACAGAATTCTTTGGAATCTGACACCCTACTTTTGGTGTTTTTCGCAGCCTCAGATACCCAGTGAGGCAACTTAATCATGAGAGGAGTTATGAGGAAACGACATGGCTGCTTAACAGATTCTATGGCCAGCGTGACTCTTTTCTTTTCATTTAATCATCATGCACTCTAATAACTCTACATTTGTCTTATTGACTCTACTATCTCTGAATTAATAAATGTTGGTTTGCTATAGTTTGGATGATGGGTGTAAGATCTCTTTTGGTTTGTCGAGTTTCCTAATTGTGTTGGAACTGTAAAGGCCTCGGGTCTCTGGAAAGATTTCCGCATATATGTGCCTTTCAATCTTCATAGAAAACAAAATGGAGAAATTAGAGGAGAAATAGGTAATGGAGATCCAATTACAACACAAAAGTGGAGAAGCAAGAGTAAACAGATTAGTTGTGTGGTTGTCATCCACGGATATGAAGGACACCCAACACTCCAACAAACAAGCAAAGATTAGAATAGAACCTCCACTCTGGTTGATTTGCTAACTCAGTCACTACTAAAAGAGGCTAAACGCTTGGGAAACCACTGAAAGACAGTTTTAGCAGCAAGAGATCAGACACCTACATATGTAGTGGAAATTGGAGTGTAAGAATGTACAGGCTTCAGAGATATCTCTTCATGGGACAAAGTTGATCTAATTAAAAAAGCAAATATTATTATTAGAGGACACAATTGTTAGACATAAACTATGAAAGGGCATTTTCATTATTTACTATGTAGAGGCATCTTTTATCATTTGCTAAGTCATTGATCATTAGTATGTTCTAATCAGTAGTATGCTCTAATAGGTTCTAATATGCTTGACAAGTTTTTTCAAACAAGGTTGAAAAGAGTTTAAGTTAAGGTGAAGGATGTTCAAATGTGCCTTGAATGGTTTCCATGTGTGATAAATTGACACATAGGAGTCCTTTTTTGAAACTCATTGCTCTTGGAAACTCGTTATAATGAGCTAGCAAGAGGAAACCGTGTGGTGAATTTTCTTAGGTATTAAGAAAAGAAAAAAGAGAGGGACTTTCACTTTTGAGAGTATGTAGGACTTTTGTCTGGAAAGTATTAAATAAAGAGAAAAAAATAAACATTCTCTTTTAGAGGGCATGTGAAGATCTTTTTAAGTCTTCACTTAAGCATTGAGAATAGAGAGTGTAGCTCTTTGTGGTATGATTTAAGGGTACTTCTTAGTTATTGTAAGAAGAGAGAGAGAGAGAGAGAGACGTGTGGTTTCTTTTGGATTACAAAGAAGATTGATTTTACATGGTAAACGAGTATGACAAAGTGTGGTTTTGATTACATGCATCAATGACTTTTCAGTGATGGAAGATGACCAAAAATTGAGTAAAGTAGATACTTTCTTGTTTTGCATTTTAGTTATATATTGCATTTACACATTGTCTGATTCCAAATAATAAAGATGCTTGGTACTCTATCTATAGATATAAGCATATTGCCAAACTACGTAAATCTTTGTGTTTCTTGTGCATGGTTTGTTCTTTCCTAACTCAAGAGAAGTCATACACCCTTCTCTTTGTACGGTTTCTTCTTGTTAGTCTATTAAAATGAGTTTTCAAAAGAGATGAGTCTCAAAAAATGACTTTTATGTGGGGTCCAACATGAAACCTATTCAAGCCACATCTTAACATTCTTCACCTTGTCTTGAATGCTCTCCATCATGCTCTCTTTTATGCTAAGTAGTATACCTCATATCATGAACGGTAAGCCATGAAATTCACGTCTTTCATTGACTTGTGCTTTCTACCCATAGAAGCCACTTTCTTCAATGATGGTGTGGTTGAAGAATTTATGAAGGATATTGGAAAGGAACAGGACAAAAGTGTTCTCTTCAGTGACAGTCAGAGTGTTTTGTGCCTTGCAAAGAATCCAGTATTTCATTAAAGAACAAAGCACATTCAATTAAAGTATCATTACATTTGAGAGAAGATAAATGATGGGACATTGTCATTAGAGAAGATCCTTGGTGCCGAGAATCCAGCAGATATGTTGACAAAGGGTGTGACCACTGAGAAACTGAGGCTGTGCATTGCCTCAGTTGGACTCATTCATTGAGCATGAGGGAGGGATGTCGTTCCAGAGATTCAGAGAAGAGTTTGGGAAGAAAGACAGTTGGAGAATTTTTTCTTTGCATCAGTCTCCAAGTGGGAGATTGATGAGTTATGGAGCATGTTTCATTGTTTTTGCCCTTGCAGGAAGGGGGATCAGGGAGGGGGGCCTGGCAGGGGGTTATAGGGGGGCAGTGCCCTGCCCCCCCCAGAAGAATTTTTTTTTGGACTTATATTTGGGACCCGGTTTCCAGTGGATCAGACCCGATTTGGTTAGGGTTAGGGTTGTCACCCTTGCCTTGTTTATATTCTCGCTTTTCTTTCCCCATCTTGTAACTGTTGGATAAGAATAATAAGATTTCTCTCTGGGCGGCCGTAGTTTTTTTACTCTCTCTCGGATTTGAGAGGTTTTTCCACGTAAATCTGTGTTCTTCTTGTGTTTTGTTTGATCGTTCTTGTTCTTTGTTTCTTTTTGGTTGTTTCTTGCTCGTGGTTTTCCTAACAGTTTCTATATAAATAGGGACCTCTTGTCCCATTAGATGTAATGCTTTTCCTAAGCATTCTACTCAATAAAACTTATATTTTTTATGCTTTTGTGTCATTGTTTTAACTCTTTGAAGACTTGTATATGTACTTAGTGCTTGTGTAGTGCCTTAGTGTTTTTGTATTGTTCTTTATTGGACTTGTAATAGTGCTTGAGCACTTTGTATTAGCTTTTCCGCATATTTCATTACACAAAGTTTTATTCACTATTGAATTTCTCCATATCAAACTTAACACTTGCCATCTTTGAGGTCACCTTGGATCTTCTATCTTTAAAACCAACAACTCCTTCATTAAGATCATTTGAGCTTCACGCCTTTCATTGACTTTGCACTTTGAAACCAACAACTCTTATAACAGTTTGTTATGGTTTTAAGGCCCCTTCATAGGATTACACTAGGTCGGATATGATGTGGGTGAAATTAGAGAACTCACCCAAGCATAATAAACCAATAAAGAAACAAACCTTGAACAAGAAACAAAAGGATTTACATGATTTGACAATAGGCTTACATCTACGAAGAGAGTATCGAGAGCCTTTATTATTCAAAACCAAACAATATGCAAATACAAAGAGAACCGAGAAGCAAAACAAAAGAGTACCAACTATACCCGATTTTGAGTTGTCCAATGTATGTAGTCAAAACTACAATTTGTCATACCCATTCACCACGCCAGATCTATTATTTTTCTAACCCAAGAGAAGCCTCCCTCTCTCTCTCTCTCTCTCTCTCTCTCTCTCTCTCTCTCTAATAAAAGGAGAGACATCAATGATATCATAGACACACTGGCTCTCTATTCTGAATACCTAATTCAAGACTCAAAAAGACCTTTACGTCCCCTCCAAGAGAGAGTACCTCCCTCTCTCTCTCTCTCTTCATTCAATACCTCCAAGACTCCAAGAGTCTCAAATGCTCTCTGTTGAGACTAAGATGTTTTTATGAAGCTTTTAGTAAATAAGTTTTTCTAAAGTAGAGGTTATTTGAGTCTTATTCTTTAATGAGGGACCTGGGTGTAATTGTGTTCTTTGGACTATCTCTATTTAATATAGAGAGTAGCCCTAATTGAAATGAGTAAGTTAGATTATTCTCCAGCCGTCTCTCTCTCTCTCTCTCTCTCTCTCTCTCTCTCTCTCTCTCTCTCTCTCTCTACCTTGGTTGTTGTGCATCTCACCTTACTTTCAACATGGTATCAGAGCAGCGTCCCCTCCTGGGATACAGTTGCTGATCGTGGGTCGTGTAATGCTGCTGTGGCTGATCGTGGAAAACTGCAGCAAGCTGCATCATTTGTCTTGAAACGTGGAAAGTGGCTGATCGTGGAAGCACTCAGATCGTGGCTGATCGTGGAAGCACTCAGATCGTGGGTCGTGTGATGCCGCTGGTCTGATTTGATTCTCTGTGTTGTCGACACAGATTTTTTACATAAAAAAAAAAATCTGATCGTTGCAAATTGATTGGATGCTGCGGGCTTCAAAACAAATGATCTTTGACGTGTGGATGGTGGAGAAGTTCAGATCGAGTGAAGATCTGATGCAGAGAAGTCTCGAAATCAAATCAAGTGGGGGTCGGTTCTGTTAAAGGTTGTGAAGAATCAGATACAGCAGAGATCTGATCCATTGTCCTTGGGAGCGTGATCTCGTGCCCTGCTCCAAGTTCGAGTGACTCCAGTTTCTAGCATGAATCAGAGGCATATTCGTGGTGGATGTGTAGTCGAGGTATGCATCTCTATCTTAGTTATGATATGCATCTCTATAGTGGTGGATGTATAGTCGTAGTAGACAGCCTATTGTAGTCGTGGTATTCAGCCTGTCGAGGTCGTGGATGACGTAGTCGTGAAGGGTAAAGCAGGAGGGAACCTTCTGCACAGGTCGTGTGTGCTGGTGCTGTGACTGTATTGCGTTGAGGCTGCTGCTGATCAGAAAAAGCAGTCGTGAAATTGCACAGGGAAAATTATTTTGTTTCTGCTCATGTTATCGCTGGTTGTGCTCTGATTTTATTTAGCAAGCAGTTGGGTGTTGTGTCGTGATCCTTTTGACTCAGTTGATGTTTGAAAACAGCATGTGGAAAAATATTCTGTTCGTGGGAACCTTGTCTTTTGAAGTGAGATTCTGTGTTGGGTGCTGCTACTGTTTGTCGTAGTGGCGGATGTGTGATGGTAACACATTCTAAGTCGTGTTGGATGTGTGATCTTGATTTACAACCTATAGTCATCTTTGGTTGAGGTGGAAAGTTTTGGTCGAGTTTCTTTAAAATTATATTTAAAGTTTGGATCTGAACAGTCGAAGGTCGTGTTTCTCAGATTTCATTGGTGAAGTCAAAACTTGATATAGTCGGGCTTGTTGTTGATTGTGGGTATGCGTGTGTGGTTGCTCCTGCATTTTGTGAATCAAGCCCATTAGTTTATATTATGGCTCAAGTGGTTAAATCAGATGCAGATTCCTCCAATGATTGTGTAACTCTTAGCAGGGCTGAATATGACGAGCTCCTTGCTTTACGATCATCCAATTCGAAGCCTTCTGTTGCGGAGGTTGTGTGCTCGGCAGGTGATGGCCTATCTGCTCAAGGTGGTAGGTGGGTCATTGATTCTGGAGCCTCTGGTCACTTGTGCGGAAACTCGAGCAACTTTGTGAGTTTAAAACCTGTGACAGGTCAAAAAGGGGTACGTCTTGCTGATGGTAGCTCTTCCCCAATTGTTGGGTAAGGAAATATGTCTATTACCCCTACTCTTCAATTGTCGCATGTTCTTCATGCTCCTTCGTTTCCACAGAATTTATTATCCGTCAGTCGATTGACAAAAGAGTTGAATTGTAGAGTGATTTTTTATCCTATGGGATGCAACTTTCAGGACTTGCTGACGGGGAGAAGGATTGGTGGTGGCTATGAGGAAGGTGGTTTGTATTACCTACACCAACCAGAGGTTTCGGCCAATTCTGTTGTTACATCATCCTCAAGTCCTCTTTTGTGGCATCATCGTTTGGGTCACCTTCCAGTGACAAAACTTCGTCGTGTCATTCCTCATATACCTCCCTCAGTTTCTCTTCAGTGTGAAACATGTCAATTGGGAAAACATTGTCGAAGTTCTTTTCCCTCCAGTCAGAGTCCATCAAGTCAAGGATTATTTGATCTTCTTCATGTAGATGTGTGGGGTCCGAGTAGGATTCCGAATAGGTCTCAATGTCGTTATTATCTAGTTATTGTTGATGACTTCTCGAGACTATCGTGGGTGTTCCTGTTAAAAGATCGGTCTCAAGGTCCTGTCATTCTTAAATCTTTAATTGCAGAGATAAAAACTCAATTTGACATGTGTTAAAATTGTTCGCACTGATAACGCTCTTGAGTTCAAATTCAAAGACTTACTTCAATTCTACTCTGTTAATGGGATTCAACCTCAATTTACATGTCCCCATACCTCCCAGCAAAATGGGGTGGCTGAGAGGAAACATAGACAAATCCTTAATGTTGCTCGGTGCCTTATGATTCAATCCAATATGTCTGCTACATACTGGGGAGATGCGGTTTTGACAGCCGGGTTTCTTATAAATCGCATGCCGTCAAGTTCTGTAGAAGACCAGATCTCAATTCAAATTCTTCATCCAGAGGCTCCTCTCTTTCCTATCCCCCCTAAAGTCTTTGGATGTGTGTGTTTTGTGCATAAGCTGGGTCTTGATCGAGATAAACTTGCTGCTCAGTCTATTAAATGTGTTTTCCTTGGGTATCCTAAGAACCAAAAAGGATATCGTTGTTATGACCCTATATCTCATAAAGAGTATGTCAGTGCGGATGTTACCTTCTTTGAGTCTATTCCTTATTTTTCGAGTACTACTCCAAGGTTACAAGATAGTCAGGGTGATGTTTTTCCTCTGCCAATTCCCCATTTTCCTTTAGAGTCGTTCACTCCAAAGCCTGTGGCTCCATCCTCTGGGGAGTCTCGATACAGAAACCCTCCTATAGTGTATACTCACAGGTTACCACCTACCTCCATGCCCCCATTATCTCCTTCTCCTGAAATTAGTATCTCTGAGCATACTGAAGTTTCTGCTGTTGATGAGGATCTTCCTATTGCTCTGCGAAAAGGGAAAAAACAGTGCACCCTTCATCCCAATTCTCAGTTTGTTTCTGAAGTTAATCTTGGGGCTTCTATGAAGAATTTTATCTCGGCTTTGTCTGCCTCCTCTGTTCCGCTTCATCACAGTCAGGCTCTATTCGACCCCAAATGGATGCAGGCTATGAAAGATGAGATGGATGCCCCATGTTCTAGGGGCACTTGGGATTTGGTGGATCCCCCAACTGATGCAGATATTGTTGGCTGCAAGTGGGTATATACCATTAAATATAACTCGGATGGGTCAATTGAACGGTACAAAGCCCGGTTGGTTGCAAAAGGGTATACTCAGACTTATAGTGTTGACTTTTTTGAAACTTTCTCCCCAGTTGCTCGTCTTGGCACTATTCGTCTTGTTCTTTCTGTTGTTGTGCACCATGGATGGCCCTTGTTTCAGTTGGATGTCAAGAATGCCTTTTTGTATAGGGATTTGCATGAAACTGTCTACATGCAACAACCCCCAGGCTTCGAGGTTCAGGGGGAGTGTAAGAAGGTGTGCAAGTTGAAGAAGGTTATTTATGGCCTGAAGCAGAGTCCAAGGGCATGGTTTCACAAATTATTTGAGGTAATGTCGAGTTTTGGCTTTGTCAGGTCCGCTTCAGATCACTCCTTGTTCATCAAGAAAACCAGTGCTGGAATTGTTGTTATGGTGGTATATGTCGATGACATCATATTAACAGGGAGCAGTGCCCAAGATATTTCTGCCACAAAAGATCATCTTCAGAAACACTTTGTTACCAAAGATCTTGGTCACCTACGATATTTTCTGGGTATCGAAGTTGCAAGAAACAAAGAGGGCTTAGTGTTGTCTCAAAGAAAGTATGTGTTGGACTTATTAAAAGAGACTGGAATGCTAGGAGTCAAGCCAGCTAATATTCCAATGGATCCCAAAACTCACATGTTCGATGAGAAGTCTGAGTATGTGGACAGTGCCAGCTTTAGATCCTTGGTGGGTAAGTTACTATATATGACTGTTACTAGACCTGACATTTCATTAGCTGTGAGTAAAATCAGTCAGTTCATGGACAAACCTACAAAAGTTCACTGGGATGCAGCTATGATGGTTATTCGGTACTTAAAGGCATCTCCTGGTAAATGTCTGTTGTTTAAACGAAATCCATCTTTGGACGTTGTTGCTTACACTGACGCGGATTATGCAGGATCTGTTGAAGATAGGAAGTCAACATCTGGATTTTGTGTGTTTGTGGGAGGAAATCTTGTTACCTGGAGGAGTAAGAAACAAACCGTTGTAGCCAGGTCGAGTGCTGAATCTGAATACCGAGCAATGGCCCAGACTGCAGCTGAGATTATGTGGGTAAAATCAGTCTTGACCGAGCTTCAGGAGAAAGTATCCCTACCTATGTTGATGATGTGTGACAATAGAGCTGCTACATATATTGCCAACAATCCAGTATTTCATGAAAGGACTAAACATATTGAAGTTGATTGTCACTATATCCGCGACTTGGTTCAGGCTGAGTATATCTGCACCGATCATGTATCTTCCGAAGATCAAATAGCTGATGTTTTTACCAAAGCCCTGGCGAGACCAAATTTCTCAAAGTGTTGTGACAAGCTGAGCATGATTGATATCTATGCTCCAGCTTGAGGGGGAGTGTTGAGACTAAGATGTTTTTATGATGCTTTTAGTAAATAAGTTTTTCTAAAGTAGAGGTTATTTGAGTCTTATTCTTTAATGAGCTAGGTGTAATTGTGTTCTTTGGACTATCTCTATTTAATATAGAGAGTAGCCCTAATTGAAATGAGTAAGTTAGATTATTCTCCAGCCGTCTCTCTCTCTCTCTCTCTCTCTCTCTCTCTCTCTCTACCTTGGTTGCTGTGCATCTCACCTTACTTTCAACACTCTCAAAAGAGAGAATCCCTCGATTTTTTCCTTTATTAATGTCTAAGGAAATCCACTACGTGGTTTTCTCTTGCTAGCCCATTACAATGGGTTTTCAAAAGAGATGAATCTTAAAAAAGGACTCCTATATATATGACAATGAGGTCTGCATGAGACCCATTCAAGCCACATCTTAACAGTTTTGAGCACTGTAATATCTCATATATCTTGTGCAGCAACTTGTATTAGCTTATCAAGGCTATAACCATCATTGAATTTAAAATACATTTTGTAAAAAGGAATTTAATAGATGGGACAGCCTAACTCTCCAAGGATCGTTTTCTTTGACTGCAACTTTCTCTGTCTTTTTTCTTAAGCTTCCTTCTTGTGAAATACTTGATGTTGTATTAGAACAAGCCTATGTATCATGGTAATTCTTTTCCATTCCTTCAATCATCTATGTTTCTGCCTCATCTGATTTAGTGCTCCTTTTTAGTCTTTTATTTTCTCTAACCTCAAGATCAAATGTAGCATCATGCCTTCACTAAAAAAACACCACTTGAAGTCAGATCTAAGTGTAAATCAATCTGATCCTTAAGTTCTATTAGTTGTTTGAACTTTAAAAAATAAAAATCCATAAAAACTTAAAGTACTTGACCTTGATGATCTCAACATAGCATCGGCCTAGTGCAAGCCAGATTTTTCAGTTATAGCAAATTACTACTTAATCAAAGGGAGGTAGCATGTTTTGCTGTTGTTGTCTATGCTAAGCGACTCCATTTTGGGTTGGAGTGCAACAGCAAGATACATGATACTGCAGCAGGTAGGTACTTCTTGAAACTTAATAAGTATACTGACAACCACCATCACTACATGAGGTTACAATTTTCGTTTTCAAATTGGTTTTCACCAAAGGCATCTAAATAGATAAATGTGAAAAATACTTGAACTTTAGTTTTGAGAAAGAATATCTAAGTGCATTTATTGAAGTCATCAATAAAAGCAATAATTTTGAGATTTAAAAAGGAAGAGAATTTGTGTTTTTATCAGTATGAACTGGTTCAAATGGAAATAAAGTTCTTTTATTGCAATACTAAAGGAAAGCTCATGGCTATTAAAGACTTGACAACTCAAATACAATAAAGGTTGATTAAGACTAGGAACAAAAGTTAGAAGCCTTTCAGACTATGACTGAACAGAAAAGAAACAGCTTGCTTCTTCACATGGTGTAATTGGAAGAATCGAATGTTTTGGAGATAAGCTGATTAAAAGAGGAAGATTGAGTAGAGGCCATTCTTGTGTAGCTAGCGGATCAAATGAATAGATCCTACGAACACTAACCAAGCAACAAATAAATGACAAGAAAGAATGGACAAAATAAAATGAGATTAGATTAGAGGGATGCACGAAGAATATATATATATATATAATGAGAGAGAGAGAGATGCAAAAGAACAACAATAGCATGAATAAATAAATCAGGGTTGAAAAAATAGTCAATAAGCTAAGAAGTTAAGTTGGAGCCGGTGAGTTGGTTGTTGCGTTGGATGAGCATGTCTCAGCTGGCGAGGAAAAAGAAGTGTAAAGAGGTTGAGCATCGAAGTAGAATACATAGCTCTCATAAGGACTATGGCACATAGGTATGAGCACCTGTGCTTGGTATGATACAGGTACGAAGGGTACGATCTGAGAACTTTTAGAAGGATGGCTATGGGGTATGACCATGTAATGAAAAGAGGTGGAAGCACCAATAGAGCAAAAAGTCACTCTTTAAGAGTGACTACTAGAGCCAAGAACACAAACACCAAATGTGCACACAAAACTCACAAATATAGAAAATGACTTAAAGTCATAAGTTGGATATTATTGAAGAAAGGAAGAGGAGGGTGTAAAAACCCATACATTTACAAGGGGGAACCTCCTCTTTATATAGAGGAGGGAAGCACTAAAGGGGAATCATAAAGGGGGCTCCCTTCTAGTCGTTGGGAGCCCCAACGGTCATAAATATGACTATTGGGGCCCCAACGACTAGATGGGTTGGGCCCCTTTATGATTCCAAAAAGTAAAAAACAAAAATAAAAAAGGAAAAAGAAAAAGGGGAAAAAGGTAAAAAGAAAAAAGGTACATGTGGAATTACCAAAACGCCCCTAGCGGGTTTTTGGTTTATATAAAACAGAGAAAAAAGGCTATATTATTATGTATATATACATATATACGTATATATACTTATATATATACGAATGTATATATATATAAGTATATGTATATATATATTTATATATACATAATTTAACATGCCCCCTCAAACTTTACGGGGAGAAGACCGAAAGTTTGCCAAGAAGAAACATGAATCGTGGAGTTGGGAGCGCCTTGGTGAAGAAGTCAGCCAGTTGATACTCTGAAGTGACATATGGCAATGTGATGGTCTCTTTGAGATATTCGTCTCGAACATAATGGCAATCCATTTCGATATGCTTGGTCCGCTCATGAAAGGTGTGATTGCTGGCAATGTATATCGCACTCTTGTTATCACAACAGAGCTTGGTGGGAGTGGAAATGGGGATGCCCATGTCACCAAGGAGACTTCTGAGCCAAACAATTTCCATAGCTGTCATCGTCATAGCCTGATATTCAGCTTTAGTAGATGATAAAGACACCTGCTGCTTCTTGCATCTCCACGAGATGAGAGAT
The DNA here is from genome assembly GCF_984573655.1 of Nuphar pumila. Classification (NCBI taxonomy): domain Eukaryota; kingdom Viridiplantae; phylum Streptophyta; class Magnoliopsida; order Nymphaeales; family Nymphaeaceae; genus Nuphar; species Nuphar pumila. The sequence continues at coordinate 29,461,646 of NC_143258.1, read as the reverse complement.
TCACCTAAAAAAATACAAAGACCTGTAATTGAGATACGATCATTGGAATTTCCTTCCCAGTCAGCATCAGTAAAAGCAGTCAATTCAAGAGATGAGGAAGAGGATAAGAAGAGTCCCTTGGAGATGATATTTTTGATATATCGCACAATTCTCATTACGGCCGCCATATGAACCGTAGTAGGTGCGTGCTGAAACTGGCTCGATGCATGAACCGCATGAGCTATGTCTGGACGGGTGATGGATAGATAGGTGAGGGATCCAATTAATTGACGGTAGGGAGTTGGATCTTCAAGGAGAACACCATCTTCAAGTCTTAGTTTCGCATTGATAACTTCGGGAGTCTCAACTTTCTTTTTATCAGATATTCCTGATTTGGTACAGATTTCTGCAGCTAACTTCATTTGAGATAAGATGTATCCTCGTGCGGAATAAGCCACTTCAATTCCTAAAAAATATCTCAAATAACCAAGGTCAGACATATCAAAAGTATCTTTTAGCATAGTCTTAACATCATTTACTCCCTTTTTGTCATTCCCAGTGATGATCATATCATCAACATATAGCAGAAGCATAATAATGGAGTCACCTGTCCTTTTAACAAAAAGAGCAGTGTCAGTATAGCAAGAAGAAAAACCTAAATTGATTAATACATTACTAAACCTGTCATACCAAGCTTTAGGAGCTTGCTTAAGTCCATATAAAGCCTTTTTTAATTTTAAAACTTTTTCATTTAAATTTATATCTGGAGGCGGTTCCATATAAACTTTTTCATTTAAATTACCATTCAAGAAGGTATTTTTAACATCAAGTTGAAAGATTGGCCATTTTTTAACAGAAGCTATAGCAATAAGGGCTCGAACACTAGTCATTCGAGCAACTGGGGCAAAAGTTTCATCATAGTCTACCCCATACTCTTGGGCATATCCTTTGGCTACCAACCTAGCCTTATACCTTTCTAATGAGTCATCACTCTTAGTTTTAACTTTAAACACCCATCTACATCCAATGGGTTTCTTGCCATTGGGAGGATCAATGATTTCTCAAGTTTGCGCCCTTTTAAGGGCATTGAGTTCAAGTTTCATAGCTTCATTCCAATGAGCATATTGTTTAGCATCATTGTAATGAGATGGTTCATGAAAGGAGTGAAGAGCAAGTAGGCATGCTCGATAGTTAGGAGAAAAAGAGTCATAAGAAACAAATCTATTTGGTATCTTGGGAATGCGATTTGATCTTCTTTGAGAGGTCTCTTCTATCGACTCACTTTGAGAAAATCTTTCAAGGGCACAAGGAGGATTTCTTTCATGCCTTCTAGAGTAGACTTGTATTTGTCTTGAAGCATTTTCTTCTAAGTTTTGATCATTATTTGGATGTTCAACAAGATCTTCATTGAGAGGTTCACTAGGATCAACATGATCATCTATGATGTTTTCTTGAGGTAACAAGTCAAATAAGAAGGAATAGTCAATATTTTCATTTGGTTGATGCGAAAAACCATTTTCTTCTTCATGGAATGTGACATCTTTTGAGATATAAAGTTTATTCTTAAGTATGTCAAAACATCGATATCCTTTTTGTTTTTCGCCATATCCCAAGAAAATACATTCAATAGCCCTAGGAGAAAGTTTATCATTTTTGCGAGTTAAAACAAAGCATTTACATCCAAAAATTCTTAATCTTTTATAATCGGGAGACATATTGTAAAGTTTTTCAAATGGAGAAAGATTTTTCAAAGAGGATGAAGGGATTCTATTGATGAGATATGTTGAAGTTAGAACCGCTTCGGCCCAAAAGGATTTTGGGATATTTTTTGAAATCAATAATGTTCTTGTAGTTTCTATTATGTGCCTATGCTTTCTTTCCGCAAGACCATTTTGTTGCGGAGTGTTGGGACAAGAACGTTGATGACAAATTCCATTTTCTTTTAAGTAGCTTTGAAAATCATTAGACATATATTCACCTCCCGAATCGGACCTAAGGATAGATAGATTTCCCAAAAATTGATTTTTAACCATTGCATGAAATTCTTTAAAGAAGGAGAAGACTTCGGATTTGCGATTTAGGAAGTATATCCACGTAAATCGAGTGAAGTCATCAATAAAGACCACATAATACGAAAAACCTCCTTTAGACAAAATAGGGGAGGGTTCCCACACATCGAAATGAACAAGTTCAAATGGCCGAGTGGTAAAGTAACTTCTTTGAGGAAATGGAGTAGCTTTAGAATTTCCAAAAATGCAATCTTTACAAGTCATGTGATTGTCTTTACAAGTATTGTTCAAAAAAGGGAAAAGAGACATTTTTACAAAATTTGGATGACCAAGTCTCTCATGCCAAATTCCAATACTTTTGTCTTTAACAAGATTGCAAGATGACTTAGATGGAAGCGTCAAAAAGTCCATAAAATAGAGATCACCCCTTCTATGGCCTTGCCCAATCAGCTTCCCTGACTGGAGATCCTGCACGGTGCAATCTTTAGGTGAGAAAGAGACTTGGCATCCATGATCGGTGATTTGGGAAACGGAAAAGAGATTTAAATTAATTTTCGGAACGATTCTTACTTTAGGAACGAAAAAGTTTTTAGAATTTTTGAAGTCAAGTGTTCCAATACTTTCAATTTTCAATGACGTTCCATCGGCCGTTGAAACATAGGAGGATATGGGTTCGAAAGAAACATTTGAAAGAGAGTTTTTATGAGATGTCATATAAAAAGAAGCACCAGAGTCTAGAATCCACATACCTGGAGGTGATGAAGAGTAGGCGATGGCGGCTCCGGATGTTGAAGGAGAAGACTTGAGAAGGTGTTGGAGAACTTCGGAGATATGATTAAGAGTTTCTTTGATATCTCCTTCTTTGGTACTTTCTTCCTTCTTTGGAGAACTTTCTTCAACCGCGGCAACCTTTCCTTTAAGCTTTGGACAAACCGGTCTAATGTGCCCCGGTTTATTACAATAGTGGCATATAATTCTCTTTCTAGGCCCATTGTTATTTTTGTTAAAGTGGGGAGGTCTATATGCTTTAACATTCGATCCGGGCCTAATAACGGCCAAAACTTCATCACTCTTAATGCTCAAGCCAAGTTGAATTTCTTCTTGACATATCTCGGCAAGGGCATCTTCAATAGGTAGGGCTTTGCTTCTATGGAGAAGAGATGCCCTCACTTGTTCAAATTCCGGGCGAAGACCATGAAGGAATTGAAAAAAGTGCTCCTTTTCGATTTGTTCCCTTCTTAGCTCAATATCTTGTGGAGCAACCCATTTAGGCTCAAGAAGGGCAAGCTCATCCCAAAGAGGGGTTAGAGAGCTAAAATAGTCTCGGACACTCATATCCATTTGTTTGGTGAAACGGATTTTTTCTTGACAAAAAAATTGCCGAGCAAGATCTTTTTGGGTATACATACCCTTAAGGAAAAACCAAGCTTCATTGGCCCTTCTAAATTTGGCAATATTAACACAATTTTTAAGGTCTACATTGTTCATAAACCATGCCAAAATTTTGGCATGGTTACTTTCCCAATCCTCAATTTTGGATTGATGTTCATTAATGACTTTAATGCGCTCATCGCCATCTAAAGCTTTTTCAACTTCATTTTCAATTTTTGTAAGAACAAGAGAGGGTTCGGGAGTAGTTCTCATAACAAAGCCCCAAAGTTTCTTACCTCTTAGATGATTTTCCATAGCGGAGGCCCACATGAGATAGTTGGACCCATTTAGCTTAAAAGAAAGCTCCACTTTAGAGTCATGTTCCATCGGCACCAAATATACTTCATTTCTTCAAAACTTTGAGAGGCACGTGTTCCAAGGTGACAAAAGAAAAGCCCAATCACCAACCGAGCTTTGATACCATGTAATGAAAAGAGGCGGAAGCACCAATAGAGCAAAAAGTCACTCTTTAAGAGTGACTACTAGAGCCAAGAACACAAACACCAAATGTGCACACAAAACTCACAAATATAGAAAATGACTTAAAGTCATAAGTTGGATATTATTGAAGTGAAGAGGAGGGTGTAAAAACCCATACATTTACAAGGGGGAACCTCCTCTTTATATAGAGGAGGGAAGCACTTAAGGGGAATCATAAAGGGGGCTCCCTTCTAGTCGTTGGGAGCCCCAACGGTCATAAATATGACTGTTGGGGCCCCAACGACTAGATGGGTGGGGCCCCTTTATGATTCCAAAAAGTAAAAAACAAAAATAAAAAAGGAAAAAGAAAAAGGGGAAAAAGGTAAAAAGAAAAAAGGTACATGTGGAATTACCAAAACACCCCTAGCGGGTTTTTGGTTTATATAAAACAGAGAAAAAAGGCTATATTATTATGTATATATACATATATACGTATATATACTTATATATATATACGAATGTATATATATATAAGTATATGTATATATATATATATATATATTTATATATACATAATTTAACAGACCACACACACACACACATAATGGTCAAATACCATTTTATGTTCTTTATAACAAAAATGGATGAAATAGGGAACTGAATGAGACGCTGGATGGTTAGGCTGCACTATCCTAACTGAGGGGTCTTGGGTTCCAGCCTCATGGGGGTTGTCCCCCAACTCATGTATCAAAAGAAAAAGAACATGAAGTAAAAATTCTGTTTGATAATAATTAATCTAGAATTATTTTTCAATTCTCCATGACAAGAATCGGAATGACATGTAGAGAGGTTCCATTAGGAAATTGGCTAAGACCAAGAGGTAAAGGATGGGTATCTACTCAGCAATTCATAATGAGAAGGGAAAAAATTCTAGGACTTCCAAAGGAATTCTATGCTGCTATTGATACTAGGTGGCTCCATGAAGTCAAAACTTGAGCCAATATATCTTGAACCAAATTGTACATGTCGTTGAGTAGCATCTGTTGAATGGGACAGATATCACACCCTGCGGATGAATTCCCTATGACAGTCATTCCCCTCAATGCATGCACAGTTGTCATCAGCTTCTCATTCATTTCTTGACAAAAATTCCATAATAAAAGAAAAGAAGAGTTCCTCTATAAGTTTCATATTCTCTGAAACAGAAACTAATGAATAAAAATCAAATTACAGGAGGTAAACAACAACATTTTTTGACATCATTTTGCTTCTAAAGGTAGGAACTGGATAATATGCTTGCTAACAATTTTTGCTGTTGGAGCCTGAGCTTGACAAGGAATAGGTAATCTAATTCTGAGTACCTTGGCTTTCAGTTCAGCAGATATACCAAGGGCTTCAGGTTGTAGTATTTCTCCAGACTTAATCCGAACAGCACAGCTTGTACAACAGCCTGCTCCATAAGAAACATTCGGGTAAAGTACCACGTCTTCTTAGCAAATGAGAATTTTGCATGAAATGAAGAAAAGGCTTTTACACAAAACCCACAAGCACATAATGCATACTATAGAAATTATGGTAAGAAACAGTGGCAAAGAATCCTCGGATGTTGTATCCACGGTGCAGAACAGCTAAGAGGTGTCGATCATGGTCACACTGTTACCACTAATTGCAATTCAATGATTCCTTGATTTCACGCAATAAAAACACGATTTGAGCTCAAAGGTACTGAATCATAATGAACACATGAACATTTAAAAGCGGCTTAATATCAAGCAACTAGAAATGATATTTACAACCAAGATTATTGCGACACTTGGGTCTGTGATTGGCCCATGCTGTTGTGTGCATCTCCCCATGTGGTCGAGTCAGTTCAGTCTGTTAATGCTTGTGGAGAAATCGCGCTTGTTGCAAGCATGTAAAACTGTGGTTTCGGGCAAAAGACGGGGGCTAAGCAATTTCACATGATTGCTTCTCTTCTTAGAATCGTTCTGTGGTGTGTCAAACAAACACAATGCTTTCGATACCAAGAGAAGTAGGATTCGAAAGAGACATCCGAGTCCCGCAAAAATGAGACTCGGCAAATTACGCGTGCATCCCCTAAGTTATTTTTTCCCCGGATTACCCCATTAAAATTAAAAAGACTACACTGATGATGCAGAATTCGACAACAAGACTACTTCTTTTAATAGGGGGCGACGGCAAGAGAAATGGTTGACAATACCATGCCTGCAAGCGAAGGGCAAATAGATGTCTTGAGACTCTGCAGTGTGTAATATGTATTGGTCCTGCAGACACGACAAGGAAACAGAGCCTTGTTACTTGATATAATATAAGCAGAAATAGACTAGGCTGGAGTTTAGGAATTCAGTCCAAGAGATAAGGAAAAAGAGAAAGATCTCTCAAAAAATAAAAAAGGAAAAAGAGAAAGAAGAAGTTGGAACCTCGGGGACTCGGAAGTGGTGAACGACGCCCCTCTGCATGTCGTGAACCGTCACGTTGTGCGTCGGAACCTGCGAAGCAGCAGCTGCGGGCGCCGTGGGATTACTCGTCTGCCGATCGACTCCGCTTCGGCAGATCACCCGGGTGGTGTTCTGCTTCTTCTTATGACAACCACCACCACTAATGCTACTACTCCCACCAGGAAGGGAAGCAGAGAGACTCCACAAAGCAGCTACTGCTGCTGTCATTGCTGCTGGTGATATCTTGCAGGCGAAGAAGAGAAGTGTGTGTCTGTGTGAAAGCAAAAACGAAAACGGGTTGAGATAGGGTTGGGAAGTGGCGGGTCCTGGATAAGGTGCCACACGTGTCTGAGTTGGAAAGGCGGAATAGTTGACGCCCCGCTGGAGGTCTGACCGTTCCAAACAGTGGATCGGCTCATCGTTTGGCAGGAAAACCTTGGGGGCAGGGGTGTCAACGGGTCGGGTCTGGTTCGGACCTAGGTTCAATCAGACCTGGCCCCGATTTTCGAGTATTGTATCGGGTCTGGACCTGAGTCTAATTGGACCTGCCATAAGAAAAACCATACCTGGACCCGATAAAAACTACATGAACCAGACCCGGGTCATACATGGTAAAACAATATTTTTTTCATCATTTTTACATTGAAATTTGTGGGTCTTAATTGGAACTCAGTCTGGTATAAAAGTTCATAAACTATACACAGGTTCTTATTTTCACCGTACCTGAACCCTATAGGGTTTGGTTTGGGTCATGTCTAGGTTTACCCCTTGACACCCTACTTGGGGGTACCAGTGAGCATGGTTGCATCGGTACTACTTGATACACCTAGTGTATCACCTATAGGGATGGCAATGGACGGGGGAAAGCGGGGCCCCACCATGCCTCATGTAACACCCGCAAAATTTTCTGAGAAATTTACTGCTTACTTAGTGTTGATATGTATGCTTTCGTATATTTACGAGGTTATATCGCATAATTAAGTATAATTTGACTATGCCTTGTGTTTGAGCTTTGCACACGCGACCCGAAAATCGCGTAAATACACTGTGTAAGTAAGAAGTGCCTAATTCTGGAAGAATTGACCTTTGAAATTTTAAGGGTTAGTTTATAATATATTTTTATAGTTTGTCCCCGAATTTGGGACCTATACGACGTAAAAATCTCGTCAGTGCATGTGAACTACGAGTTTTGCTCTAGGATTGGACATGAATCGTAATACGCTTAATTCTTGTAAACGAAAGACAATTTTCTTGAGAGGCATCGAGCATTCCCTATTAATTAAGGCTTTGAAGAGAACTAAATGATTTATTGAAATTAAATTAATATTTTAATGCATTAAATAAGCATTATTTTATAAGTAATACAATAGGCGATTTTGGATTTGGATCTGGATTGACTAGAGGACCCAAACCCATTGGGCGACCCCTCTAGTGGACATTTTTGAGCTTGGTTGACCAGCTGGTCAAGGTTTGACCAGCTGGGTGGCATATTTGAAAATATTTGCATGGCTTTTGAAAAAGAGGTCACTATTGGCCATAGTTCTTTTCAAAAAACCCATAATGGAGCCTAGAGCCCATCATGAGGGGCACACTTTCCAAAGAAGGAGCATGGGGTTGGTGCCACATGGCATTTTTGAAACATTTTTGAATGAATTCAAAAAGCAAAAGTCGGTTGGGCATAAGGGGCGACAGCCAAGGGCAGCCCATGTAATTTCTACAAGTTTTAAAGGCTTTTCTAAAACCCTTTCAATGGCATTTTTTAAACCTTTTTAAAATATTTTAAAAGCTCAACATGCATTGGCTATAGGGGGGCGTGGAGCACCCCAGCCATCCATCTAACCCCATTTAATCCCAACCACACGTTTGTTCTTGACCTAACTATTTAAGTCTTGAAGAGAGAGAAAGAGGTCTTCATTTGGGCGATTTTTGTGGAGCCTCTCTCTCTTCCCCCTTTCCTTCTCCAAAACGTGAGTGAGTGTGAGAGAGTTAGAGACTTGGTGTGGGTGAGCACCTAGCTGGAGCTTCTCAACCGTAGCTACCATCTCCATTTTCCCCTAAAGCCTCGAAGGTGAGATTTCTAACCCTCTTTCCTATTGCACGGTTTCTCGTTTTGGAAATGTAGCATATGTTCCTTCGTTCCAGCTCAAGACATGAAACTGAACTCCATGGATGCATTTTTCGACATGCAAGGAGATGTCGGTGGATTAGATTTAATACTTATGCGTTTTTAAGAATTTGGCAATGCCTTTCCAAGTTAAAATTGTGTTTGATTGGGTTTTAGTAACATGCATGTGTTCTTCTACCCTTTTTTAGTAGATTGTGGGGCATTCGACCCCCGCATGAAGCCGAACCACCTTGCATGGCATGGCCCACTAGTGGTTCTCGGTGGATTAGACTTTTTCAGCTTAGTAGAAATTCCTTTTCTTTAAGATTTTTATTTAGATGTACTTTCGTTCGATGTTGCAAGCGGGGTTTTCTTGTTTTGTCCCTCTCATTTGCGTTTTGAGGGCTGCATGTGTTTTTCTTTTCCCCCTTTTTGAGAGGAAGTTGGATGTGGGCTGCTGTGCTGCAGCCACCCCACTTGGCAACGAGGTCCTTTTTGTTTGTGTGTGCGAGCTAGGGTTGGCTCGCCCATAGCCTAGGCCTTCCGATCCTCCTCCTCTCCTTCTCGGGTCTCAGCCTGAACCAAGATGGGTTCAGGCTGGGCTTCGGCTTCCCCAGGCCTGAGCAAATGCTCAGACCAATGGGGAAGGCCCCATTGAGCCCATGGCATGCCGAGTGCCAGCGCTGGCACCATTTGGCGCTGGCCCCTCAGATCTTTGAGGCTGGTGCGGGCTGTAGCGCCTTGCACCACTCCGTTTTGCGTGGCCTGCACCCTTTTGCTGGTTTGGACACACTTGTCCAGACCATGCTCTAGCTCCCAGCATTGGACCCGGGCCTGCAGCAGGCCTGAGTCATGCCTGTTGCACCTGAACCGAATTCAGTTCAGGTGTTGCGCATGAACTGCGTGGTGCAAGTCTGGACCAGACTTGTCGTGGGCTTCCTTGCCCTTTGGTGCAGGCACAAGTCTGTTCCAGACTTGTGTTTGGCCCCGTTATACCTGAACCAAACCCGGTTCAGGTGGTGTTTTCGTGGACTTGAACTGAGGCAAGTCTGAACCAATTTCCAAACTTGCTGCCAAATGTTTTTGGACCCCATGGTCTAGCTGACCGGGGTCTGGACACTTGCCTAGACAGGTGGTTGCGTGCCTGCAGAACAGCAGCACCCACTGAGGATGCTTTTGCGGTGACAATGACTCAGTTGTTGAGATTGTCGGTTCGGGCAAGTCTCGACTGAATGACCAGACTTGCCACAGAGCCCTTTTCAGACCCCATGGTCTAGCTGCCTAGGTCTGGACCGTTGTTCAGACCAGTGGGCCATTTGGACACCGCAGGGCAGCAACACCCTATTTGTGTATGCTCGGGGTTTGGCAGCACTTTGGCTGCATTATCGGGTTGAGTAGGTGTTGCGGTTTTTGGGCCAAGGCGTGGCCTTGGTTGTAGCCAGTTGTGGGGTTGTCGCAGCTGTTTGGGGACAACAAATAGTCGGGTCCTCCCTTGTCATTACTTGGGTTCTTCGCGTACTTTAGCCGCCTTAATTTCGCAGTACACTACATTATGCTCGACTAAGTTGCCGAATCTTCCTTTTCGCAAACAACTGTCTTTGTCGTCGCCATGATAGTGAAAGTGTATAATTAAATATGTTGGAGATATATGTTTTGATCGTACGTGCAATAACATATTAAATTCATTGAAGTTTAGCACTCTATGAGCTTTGTGGTTCGTAAATATGTAAGGCAAAATAGCGCTTGAAATGATACGATTCAATGTAACCGTGTGCTTATTGGCACTTACACTTTTTCCGATGTACATGTCCCTCGATGTATAGTTATGGGATTCACGAAATTTAAGTGTTCGCATGGCTATACCTTATGTATCCATGTCATAGAACTCCTTGGCGAGTTTCGAGTTGTAGACCCACTTTGCGAGACGAGCTCGCTTATGTTAAAGATACATGTTTTGTATGCTTGTGCACGCCTGTGATCATCGCAAAAATTTTCCTCTCTTGTGGTTTTCTCTCTCTTCCTTCTCTTTTTCCTTTCTGACCTCTATTTCTCCTTTTTGCGGGGAGAAATGAAAATACATAAAAGAAGAGAGAAGAGATGAGAAAAGAAAGAGAAGACAGAGAGGAACTCTTTTGCGGGGTCTCACTTGACCTTGATTTGAAAATATTTAGAAAATTACCCGCCTCCATTTTGAAAATATTTGCGGGAAAATTAGGAGACGGGATTTGCTCGTCGGTACGAGGTTCGACCGTTCCTGGCGCCTTTACCAGGGGTAATCAAACCAAGGATCGAATTTATGCCTTTTTGCTTTGCCTAAATATTATCTAAGAATTTATTCTAAGTCTAAATGCACAAAGAATCATGCTTGTGCAATACAAAGATGTATGCTCTTTTGAGAAAATGTTTTAAAAATTTTCAAGTTTTCTGAGATGAACTTGGTTATGGAGTGAAGAAATGATTTCTGAATGAGTGAATCAAACTTATAACTCGAGATAGATTGAAGTTCCACGTCTTTGGAATAATCAGAGTTGGGGAAATAAGTTTTGAACTTGAAAAGAATGATTTGAAGCTGAGATAAAAAGAAATGAAGCTTCAAAGTTAGAAAGGGACTTTGAATTTGTATTTTAAACTTGGATTTAGGAGAGAAGATGAATATTTGAAGTGAAATTGAATTCTAGATTTAAGGTTTGAAATCAGGATGGAATTTGGACTTGAGCAATCCAAATGGAATTTCAAAAAAATAGGAATGGGATTAAGAAGTCCAGATGGGATTTGAAAGTGGAATCAGATTTAAGATCCGAAAATCAGGATAGAATTTGAATCCACAGTCTAAATCCTAAGTTGGAATTTGAATATAAAATCTGAGATCCAAGATAGAATTTGATCCGAAATCTGGAATGGAATTTGGATCTGAAATCTGAGATCCAAGATGAATTCTGGATCCTAAATGGAATTTGGATCTGAAGTCTGAGATCCAAAGTGAAATTGAGTTCTGGATCCTAAAATGGAAATGGATCTGAAGTCTGAGATTCAAAGTGGAATTGGGTTCTGGATCCTAAAATGGATTTGGATTTGAAGTCTGAGATCCAAGATGAAGTGGGGTTCTGGATTTAGGGTCCTAAATGGGGATTGGATCTGAAGTCTGAGATCCAAGGTGAAAGTGGATTTATCTTTGGATTGGGATTTTGAAAGTCCAAGTGAGGATTTTGAAGATGGATCTGGGTTTTGGAAACCCAGATTTGAATTTAAAATTTAGGAAGGGTCAAGCTTTGAGATTCAGAATCAATCTCAAACTTTGAATTTGAATTTTAAAGATGAGAAAAATAAACTTGATTTTGAAAATAGAAGATGACTTCAAAGTTAAATTGAACTTTGAAGTTCGGATTTTGATTTGAAAATTTAAAATTTGAATACAAAATGAATTTTGAAATTTCAAAGTCAAATTGGACTTTGAAATTGAATTTTTGAATCTTGAAATGAGATAGAATTGAATTTGAATCTATAAATAAGATTTGATCTGAGAAATGAAGAAAAAGAATCACTTGGAATTTTGAAAAGGAAATTTTGAAAATATGATGTAATTCTATCCTAAATGATGAATGAATTTAAAGAAATTTGAACTTGAATTTTGAAAAGCATATCTCATTCTTTAAATGAATTAGAAAGGAGATTACAGATATAATACATTCTTGACTATGGTCATTGAATGTATTATATAATAATCACCTCTAAATTCAAGTGAAGAATAAAATATATTTTGGTGCTTTTATAGAGTTTAAAATGAAATTAACTCTCAATATATCCTGACTATGGCCATTGATATATGTATTGAATTAATTCTAAACTAAACTCTGATAAAAGGAAAAAATATTTAAAGAAAACCTGATGAATTTTGAAAAGGATCCAGTGTGGATCCAGTGTTATTTTATAAAAGATAAAAATACTAAGTTTTGTTTATATCCTGACTATGGCCATTGATGTAAATCATCAACTTAGGATTAATTATCTCTTACGAAATGGTGCACGTGCCATTCGTGTTTCACCATTGTGAGATTTTAAAAAATGAAGGCAAAAAGCATGAAAACAAGCAATTTATGGCATTTACAATGCTCATTCATTCTATCTAAAACAGGAAATGTAGATTCTTATTGAGATCTAACTATTACAACACAATTGAATTTACAACTCCAAGTAATGATATTTTCCACATATTCCCTGCAAAGACAACTTGATTAGTACGAAAACAGAAGAGAATCGCACATATCATATTGATTTTAAAGATGCAAATGATGAGACATTCATATACCTACCTTGTGCTTAATACCCCATGCAACTGCATTGATGATCCAAAGAAGGGTAACCATTAATGTGTTCATATATGTATGTATATATATATGTATGTATATGTATGTATATGCATATATATCTATATATATATGTATACATATATATATATGTATATATATATATATAACATGGATATAGAGTGAATATGTGATGACTATGTGGGGGTTGTGCAACAGAGTGTGATATTGGGCATTTGTGATGGTGAATGATGCTATGTGATATCTGATAGAAAGGGGGATGGGATGTATAGTGAAGATACTGGAAGATGTTTGTGTGATAAGTGGTGAAGGCTGTTGGTGTGAATGGAGGTGTTGCAAGGGTATGGCATGCTGATGATGCAGGGAATGCTGTGGCTGTAGCCAAAGAGAAGGATGCAAGAATGTGGTGTAACAAGGCTGTACATATACTAATGTGAGGTGATGATGGTGAGTACTGTGAGGAATGGAATATGTTAGGTGCTGGCAGTGTAGAGGCTGTGGAGCTGGAATGATAATACAGGTATAAAGTGTGTATGGCAACAAGGAAGTGCAAGAAGTAGTAGGTGTTGTATAAATGGTAATGGTGGGAAGGCATGCTAGGTGATGGATATTGTGGATAAACATGTTATGCTCAGACTGCTGCAAAACAACACTGTAGCCGTGAGAGGTGTGCTGTTGTAAAAGGTAAGTGGGTGTTGCTAAGTGTGAAAATGCTTCAGGGAGTGACTAAATGATATGAACCTGTTGTAAGTTCAATAACATATAGAGTGAAGATACAATAACCATGAATTTTAACTGGTGAAGGGCTGCCGAAATGGGTATATGCAAATGAGGTAAGAAGTTTGGTAAGGTACTAGTAGTGGCTATGGCAGGTAAAAAAAAAAACAAATGGAGAGGTGCAGGGTGAGTGCTGGTGGAGGCTGTCGAGACACCTACAACAAGTGATATTGAGGGAAAGGTGAAGTGTAAAGAGGCAGCATAGTGCCATGTGGTGGAAGTTTGTTGTTGAGTAGCAACTAGGGGATGCTAGATGAGGGAAAACAGTGGTTGTGCTGGACAAATACTGTTGCCAGCATAGTCAATGTGTGTGCGTGTTGGAGGCTGCAGAAGATGGGAATGAATGATTAATGATGGCTTCTTGTGAATTGTTGTAAACAAAATGATAGTCACGATAGTTCTAGGTGAACTAATCATAACCAAGAAAGAAAAGGGTTACCCTTGTGAACCACTGTAACAGAATAATAATTATGATAGTTCTAGCTGAATTCTTGTGAAACTTCTACCATCACTAGCCAAATCAATGACCGACGAATCATATTCAACTCTTCTCGCTTCATTCACTTGATCACCATTCTTGGAGAAAAGGTATTTAGTAGATGGTAGGTGCTTATTAGAGTTATTCTCCAAAGAATCCCTCTACCCTAGAGACATGATATTGGGTTCAGCTTCACAATTGGATGGGCTACCTGTTTCAAATCACAAGCAATGCAATATCTATGGTTTGACGCAACCCATGACAAGAACGAGAAAATGAATAACTCATTTTATGACATGAATGTTGAAACATAAATTAAAGAAAGGTTCAAATGTCATAAAGTTAAAGAATTTTGCATGCTTTGTCCATGCAACCAGATTGAAAGGAGATACCATTTGCAATTTTCTCAGCTGGGCAGGTTGAGACAGGATCATTTCTCTCTACGTATGAAACAGATTTTTCATGACCATCTAAGTAAGATATTGAATTGACCTACGTTAAATTACATGAATAAATGAAAATAAAAATCAGACCAGATGAACTTTACCTTCCAATTTTCAGTGAATGCTCTCTTAGGGTGCAAAGCGATCAGTACACACAGGACCATGACATACTCAAGTCTGAATTCATTATACAAATAGTAAAACTGAATTGCCGACACATTTGAGCTAGTGCAGTCTTTCACCCCTACAATCCCAATAACATCCACCACAAGACCCCAAGATTGCTGACAGCAGACAACCTGTACATGTGCTCCCTCCAATGCTTGATATTCAACTCATCATATATATATATATATTTATGGCTGAGTCATCTTTTCCTTCATTTTCTTTTGACATACCACTTAAATCACCTGTATTACTTTCCAGTGCACACCAAATACATCCACAACTGATCCAAAAGGAAAGAAAATAACAGTGAAAGAATCAAACCCAGCAACACAAACCTCTATTCATGAGTTGAACCTCACACAGGTCTGCCACCAGACCTATATCACTTGAAAACTCACAGTGAAAGGGTCAAGTCAGCAACACAAGCCTCTACTCATGAGTTGATCCTCACACGGGTCTGCCACCGGACCTAAATCATTTGAAAACTCTTATTTCCCCACCTTAACACCCTCTGAATAGCCATACCAATCTCAGATTTCCAGAAAATGCACCAAAATAAAATGAAGTTAAACAATGATGCCCCAAAACCCTAGGTAGAGCATCTGATCACCAATGTCCAAAATTTTGCAGAAAATGAAACTGATAAGCTTTTCGTTTTAAGAAACATCAAGGTTACGATTACAAGGCAAGGGTAAGCTATAAGCAACTCAATAAATCATGACAAACATATATAGAATAAATTGTTTCCAATAGCATGCACATGAATAAGCAATTCTGGAGAACCCAGAAAATTCTGATTCAAGAAGGAAAGTAACTTGAGTTTTACAGGCATACCTACTAGTGCCAGTTCCGCCCTATGAATACCATATCACAGTGTTATTCCAAGTTCAAAACAAACTCATCATGGTCAGCATGCAATATCATGGCCACCCTCCATCCCTCCGGTGCAGAATGCTTAAATGTGTTTGTTATACATCATCATTATATAGATTATGTGTGATTTAACAATAAAATCAACAAAATTAAAAAAAAACAAAATAAATAAGTGAAAAGGAGGGGATAAAAGCAACCAAAGCAGCAACAAATAGACAAAAAGTATACAAGATACATAGGAAATCCCAAATTCAAAAAGACACAAAGGACAACACGTTCAAATCTTGCAAATTGCCTATCTACTGACAAAGGCAAGGTTCAATAAACAAACAAGCAATCAAGTCCCCTTGCTTATTGGGAACAGGTAGTTGTAGCCAACTCTGTTACTTTATTAATTTCAAGATTTCATGTCAACCGCACCCTTTGACACTTGTAAATCGGCAAAGCGGGCAAAAGATACGAGTGGCCATAGAAGGAAAGCAATACACTTCATTGCATGCAACTAAATGAAGAAATGATAAAAAATATAAACATATAATACACTCGTGACAAAACGCTTAAATACCCTTCAACACAAAATAATTGCAAGCATGCATGTCAAGCAAAAGAAGAAACATGAGACCTATCAACACTCCCCTCCCCTGTATAATTAGAGGATATTTGTCAAGGAGGATCAAAATAGTAACATGCAACCTAGTGATGGACCTGGTGAACTAAATTCAGATAAAGAGTAGTATAAGCAGATGATGCCATCTCAAAATGCCCAATGCTCTCATGACAGATATCATTACTTGACAAAGAAAAATGAGTCACACTATTGCAGCAAAGAAACAGAAAAAGGTTTTACAGTCTATATCAGTAGAATTGACGGTCATAAAAGTGAACTCCAGTACTGTCAAGGAAATGTGCAGGGGATGAATGTTGTGTTTTAAAGTCTATTCTTCTAAACGAATTTCTGAAACAATCGCTGTGTGATATCCTCCTTTGTTGTGTATATTACCACTTCTCATGAAAATTTCTGCTTGAACTGAGCCTCTTATGAAATCACCATTTAGTTTTGAAGGTAATCTCGAGCAGGGTATGCCCAAACCCATTTACACAAATGGGAAAAGAAAAAGAAAACAAAAGCAAAAGAATTCCAGTAGTAAAGAAATAACAACTCAAGGGAAATCTGGGAATGCTGGAATTCTCGTCAGCATCACCAATTAAGTAAGGGTAGAATCTCCAACCTTTAAAAGCATGATAAATTCTCCTCTGTGCCCATCGCTAATGAGATGATAAGGATGCAAAAAATAAAGCTAACAGTCATATCTGGGAAGGTAAAGTTACATGAAATTTACCTTGCTAAGTAGTGAATTAGATGCTAACAAAAAGGAGAATATCTTGAATTATGTAGACTACAAAAAGGGAATTCTGGACTTGAAAGCATAGCCCTGGTTAAATGGGTTGATGCTACACGTCTTCCTTTGCAACACAGTTTTCACAATTACAAAGGGATGATGCATCCGATATTTTAGGAATAAAACATTAATGGACGGAGAGTAAATCCACACCCAACCAAAGCACTTCTTGCAATCTAAGAGGGAATTTCGTGAATTATCAAATACACAGAGATAAAACGCAACCAATACGAAAGATAATCTGAACGAAGTGAGCCACAAATATCATCTACACTAAAGATCAACTGCAGACAAGTAATCGGATAAGCATCTGGGGTTAAAACCAGAATAAGAGAGAAAAATGGGGATTAGAAATTAGAAAATATCGATCAATTATTGAAATTAAAATCTGAGGTGAACACAAAAAGAAAAAAAAATGGCAATGGAATCAACTATATGTCAGAGAAATAAAATATAAATGGGGAAAAAAATATGTTGGAATGGATGTCATCCCGATTAATGTTGCACAAGGTGGATCGAGGTTGCACAAGCAACTCGACCTCGCCCATGATGCGTAAAAAAAAACCCAAAAGAAGATGCGCACATATATATAAAAAAAATGGGAGATTAGAAAGGAAAAAGAAAACCAAGAGATAAAATTTGAAAAGTAAAGAAAATGTAACGAAGGAAAAAGAATTTTGCAGAAAGAAAAAGGAAGAAACCCTTACTCACCTGTGACTGCAGAAGTTCTGAAAGAGGGGAGCTCGGCTGTGGAATTCCCTTCAAGGAAAATGAAGAAGAAGGCCCAATGGGAATCTTGTAGCCGACTTCCTTGCTTTTGGCAAGGTATTAAAAGAGGGAGCTGGGGCTCCTTCGGTAGAACCAGAAAGGAAGACTATTGGCTTCTTTTGTTTGTAGGATTCTCAGAGCTTGAAGAAGGAGATCGAGGAAGAAGAAGGGAGGAAGGGAAAATCAAGAAGAAGAAGCCGTGGTAGGGTGAAGACGGGTGCCAGAGGGTTTCCCTTGCGTGATTCCTTTATAGGGGAGAAGGAGGTTCACAGAATCGGTTGGAGTTTGTTAGGGATGAGTGGAGGAGGAAGAAGGCAAAGGCAGATGGAGGGAGATCGGGAGATGGAGGAGCTCGGTGGTGATCGGGTGGCTGGGCGATGAGAATGGAGAGGAAAAAGTTTCTCGAGAGGGTTTTTTGCGAAAAAGAGAGAGAGAAAAGGTCGTAACCCCCTTTCTTATGAAGGGTTTTCAAAGAAACCCCAAAAAAGATTTTATAGAGGGGCCCTTTTTCATTTTCAGGTTTTTACAAAGAGGGGGCTCCCTAAAAATTTTTGCAAAAAGGGTGTTTAAAAAAAAAACTTGTTTTCAAAAAGGAGTTTTTTAAAAAAAGGACACTTTAAAAAAGGAGTTTTTTTCTAAACTATTTTTTTCTTTTCTATATTATATTTATTATTTTTTTTGTTCTTTTCTTCATTTTCTATGTATTTTTGATATTTTTAGAATAAAACCCTAAAATCAAAGATTTAAAACTATTTTTTTTGTATTTTTGAGAAATATTTACAAAAGAAGGTTTTTTTGAGAATTCAGGGCTATTTTGGGGAAATTTCTTCAGAAAATGATTTTGGACCCAAGTTTTGAGAAATTATTCGAGTTTTAAACCTCGAATCGAGAAATATAATGCGATGGATCCGAACAGATACCGGATGAACTGTTCGAGCTATTTAAAAAGTTATTTTGGTAATTTTGAGAATTTGATTTAAAAGTTGGACAACGAAGCTCAGATTTGGATCTTTTATCTGGATCCGGATCCGGATCCGAAATTGAGTCAGATATATAAAATGGATTTTAATTTCAATAAAACCTGAGAAATAAAATGGAATTTAGATTTAAAAGTGACTCAATTACTCAGAAAATGGGATCAGGGGCAAAAAGAGGATATTTATAAGATTTTGAAAAATTTGGGGTGTTCACAGATGCCCCTCTTTGCTACTAAGCCGGTTGAAATCCGAGCTTAGTGGCAAAGAAACACTCCAAATTTTGAAAAATGCCCCAGTTAGTAGATCTAAGTTGGGTGTAGAAGAATTTATTTTGAAAGCATGGCTTTTCAGGCTTAAGACCTTATCCTGAATGGTGCCGGGGGGGGGGGGGGGGGGACAAAATCCTCGACAATGATATGACTGAATAATAGAAATGAGGAAATCGTGATGGGACTTTGGGTGAAGATCCCGAAATGATGAAAGATAAGAATTTTGATCAAGTCGTATGGGTGAGACAAGATCAACTTTTGGAATGACTCAGGTTTAGCCCTTAACCTGGATGGGACGAAGATAT
The DNA here is from genome assembly GCF_984573655.1 of Nuphar pumila. NCBI lineage: Eukaryota > Viridiplantae > Streptophyta > Magnoliopsida > Nymphaeales > Nymphaeaceae > Nuphar > Nuphar pumila. The sequence goes on along the minus strand of NC_143258.1, from coordinate 29,442,461 downwards.
CTCAAGATAACCTGAATGGGGAGAGGAATATGAGTAGACCTCGATGGGACATTTTTGAAAAATGCCTTGCGAGATGAAGCTAAAGCATGATCCTTTCCTGGATGAATATACAAAACATGGATTCTTACGTGGGGAGAAACCATGATGGGACTCGAAGAAAACACACCTCATTAAAACGAGGAACCTTGTTGGAACGAGATTCAGGTTTAACCAAAACCTGAAAAGGAAGATACCTTGTGACACGAGGTTCAGGCTTAACCCTTAATCTGAAGGGGACGACCAAATGGAATCCTCGAACGAAGAAACCATGATGGGACCTTCGGAATTTGGACGAACAAATCCGAAAGGGGTTTACGAAAGGAGAAAAATGGGGTTCCCTAAAGCTTGAAAAAGGGATGATTTTGGGCATCTCATTGTTGAGACTGGAATAACTTTTGAAATCAATGACCTCTCGCAGAAAGTTCAGATTTTGACCCTTAACTTGAGTGAGAACGACCATACAGAATTCTCAAATGGAGAAACCATGATGGGACAAGAGAGATACTTCAGCTGAATGAGGCAACTCTTCTGGGAATGTGAGAGATGAAAAATAAGGAGATGTGAGGTAATTCTTTTAACAAGATGAACAATGAATAAGGTAACAGGAGGCAAACCTTTCGATGGTATGAAAGATGAATAAGGCGATCCTTTTAACAAAAGCAAGGTGATTTTTTTTTTGACAAAGCGAAATATGAGGATGGCAATCCTTTTAGCAAGGAGAAGGTGAAAGCGAAATATGAAGATGGCAATCCTTTTAGCAAGGAGAAGGCAAATCTCTTGACAAGGCGAAAGATGGAATAAGGCAATCCTTTTAGTAAGAAGAAGGCAAGTCTTTCGATCAAAGCGAAAGATGAGGAGGGCAATCCTTCTGGAAAGGAAAAGGTGAAAATGAAGATGGTAATCCTTTTAGCAAGGAGAAGGCAAAAGTGAAATATGAAGATGGCAATCCTTTTAGCAAGGAGAAGGCAAATCTTTCGATCAAAGCGAAAGATGAATAAGGCAATCCTTTTTAGAAAGGAGAAGGCGAATCTCTCGACAAAAAGAAAGACGAATAAAGCGATCCTTTTAGAAAGGAGAAGGCGAATCTTTCGATCAAAGCGAAAGACGGAGAAGGCAATCCTTTTAGCAAAAAGAAGGCGAATCTTTCGATTAAAGCGAAAGATGAATAAGGCAATCCTTTTAGAAAGGAGAAGGCGAATCTTTCGATCAAAGCGAAAGACGAATAAGGCAATCCTTTTAGCAAGGATAAGGCGAATCTTTCGATCAAAGCGAAAGATGAATAAGGCGATCCTTTTAGAAAGAAGAAGGCGAATCTTTCGATCAAAGCAAAAGATGAATAAGGTGATCCTTTTGGCAAGGAGAAGGGCAAGTCTCTCGACAAAGCGAAAGACAAATAAGGCGATCCTTTTAGAAAGGAAAATGGCAAATCTCTCGACAAAGCGAAAGACGAATAAGGCGATCCTTTTAGAAAGGAGAAGGGCAAGTCTCTCGACAAAGCGAAAGACAAATAAGGCGATCCTTTTAGAAAAGAGAATGCGAGTGTTTCGATCAAAGCGAAAGATGAGGAGGGCAATCTTTTTTAGAAAGGAGAAGGCGAATCTTTTGATCAAAGCGAAAGATGAATAAGGCGATCCTTTTGGCAAGGAAAAGGCAAATCTTTCGATCAAAGCGAAAGACGAATAAGGCGATCTTTTTAGAAAGGAGAAGGCAAATCTTTCGATCAAAGCGAAAGACGAATAAGGCGATCCTTTTAGAAAGGAGAAGGCAAATCTTTCGACAAAGCGAAAGACGAATAAGGCGATCCTTTTAGAAAGGAGAAGGCAAATCTTTCGATCAAAGCGAAAGACGAATAAGGCGATCTTTTTAGAAAGGAGAAGGCAAATCTTTCGACAAAGTGAAAGACGAATAAGGCGATCCTTTTAGAAAGGAGAAGGCAAATCTTTCGATCAAAGCAAAAGACGAATAAGGTGATCCTTTTAGAAAGGAGAAGGCAAATCTTTCAATCAAAGTGAAAGACGGAGAAGGCAATCCTTTTGCAAGGAGAAGGCAAATCTTTCAATCAAAGCGAAAGATGAATAAGGTGATTTTTTTTAGAAAGGAGAAGGCGAGTCTCTCGACGAAGCGAAAGACGAATAAGACAACACCAAGACGTATCAAAACGGATGTCAAGTTCTTATTTCTTATCAAGAAAGCTGGAAAATATTGCCAAAGTGATAAAAATTATAGTTGTTCCAAGGTAATTGAAGGTAAGCACTTTTGAAAGATGTTCTCTCTTCCACCTAGAGTATTACTCCCAACTGGGTTAACTCTATAGAATCCAGAATCAAAGTCAAATTATTGTTGTTGGTTTTCTTCAAGGAAGCTATCAATTTCCTTGATATGAAAGGAGAGGAAATATTCTTAGCTTCATAAAAGCGTTTGAATGAAAAGATATTAATAGAAGAACTTCACATAGATAAAGAAGATTCTTAACAGTTCGGGCAGTTTGATATCCTGGGCATTTTCCCATGATGATCTTTTCGCACTTTTTTGAGTCATGGAGCTTTCTTGGGATTTTTACAACATCCTTCATTAGGAGATGTCTTGACTTTTCTCTCTTTTTTGGGGAAGGGTACGTCACAAACTTCTTCATCTTGGAGATGCTCTGATCCTTCTTTTTCTTTCTCAGGAATTAGGTTTGATGACATTGGTTCTTGGGTTGAAATCTCTAGGTGATAGCAGAAATCAAATATCTTTTAGGGTTTTGTCGGAAGGCTCATTGCAGTCGCCTTCATCTTGACGGTGCTCAGAACGTTCCCTGGAAGGATCCGTCACAAACTCTGTCATCTTGGGGATGATCCAAATCTTCTTTGGCCTCGGAGATCTAACTCGCATATTCGCTTTCATCTTGACGACAATTGAGAGATCCCTTTTGCGGATATTTGATTGCAGCTCAAATGACAGAGGAGATATGGATTGGGTAGGTTCTTTTTTTACTGCCCAGGATATTTTCACTGTCTTACTGCCAAAGAATAATCTTTAAGAATGTGCCATAGCTATGATCAATATCAGCTCACTTATGGCTTTTCAACATCATTGAATTTTCCTTTGCCAGTCATATCAAAGATTTTTTCTTCATCCTCTTGATTGACCAACAGAAAATTTGAAGTTTGAGTCTTTCTTCACAAAAGCTTCACCCTTTTGGAAGAAACACTAAGGATATTTTGAGGAAATTCTTTATGTAATAAAAGCTTGAGATCAACAACTATCTTATGGCAATTTGGCAAGATATTCCTGAAAGCCTTGATGACGAAAACCTTGCTTAACATCGAGTTTTGCCACATCAGTGAGATTCTGGAGAAAAATCCAACACGAGAAAAATCCAAAGGATTTTCAAGGATTTTACAAGTTGGGAATTTTGGGGGCATCGTAGATCTGGTATCAAAGCTGTGTTTTAAAAGTAATACAGAAGTGTGGTTCAAGTCTCTGCAAGCATCGACCATCGCACTGTAAGTATTCTTAATTCAGTAGAATTGTATTTTTGTCGTTTAATTGCTTGTTCTGTTTAATTAGATGACTTTGTGGGTGTTTTCGGGTGTCGTCCGATGCGAGACACAGTTTCATGTTTAAGCCTCATATATCGAGCTTAAGCCATCGATTGTCTGAACCTAGAGGGTTCATTCGCGCTTGTGGATCTAGTTTCTCAAGTAGATTCGAGTAGACACCTGCAAGAATTGGAGTTTAGTTGATTCATATATGTTATTTGCATGCTCGATATACAGAATTCATGCTTTGATTTTTGCATGCTTTGAGGTCCCTTTTGAGGATGTAATAGTGGCAATGATACATTGTGTGGTGTAAAATCTTCTATGTGATGCGATTGTTTTACCACCTGAATAGAATTATCGAGAGCATGCGATGGATGTTTAGATTTGACATATGATCATGGTTTGTGGAACCTTGTTGGGAGAATGTGTGATTCTGTGTTGTGTTTTGTGAAGTGATACGATGTATATTGCTGATATACATGCTTGTACCCATATGGTGGCTTCTGACCCTGAGTGCGGTCAATTGTTTTGAGCAAACAATTGTATTGATGCATGTATCATTGTGTATGGTGCCTGTTGAGGATTTGATCTCCAATGAAGTATCTGCGAGGGAAGTATGACCAAGATCAGGTAATCCGACTAGCGTGGTGAATCTCTGTGAGGATATACACTGTCCAAGACCGGGTAGCTGCGGAGCCGGTGAACTGTGAGAAAGTGTACTGTCCAAGACCAGGTAAACCATCTAGGGCGATAAATCCTTGTGAGGTTGTACGTTTCCCAGACCAGGTGATCCGGCGTGGATCTTGTTGATCATATTTGTAAGATCCATGAAAATTTCTGAGGAATTTACTGTTTGATTAGTGTTGATATGTATGCTTTCGTATAATTACGAGGTTATATTGCATAATTAAGTATATTTTGAATGTGCCTTGTTTTGGCTTTGCACGCGCGACCCAAAAATCACGTAAATATACTGTGTAAGTAAGAAGTGCCTAATTCTGGATGAATTAATCTTTAAAATTTTAAGGGTCAATTTATAATATATTTATATAGTTTGTCCCCAAATTTGGGACCCATACGACATAAAAACCTCATCAGTGCATGTGAATTACGAGTTTTGGACCCGAAATTATAACAGGCTTAATTCTTGCAAACGGAGGGCAATTTTATTGAAAGGCATCAATCATTTCATATTAGTTGAGGTTATATAGAGCACTAAATGATTTATTGGGATTAATTTAATGTTTTAATGTATTAATTAAGCATGGTTTTGAAATACTACAAATGGCAATTTTTGGATTTGGATCGGATCAATTAGGAGAGGACCAAAATCCATTGGGTGTCCTCCCTAGAGGACGTTTTTAGTCATGGTTGACCATCTGGTCAAGGTTTGACCAGCTGGGTGGCACTTTTGAAATATTTTGCATGGCATTTGAAAAGGAGGCCACTATTGGCCATAGATCTTTTCAAAACCTCATAATGAAGCATTATGAGGGACACACTTCTCAAAGAGAGGCATGGGGCTGGCACCCCATGGCATTTTTGCAATACTTTTAAAGGATTTCAAATAAAAAAAACTGATTGGTTAAGCCTTAGGGGCAGCCCTTGTAATTTCTTCAAGTTTTAAAGGTTTTTCTAAAACCCTTTCAATAGCATTTTTGAAAAGACTTTTTAAAAGTTCAAAAGACCAACATGCATTGGGTGTGGGCTGGCTATGGGGGGGCGTGGAGCACCCCAGCCATCCATCACCTCTCTTTTAATCTTAACCATTCAATCTAAAAGACCTAACCTATTTAAAGATTGAAGAGAGAAAAAGAGGAGACCCCTTGGGCGATTTTTGGGGAGCTTCTCTCTCCTCCTTCCTTCCCTCTCTCCCCTATCTTCAAACCATAGCCTTCAATCTTCATCTCCTCCATTGTTGATTCAAAGCCTCAAAGGTGAGACGCCTTACCTCTTCACCTACCGAGGATTTCGATTGAGCATTGGTTTCTTTTCACATTGTCGATTTCTTGAGCTAAGTTGTATGCATTTTTGAATAAGTAGATTTCATTTTAGCATGCTTACCATGCATTTGTTTTGTTGTTGAGAGATGTGGTAGTGAGTTGTTATTTAAAATCATTTTGGGTTCTCCCATTTGAGGTTGTTTTAGGTTTTACTTATTGCCATCTTATTTCGATTACATGCATTGCATTGAGCAAAATTAGGATAAGACGCCATGAGTTCAGATTCTTTTTGTGTTATTCGTGTTCTTGCATTTATCGTGGTATCGTTACATACTATGTTTTAGACCATGGATTTTATGTGTTCACTTTCATGCATTTCGGAAGTGTTTTCCATTTACATAGTGGCTGGAAGCCATTTCACATTTAAGTATTTCTGTTTTAGCATGTTCACATATATATAGCATTAAGCAAATCATGGTAGAACGCCTCTCCATGGCTCGTGTTTTCCCCTTTCGTGTATTTGCTCCTTTTTTAGTTTTGTAGTTAGTTGGAAACGGTTTCACGGTTGCATGTGTTTCCCTTTGAATCAACGCATCTTGGTTATCGTTTTGCAAAAGATTTTTGGTTGGCAAGGAGGCGCCGCATCGGCCTAAGCCCAGCAAATGCCCTATTCGGGTTCACCCTTATTGGGTGATGCTGGTTTAGGTCAAGCAGGTCGAGCCATGCTTGAGAGGCCCCTTCAGTTCTGGCCTTGTGTTTATGAGTTGGCCGGCCATGAAGGCCATGGCCATTTATTTTTCCTTTTTCTGTTCGGTCCATATGCTTTATTTTTCTGAACGTGGGAACTTGTCCAGGCTGCTGGACGTGTCCAGCAGCCAGTTACCAGACTGCTTCCAGCCTGGGCCGTCTTCCTCTTCCTTTTCCTTGTGGCGCGGCGTGAGCGTGGCCAAACCCACCGAACCGGGTGGGTGCGGGTCGGTTTGCCCTGACCTGACATGGTCTGGACCGCATGTGGTCCAGACCTGTCAAGGGTCTGTTCCTAGTTTGTCTGATGGGACGACTCTTTCTCTTTCTCCTTTTTCAGTTTTGGCGCCCATGCGCCAGCACCGAATTCAGGTGGCTGGTGTGTTAGCTCTGGCCTAACATGGTCTGGACTGGGTTTAGTCCAGACCTGTTAGAGGCCCCTAATCGAACCCAGCTTCGGTCAAGGGCCCTTTGTTTGTGCCCAGCTAAGAGCTGGTGTTGTTTGGGTGTGCTGCAGCCTGGCTGCAGTGAGTAGACACAGCTGGGTGCAGGCCGAGGGCCTGCGCCCCTTTGTTTTGGTGGCAGCAGTGCCACGGTTTGGGTTTGGACATTGGTCCAAACCCTGCCACAATTAGTATAGCCCGTATGTGGGTCTGGACCAGTCGGTCCAGACTTGAGCCTTTACCCCTTTTTGCAATTGTAGCTGGTAAGTGTACGTGTGCGGACTCTTTTCCCGAGCCTGGCACATTTAGTCCCCTTGTTTCGGCCTTGCAACAGGTCATTTTGACGCCTTGTGACAGCATGGTATGCTGTCCTCCTCCCGGTTCTGCAGCACTGCCAACCGGGCCTGCTGTATATGCGAGGTGTGCCCATGGCACCGATGCAACTGTTGGGTGGGTAAGTCCGCTTCGGTTAGCTCCAACCACTACTAGTTTTCCCTTCATTGTGCCGCACATTGTAGGAGGGTTAGCAAGTTCGGACCGCAGCCTTATGAGCTGCAAAAGTGCCTATGACATGATTTTCAAATGACCCGGCCATCTCTCGATTGTGGACTTACCATGGCATGAAAAAAACCATGATATTGATCAAAGCAATTTATGCATATTCGGTTATGAATGCATAAAGTAATGATGAATTCATCGTCGTGGTGCGATGGACTGCCCCTTGTGTCTGTATGTTCGTTTTGCAATAGAACGCAATTTTCGTGCTAATGACGCCCTATCGTAGGCTTCTAAATAAAATAAGGGTTTTTGCATAGTTGAGGAGCCATTGACTCAGGTCTAATGAAATAAAAATAGCGATGACAATCCCTCTGTCGTACGTAATTGACAATATGACACTTTGTTTAATGCCTTTCGTAAGTTAAGGTTTTTACGATAGTGAGAAACTGATAGCTCTTCTCTTGCCATACATGGCACAACCCAAACTACGTGTTTATATACGTAATCATCACAAGTTAATGATTGCAAGTTATCGTAACAAATTACGTAATACATTGATAAACTAATCAATATGGGTAATGTGAATGCATGTCCCTGCACATGTGCTTGTTTTGTCTAGAATGCGAGATGTTGCAATTAAGGCCTTGTTAGTGCTTCTTATAAAATGAGGTTTTTACATAACTACGAAACCTAAGGTGCATGTCATCAAACGAACGTAGTCATGGTAGTGCTTGTTATATTCTGATTGCACGAATCACTTCAGTAATTCCTATGTTTTCCCTAAGTATGTAGGGATTCTTGAGGCACACTTATGGATATCGCAGTCTTGTGAGACTTAGGCGACATTGGAACTCCTTGGCGAGTCCTGTTGCGGGCAATGACCCCACTTAGCGAGATGAGCTCGCTTATGGTTGCAATACATGGGTTATGAACCTTGACACAACTTCTGAGTCACGCTTTACCGTGGCAACAAGTTTCTAACTGTTCCATCATAGCGTGCAATGGTTGTATTGTCACTTGACTAGTTCTCGCACTTATGACATGATACACATACGTGTCCATTTGTATCTGTACACAATTCATGATGTTACATCAATAATTTTATGTTCTGTGATGCATACCTCTTCTTGTTGTCGTGATCATCATTGGTGGCTCTTTTTGGGCCAAACCTATTTGGTCCAGGGGATTCAGTCCCAGTAGTGTGCGGGTTGCGGAACAGTACAACTTGCTGTCCATCTCCGTCTCTTCTTCAGTTAGATCCTTGTAGCAAATGGTTTGCTGTCACCTTGTCGTGGATGCTGCCGCAGTTCGGCAGCACAGCCCAAACCGGGCATGCCTGTGTGCGCTTAGTGTCTTTTACATCAGTGTAGTTGGTAAGGTTGCCGACCCTTTTTGGGAACTGTTTCCCACACAGTTGTGGGATTTTTCCTCCCTTTCGCCTCGTTTTCCCACTTCGATAGAGAGCTCCGGACTGCAGCTTATGGGGCTGCATTAGTACCTATGACACCGGACCCAATGGTCCAGCTGCCTAGGTCTGTACCGTTGTCCAGACCAGTGGGCCACGTGGACTCGCATGGCAGCAATAGCTTTATGGTGTTTTGGAGGCTTCGTTCCCGAGTTGTGCGGCTGCAGCACTATGGCTGCATTCTAGTTGGGAGGTGCTGCGAGTTTTTGGCAAAGCTTGGTCTCGGTTACAACCAGATTGGGTTGTTGTTGCTACAGTTTTGGGGCAGCAAGTGTTCGGGCCCCCGCCCTTATGGTTTCACAGTCTTTTGCATGAGTTAGCTAGTTGTCTAGCCGTACTTCCCAATTGCATGACATAGTTGCCACTTTACCTTTTTACAAACAATTATCTTTGTCGCCGACATGATAGCGAAAACAAATAGTTAAACATGTGTTTGTCACGCATGCAATGATATGCTAAATGCATCGGAGTTAGCACTCTCCGCTATGCGTGGTTCACCAATTGTAAAGTTTGTTAACACTTGTGTATAATGTGATTCATTGTAAACCAGGAGAAACCGTGTGCTTATTGGCTTGCATGAGATTAGATTATCCGAATGCTTTGGTTCCATGATTCGAACGCTTTGTCTTCACCTAAGTGATCATGACACTTGACACTTGGCACATTTTCTGATGTACATGTCCCTCATTGTATAGTTATGGGATTCACGAAATTTAAGTGTATGTACGACGATACCTCGTGTATCCATGTCGTAGAACTCTTTGGTGAGTTTCTTGGGCTATAGTCCCACTTTGTGAGACGAGCTCGCTTATGTTAAAGATACATGTTTTGTATGCTTGTGCACACCACTTGATTTGTTCGAGAGCCGCCTTACCATGGCCAAATGTTTCTAACTGTCTCATCGCGAGGCACGTTGCTCTGAAATGTTTAATTAGCTTGTTCGTGTACTTGTCGTATTCTGCTCATGCATGACTACTCACACTTGTGATGTTCTCGCTTAGTTCATGCTATCACATTGAATTATGATGCATGCTCACACTTGATTATTTAGTACGCACTCGTCACTGTTTCACCTCGCTGGTGAATGTGCGTAGTGTCATTGTTAATGTTATGGAGACAATGCTTTGTATAATGGAATTTTGATGAAATATCATATACATGTGAATGTGTATTTGCTTGTACACTTAATTGTCTCTTAGAAGTAATATATGCCTCTGTACTTATATCTATGCAAATGTTAGTAATCATGTGATACTTCTACACTTTGCACTTGGCACATCCTGACACAATTACTGAGTAGTGCGTACCCTGAGGAGGTAGATTGCATGAGGCATTGGTAAGTGCACTAGGTGCACTTACTTCAAGAATAAAAAGATTGAAAATATAACACCATAGGGTATAAATGTAAATGACTTGTTGTGGGCTCAGTTGGAGTCCTCGGGCGATGGCCCCTTGTGTTGTGTATGGACTCTTGTGTGATATACCCTAAACATAAATAAATAATATGGTGTTGTGACTGCTTTTACGAGCAGTGTGCTCTGTTAGCCGCGTGAGGCTGAGCACGTGAATCGGCAGGCCAAGTCCTCGTTTTGCGTACCCTGCGGGGACCACGAGGCGAATTCCTCGTTGAGAGGTGTGACTGAACATGAGTCTAAGAAAGATAAACCTGCTTCGCCCCATTCACAAAATGGTTCACCTTGGGAGAGGGTGAATGATACAACCCTGAGTGACTAGTCGTTACTACGACACATGTTTTGACAGGAGCTGTAGCGTCCTTTGGCCTCCAGTTACTCAGAGTCAGGGAGGTTGAGGTTACCTTTTTAGGACCTCACTACTGCAGTAGTATGAATTGCAATCCTTTCCTATGCGAGTATTTTCTCATAGTTGTGTGCTGCTCACATCAGGTTGACTCGGTCTATAGCATCATCGGTTACCACACTATAATTTGAATAACAGACGCTGGGTGCATGTCTCACAGAATGCGAGGTTCCTTCGCATACCCGAAGGAGTAATCAGAAGAACTTAAAGACTAACCAATCAGCTGACTTACCGTAGTTGCTACTTTATTTGTTTTGTAGTTTGTGCTTCAGTTACTGTTCTTGTTCAGTTGTTACTTTGGTTACAGCGTTGTTCAGTACTTGACGCAATCTGTTACAGCTTTGAGTGTCTGCTTTATAGTTACTTTAGTTGTTACTATAGTGCTTGCTGCTTAGTACTCATTACAGTTCAGTTTGCTATTTTAGTTACTTGTTGTACGGTTACCTTAGTTACTAGCTCGTTTCTAGCACTTGTTACAGTTACTACAGCTTGTTACCTTTCAGTTGACTTGTACTTGTCCCTTTTGCACTTACCTGACACAGTTCACAACACTTTGTTTATTTATGTTCCTTGATGCATTCCTTACTAATTGATATGGATGGTGAAATGAATTAGCATAGTTATTGCTCATGAATTCATGCTAGTTATTTCCACTTATTGTTCCATGCGCAGTCTGTACTCTTGCTTATGATGTAACTGTTTAATTATTGTAAATGTGTATGCTATGTATGTCATGTATAGCTCTGCTTCGTTTTCCACACTTTGGTATATTGTGTTTGGTTTGTCTCACCAGCTCGAAAGAGTACTGACCCCATTTTATGGGGATACAGGTGTTTGATTAGGCCTGCGATGGTGCTCGATGTGCTACAGCAGACTCTGAACCCACATTTCTGGCACTTGCTGGATCTTGGAAGTTGTTGGTTTTTGTATAAGGGATTGATTATACACTTTGTAAATATATTTAATAAAAAGTTGTTTCCTTACTGTTGTTTCACTCCTGTGGTGGCCTCCCAGACTCGCGGCTTTGTTGTTTTACGTACACTGTGTTTTTCGTTGTTCTCTGGTTAAACCTTTTCAAAAAAAAAAAATTCACAGAAAATCCTAAGATTTTCCAAAGTCAGGGTTTGGGGCGCCACAATATTGTGGCTATCGACCCTGTGAGCGGTCATTTGTGACGATGTGTGTATCACAGTGATTTTCATTGATTATGGCCTTTGTTGAGGATTAGGTTCCCAAAGGACACTCTGTGAGGGTAGGTATGATCAAGACCAGGTAATCCGGCTAGAGTGGTAGAATCTCTGTAAGGGTATGCAGTGTCCAAGACCGAGTAGCCGCAGAGACGGTGAACTGTGAGGAAGTGTACTATGCAAGATCAGGTATACCATCTAGGGCGATAAATCCATGTGAGGTCGTACGTTACTTAGATCAGGCGATCCGACGGAGAACTTGTGTGATTTTGATTTCCATGAAAAGTTATGGCGAACAACATTGATCTTCTGATATTGATGGATATGGCCAGTTATAAATCGATAGGTGTGATTCTCTAGCGATAGCGGCCTGGTATGGTGTCGCTTGAGATCGTTCGTAGAACGTGCTTATATGTCGTGTTGTCGCACGATTGAGTTGCAATGTGACCTTTGCGTGAATTGTGATGAATGTTGCCTGAATTATGTGTGTTGTGTGCTTGCGATCTTTGTACGATTGCGGTGGTTATCGTTTCACGAGCATGGTTGTCAGATCTAGTGATTGATTATCGTGTCTTTTTGGCATGATAGATGACTTGAAAGACTAGATGCAACGATATTATTGGTGTTGTGAACAGTCTTACAGAGGTTGTGCAATAGCAAGTAGTTGCGATACAACAGTTGGATGCGAATCTACAACACGTAGCCCAAAGTGGGCAGAATAATAGTACAAATACGTATAAGCGAATCATGCAATTGGATTCTCCTGCTTTCGAGGGTAAGACAGACCCTGAGACTGTCGAATCAAGGATACGTGAGAAAGAGCGGAAGCGTCAGAAAGTATCTCAGAACCATCAGCGAAGAAGATCCCACCGATCGAATGTCCAGCGAAAGTGTCAACGATGCGACAAAGATCACGCTTTTGGAGCTTGCCCTCGTTTCGATGGCAAGTGTTTCAAGTGTGGACAACCTGAACATATTGCCAAGTTTTGTCCGACGAAGTCTACGGGAGACTTAGTTGTGGCCGATTAGGCGTTGTCAGACGAGATCTGACCATTTTGTTGTTGCTTGTGTTTTGTGATTTCGCAGACGAAATCCTTTTTAAGGAGGGTAGGATGTAACACTTGCAAAATTTTCTGAGAAATTTACTGCTTACTTAGTGTTGATATGTATGCTTTCGTATATTTACGAGGTTATATCGCATAATTAAGTATAATTTGACTATGCCTTGTGTTTGAGCTTTGCACGCACGACCCAAAAATCACGTAAATACACTATGTAAGTAAGAAGTGCATAATTCTGGACGAATTGATCTTTGAAATTTTAAGGGTTAGTTTATAATATATTTTTTATAGTTTGTCCCCGAATTTGAGACCTATACGATGTAAAAATCTCGTCAGTGCATGTGAACTACGAGTTTTGCTCTAGGATTGGACACGAATCGTAATACGCTTAATTCTTGTAAACGAAAGACAATTTTCTTGAGAGGCATCGAGCATTCCCTATTAATTAAGGCTTTGAAGAGAACTAAATGATTTAATGAAATTAAATTAACATTTTAATGCATTAAATAAGCATTATTTTATAAGTAATACAATAGGCAATTTTGGATTTGGATCTGTATCGACTAGAGGACCCAAACCCATTGGGCGACCCTTCTAGTGGACATTTTTGAGCTTGGTTGACCAGCTGGTCAAGGTTTGACCAGCTGGGTGGCATATTTGAAAATATTTGCATGGCTTTTGAAAAAGAGGCCACTATTGGCCATAGTTCTTTTCAAAAACCCCATGATGGAGCCTAGAGCCCATCATGAGGGGCGCACTTTCCAAAGAAGGAGCATGGGGTTGGCACCCCATGGCATTTTTGAAACATTTTTGAATGAATTCAAATAGCAAAATTCGGTTGGGCATAAGGGGCGATAGCCAAGGGGCAGCCCATGTAATTTCTACAAGTTTTAAAGGCTTTTCTAAAACCCTTTCAATGGCATTTTTGAAACCTTTTTAAAATGTTTTAAAAGCTCAACATGCATTGGCTATAGGGGGGCGTGGAGCACCCCAGCCATCCATCTAACCCCATTCAATCCCAGCCACACGTTTGTTCTTGACCTAACTATTTAAGTCTTGAAGAGAGAGAAAGATGTCTTCATTTGGGCGATTTTTGTGGAGCCTCTATTTCTTCCCCCTTTCCTTCTCCAAAACGTGAGTGAGTGTGAGAGAGTTAGAGACTTGGTGTGGGTGAGCACCTAGCTGGAGCTTCTCAACCGTAGCTACCATCTCCATTTTCCCCTAAAGCCTCGAAGGTGAGATTTCTAACCCTCTTTCCTATTGCACGGTTTCTCGTTTTGGAAATGTAGCATATGTTCCTTCGTTCCATCTCATAGCATGAAACCGAACTCCATGGATGCATTTTTTGACATGCAAGGAGACGTCGGTGGATTAGATTTAATACTTATGTGTTTTTAAGAATTTGGCAATGCCTTTCCAAGTTAAAATCGTGTTTGATTGGGTTTTAGTAACATGCATTTGTTCTTCTACCCTTTTTGAGTAGATTGTGGGGCATTCAACCCCCTCATGAAGCCGAACCACCTTGCATGGCATGGCCTACTAGTGGTTCTCGGTGGATTAGACTTTTTCAGCTTAGTAGAAATTCATTTTCTTTAAGATTTTTATTTAGATGTACTTTCGTTCGATGTTGCAAGCGGGGTTTTCTTGTTTTGTCCCTCTCATTTGCGTTTTGAGGGCTGCATGTGTTTTTCTTTTCCCCCTTTTTGAGAGGAAGTTGGGCGTGGGCTGCTGTGCTGCAGCCACCCCACTTGGCAACGAGGTCCTTTTCGTTTGTGGGTGCGAGCTAGGGTTGGCTCGCCCATAGCCTAGGCCTTCTGATCCTCCTCCTCTCCTTCTCGGGTCTCAGCCTGAATCGAGATGGGTTCAGGCTGGGCTTCGGCTTCCCCAGCCCTGAGCAAATCCTCAGACCAATGGGGAAGGCCCCGTTGAGCCCATGGCACGCCGAGTTCTGGCAATGCACTGCAGTGACCTGGGTGCGCTGGCGCCCATGCGCCCAGCGCTGACGCCATTTGGCACTGGCTCCTCGGATTTTTGAGGCTGGTGCGGGCTGTAGCGCTCTCCACCACTCCGTTTTACGTGGCCTGCACCCTCTTGCTAGTCTGGACACACTTGTCCAGACCATGCTCTAGCTCCCATCATTGGACCCGGGCCTGCAGTAGAACCGAGTCATGCCCGGTGCACCTGAACCGAATCCGGTTCATGTGTTGCGCATGGACTGCGTGGTGCAAGTCTGGACCAGACTTGCCGTGGGCTTCCTGGCCCTTTGGCACAGGCACAAGTCTGTTCCAGACTTGTGTTTGGCTTGGTTACACCTGAACCAAACCCGATTCAGGTGGTGTTTTCGTGGACTTGAACTGGGGCAAGTCTGAACCAATTTCCAAACTTGCTGCCAAATGTTTTTGGACCCCATGGTCCAGCTGTCCGGGGTCTGGACCCTTGCCCAGACCGGTGGTTGCGTGCCTGCAGGACAGCAACACCCAGTGAGGATGCTTTTGCGGTGACAAAGACTTAGTTGTTGAGATTGCCGGTTCGGGCAAGTCTGGACCGAATGACCAGATTTGGCACCGAGCCCTTTCCGGACCCCATGGTCTAGCTGCCTAGGTCTGGACCGTTGTCCAGACCAGCGGGCCATTTGGACACCGCAGGGCAGCAGCACCCTATTTGTGTATGCTCGGGGTTTGGCAGCACTTTGGCTGCATTATCAGGTTGAGTAGGTGTTGCGGTTTTCGGCCAAGGCGTGGCCTTGGTTGCAGCCAGTTGTGGGGCTGTCGCGGCTGTTTGGGGACAGCAAATAGTCGGGTCCTCCCTTGTCATTACTTGGGTTCTTCGCGTACTTTAGCCGCCTTAATTTCGCAGTACACTGCATTATGCTCGAATAAGTTGCCGAATCTTCCTTTTCGCAAACAACTGTCTTTGTCGCCACCGTGATAGTGAAAGTGTATAATTAAATATGTTGGAGATATATGTTTTGATCGTACGTGCAATGACATATTAAATGCATTGGAGTTTTGCACTCTATGCGCTTTGTGGTTCGTAAATATGTAATGCAAAATAGCGCTTGAAATGATATGATTTAATGTAACCGTGTGCTTATTGGCACTTACACTTTTTCCGATGTACGTGTCCCTCGATGTATAGTTTTGGGATTCACGAAATTTAAGTGTTTGCATGGCTATACCTTATGTATCCATGTCGTAGAACTCCTTGGCGAGTTTCGAGCTGTAGACCCACTTTGCGAGACGAGCTCGCTTATGTTAAAGATACATGTTTTGTATGCTTGTGCACGCCACTTGATTTGTTCGAGAGCTGCCCTACCGTGGCAAAATGTTTCTAACTGTCTCATCGTGCGGCACGTTGCTCTGCAATGTTAATTTAGCTTGTTCACGTACTTGTTGTGTAATGCACACGAGCTTCACTTGCTTAGTCCGTATTTTTGCATTGAACTCTAAAGCATGCTTGATTACCTCGTACGCACTCGTTACTGTTTCACATTGCTCATAAGTATGCAATCATGATTTTTCCATGCGAGAACTATCTCATGGTATGCAAGTGCCAATACTGGTGATTTGAGACAACTGCTTGAATGATGAAGAATTGTTGAATTGTCATGCACATGAAACTGCATATTCGCTTGTACACTTGTCTCTCAAAAATGAAAACTTATACTGCCTCTGTTACTTATACTTGTGCAAACGTTAGTAAACATATGGTGCTTTGACACTTTGCACGTGGCACATCCTGACACTGTTACTGAGTAGTGCGTACCTTGAGGAGGTACATTGCTTGAGGCATTGGTAAGCACACTAGCTGCACTTACTTCAAGAATGGAAAGACTGAAAATACAACACCATAGGGTATGAATGAATATGGCTTGTTTTGGGCTTAGTTGGAGTCCTTGGGCAGTGGCCCTTGTGTTGTGAATGGACTCTTGTGTGATATACCCTGAATCAGAAATAAATAAAATGGTGTTGTGATTGCTTTCACGAGCAGTGTGCTCTGTTGGCCGCGTGAGGCTGAGCACGTGAATGAGCAGGCCAAGTCCTCGTTTTGCGTACCCCGCGGGGACCACGAGGAAAATTCCTTGTTAAGAGGTATGAATGAACATGAGCCTAAGAAAGATAAACCTGCTTCACACCATTCACAAAATGGTTCACCTTGAGAGAGGGTGGATGGTACAACCCTGAGTGACTCATCGTTACTACGACACGTGTTTTGATAGTAGCTGTAGACTCTTTTGGCCTCCAGTCACTCAGAGTCAGGGAGGTCGAGGTTGCCTTTTTAGGACCTCACTACTGCAGTAGTATGGATTGCAATCCTTGCCTATGCGAGTGTTTTCTCCCAGCTGTGTGCTGCTCGCATGAGGTTGACTCGGTCTGTAGCTTCTCCGGTGACCACACTAGAACTTAAATAACCGACGCCAGGTGCATGTCTCACAGAATGCGAGGTTCTTTCACGTACCCGAATGAGTAATCATAAGAACTTAAAGACTAACCAATCAGCTGACTTACTGTAGTTGTTACTTGACTTGCTCAAAGGTTTTTACGTTACAGTTACTTACTTGTTCAATAGTTACCTAATTTGCCTTTCTTGCTCAGTTGTTATCTTGGTTACTCTACTTGTACGCCACTTTTTACAGTTCAAACTGTTACGTTAGTCACTTGCTTGTTACAACACTTGTTATAGTTCAGTTACTATTTTATTCACTTGCTTTACTGTTACTTGCCTTATGTTCCTTGCTGCATACCTCTATATATATGATGAATAGTGCATATGGACTGTTTGGTTGATTTCTCACCAGCTCAAAAGAGTACTGACCCCATTTTATGGGGATACAGATGATTGCTTAGGCGTGCGATGGAGCTCGGTGTGCTGCAGCGGATGCGAACCCACACTTCTGAACCCTTGTTGGATCTTGGCAGTTGTTGGTTTTGTATAAGGGATTTGGTTGTACATTTTGTAAATATTGATAAAAGTTGTTTCTTTCACTATTGTTTCACTCCTGCGACCCGCCCCGGAGTTCGCCACTTGTTTTATCCTCATTTTGGAACTTTCGCACTTGCGCAACTGTTTTAAAAAAAAAAGTTTACCAAAAAATCCAAAGGATTTTCAAGGATTTTACAAGTCAGAAATTTTGGGGGCGTCGCAGATCTGGTATTAGAGCAGTGT
This sequence comes from Nuphar pumila, assembly GCF_984573655.1. Lineage (NCBI taxonomy): Eukaryota > Viridiplantae > Streptophyta > Magnoliopsida > Nymphaeales > Nymphaeaceae > Nuphar > Nuphar pumila. The sequence continues at coordinate 29,424,570 of NC_143258.1, read as the reverse complement.
TTTAAAAGTAATACAGAAGTGTGGTTCAAGTCTCTGCAAGCATCAACCATCGCACTGTAAGTATTCTTAATTCAGTAGAATTGTATTTCTGTAGTTTAATTGCTTGTTCTGTTTGATTAGTTGACTTTGTGGGTGTTTTCGGGTGTCGTCCGATGCGAGACACAATTTCATGTTTAAGCCTCGTATATCAGGCTTAAGCTATCGATTGTATGAACTTAGAGGGTTCGTTCGCGCTTGTGGATCTAGTTTCTCAAGCAGATTCGAGTAGACACCTGCGAGAATTGGAGTTTAGTTGATTCATATATGTTATTTGCATGCTCGGTATACAGAATTCATGCTTTGATTTTCGCATGCTTTGAGGTTCCTTTTGAGGATGTAATAGTGGCAATGATATGTTGTGTGGTGTAAAATCTTCTATGTGATGCGATTGTTTTACCACCTGAATAGAATTATTGAGAGCATGCGATGGATGTTTAGATTTGACATATGATCATGGTTCGTGGAACCTTGTTAGGAGAATGTGTGATTCTGTGTTGTGTTTTGTGAAGTGATACGATGCATATTGTTGATATACATGCTTGTGCCCATATGGTGGCTTCTGACCCTGAGTGCAGTCAATTGTTTTGAGCAATCGATTGTATTGATGCATGTATCACTGTGTATGGTGTCTGTTGAGGATTTGATCTCCAATGGAGTATCTGCGAGAGAAGTATGACCAAGATCGGGTAATCCGACTAGCGTGGTGAATCTCTGTGAGGATATACACTGTCCAAGACCGGGTAGCCGTGGAGTCGGTGAACTGTGAGGAAGTGTATTGTCCAAGACCAGGTAAACCATCTAGGGCGGTAAATCCTTGTGAGGTTGTATGTTTCCCAGACCAGGTGATCCAGCGTGGATCTTGTTGATCATATTGTGGCTATCGACCCTGTGAGCGGTCATTTGTGACAATATGTATACGCAGTGATTTTCATTGATTATGGCCTTTCTTGAGGATTAGGTTCCCAAAAGACACTCTCTCAGGGTAGGTATGATCAAGACCAGGTAATCCAGCTAGAGTGATAGAATCTCCGTGAGGGTATGCACTGTCCAAGACCGGGTAGCCGCGGAGACGGTGAACTGTGAGGAAGTGTACTATGCAAGACCAAGTATACCATCTAGGGCGATAAATCCTTGTGAGGTCGTACGTTACTTAGATCAGGCGATCCGGCAGAGAACTTGTGTGATTTTGATTTCCATGACAAGTTATGGTGAACAACATTGATCTTCTGATATTGATGTATATGGCCAGTTATAAATCTATAGGTGTGATTCTCTAGCGATAGCGGCCTTGTATGGAGTCGCTTGAGATCGTTCGTAGAACATGCTTATATGTCGTGTTGTTGCACGATTGAGTTGCAATGTGACCTTTGCTTGAATTGTGATGAATGTTGCCTAAATTATGTGTGTTGTGTGCTCGCGATCTTTGTACGATTGCGGTGGTTATCGTTTCACGAGCATGGTTGTCAGATCTAGCGATTGATTATCGTATCTTTTTGGCATGATAGATGACTTGGAAGACTAGATGCAATGATATTATGGGTGTTGTGAAGAGTCTTACAGAGGTTATGCAACAACAAGCGGTTGCGATACAACAGTTGGATGCGAATCTACAACACGTAGCCCAAAGTGGGCAGAATAATAGTACAGATACGTATAAGCAAATCATGGAATTGGATTCTCCTGCTTTCGAGGGTAAGATAGACCGTGAGTCTGCTGAATCGAGGATACGTGAGAAAGAGCGGAAGCGTCAGAAAGTATCTCAGAACCATCAGCAAAGACAATCCCTGCGATCGAATGTCCAACGAAAGTGTCAACGATGCGACGAAGATCACGCTTTTGAAGCTTGCCCTCATTTCGATGGCAAGTGTTTCAAGTGTGGACAACCTGGGCATATTGCCAAGTTTTATCCGAATAAGTCTACGGGAGACTTAGTTGTGGCCGATTGGGCGTTGTCAGACGAGATCTGACCATTTTGTTGTTGCTTGTGTTTTGTGATTTCGCGGACGAAATTCTTTTTAAGGAGGGTAGGATGTAACACCCGCAAAATTTTCTGTGGAATTTACTGCTTACTTAGTGTTGATATGTATGCTTTCGTATATTTACGAGGTTATATCGCATAATTAAGTATAATTTGACTATGCCTTCTGTTTGAGCTTTGCACGCGCGACCCAAAAATCGCGTAAATACACTGTGTAAGTAAGAAGTGTTTAATTCTAGATGAATTGATCTTTGAAATTTTACGATGTAAAAATCTCGTCAGTGCATGTGAACTACGAGTTTTGCTCTACGATTGGACACAAATCACAATACGCTTAATTCTTGTAAACGAAAGGCAATTTTCTTGAAAGGCATCAAGCATTTCCTATTAATTAAGGCTTTGAAGATAATTAAATGATTTATTAGAGTTAAATTAATATTTTAATGCATTAAATAAGCATTTTTTTATAAGTAATACAATAGGAGATTTTGAATTTGAATCCGGATCGACTAGAGGACCCAAACCCATTGGGCGGCCCTTCTAGTGGACATTTTTTAGCTTGGTTGACCAGCTGGTCAAGGTTTGACCAGCTGGGAGGCATATTTGAAAATATTTGCATGGCTTTTGAAAAAGAGGCCACTATTGGCCATAGTTCTTTTCAAAAACCCCATGATGGAGCCTAGAGCCCATCATGAGGGGCACACTTTCCAAAGAAGGAGCATGGGGTTGGCGCCCCATGGGATTTTTGAATGAATTCAAATAGCAAAAGTCGGTTGGGCATAAGGGGCGGCATCCAAGGGGCAGCCCATGTAATTTCTACAAGTTTTAAAGGCTTTTCTAAAACCCCTTCAATGGCATTTTTGAAACCTTTTTAAAATGTTTTAAAAGCTCAACATGCATTGGCTATAGGGGGGCGTGGAGCACCCCAGCCATCCATCTAACCCCATTCAATCCCAACCACACGTTTGTTCTTGACCTAACTATTTAAGTCTTGAAGAGAGAGAAAGAGGTCTTCATTTGAGCGATTTTTGTGGAGCCTCTCTCTCTTCCCCCTTTCCTTCTCCAAAACGTGAGTGAGTGTGAGAGAGTTAGAGACTTGGTTTGGGTGAGCACCTAGCTGGAGCTTCTCAACCGTAGCTATCATCTCCATTTTCCCCTAAAGCCTCGAAGGTGAGATTTCTAACCCTTTCCTATTGCACGGTTTCTCGTTTTGGAAATGTAGCATATGTTCGTTCCATCTCAAGGCATGAAACCGAACTCCATGGATGCATTTTTTGACATGCAAGGAGATGTCGTTGGATTTGATTTAATACTTAGGCGTTTTTAAGAATTTGGCAATGCCTTTCCAAGTTAAAATCGTGTTTGATTGGGTTTTAGTAACATGCATTTGTTCTTCTACCCTTTTTGAGTTGATTGTGGGGCATTCGACCCCCTCATGAAGCCGAACCACCTTGCATGGCATGGCCTACTAGTGGTTCTCGGTGGATTAGACTTTTTCAGCTTAGTAGAAATTCATTTTCTTTAAGATTTTTATTTAGATGTACTTTCGTTCGATGTTGCAAGCGGGGTTTTCTTGTTTTGTCCCTCTCATTTGCGTTTTGAGGGCTGCATGTGTTTTTCTTTTCCCCCTTTTTGAGAGGAAGTTGGGCGTGGGCTGGTGTGCTGCAGCCACCCCACTTGGCAACGAGGTCCTTTTCGTTTGTGGGTGCGAGCTAGGGTTGGCTCGCCCATAGCCTAGGCGTTTTGAAGAACTTAAAGACTAACCAATCAGCTGACTTACTATAGTTGTCACTTGACTTGCTCAGAGGTTTTTACGTTACAGTGACTTACTCGTTCAGCTGTTATCTCAGTTGCGTTTCTTGCTCAGTTGTTATCTTGGTTTCTCTACTTGTATGACACTTTTACAGTTCAAACTGTTACTTTAGTCACTTGCTTGTTGCAACACTTGTTACAGTTCAGTTACTGTTTTAGTTACTTGCTTTACTGTTACTTGCCTGTCCTCAACACTTGTTACAGTTCACAATACTTGTTAATTATGTTCCATGATGCATACCTCTATATATATGATGAATTGTGCATCTGGACTGTTTGGTTGATTTCTCACCAACTCGAAAGCGTACTGACCCCGTTTTAAGGGGATACAGGTGATTGCTTAGGCGTGCGATGGAGCTCGGTGTGCTGCAGCGGATACGAACCCACACTTCTGAACCCTTGTTGGATCTTGGCAGTTGTTGGTTTTGTATAAGGGATTTGGTTGTACATTTTGTAAATATTGATAAAAGTTGTTTCTTTCACTGTAGTTTCACTTCTGCGACCCACCCCAGAGTTCGCCACTTGTTTTATCCTCGTTTTGGAACTTCCGCACTTGCGCAACTGTTTTCAAAAAAAAAAAAAAGTTTACCCAACAATCCAAAGGATTTTCAAGGATTTTACAAGTTGGGAATTTTGGGGGCATCGTAGATCTGGTATCAAAGCTGTGTTTTAAAAGTAATACAGAAGTGTGGTTCAAGTCTCTGCAAGCATCGACCATCGCACTGTAAGTATTCTTAATTCAGTAGAATTGTATTTTTGTCGTTTAATTGCTTGTTCTGTTTAATTAGATGACTTTGTGGGTGTTTTCGGGTGTCGTCCGATGCGAGACATAGTTTCATGTTTAAGCCTCGTATATCAAGCTTAAGCCATCGATTGTCTGAACCTAGAGGGTTCGTTCGCGCTTGTGGATCTAGTTTCTCAAGTAGATTTGAGTAGACACCTGCGAGAATTGGAGTTTAGTTGATTCATATATGTTATTTGCATGCTCGATATACAGAATTCATGCTTTGATTTTTGCATGCTTTGAGGTCCCTTTTGAGGATGTAATAGTGGCAATGATACATTGTGTGGTGTAAAATCTTCTATGTGATGCGATTGTTTTACCAGCTGAATAGAATTATCGAGAGCATGCGATGGATGTTTAGATTTGACATATGATCATGGTTCGTGGAACCTTGTTGGGAGAATGTGTGATTCTGTGTTGTGTTTTGTGAAGTGATACGATGCATATTGCTGATATACGTGCTTGTGCCCATATGGTGGATTCTGACCCTGAGTGCGGTCAATTGTTTTGAGCAATCGATTGTATTGATGCATGTATCACTGTGTATGGTGTCTGTTGAGGATTTGATCTCCAATGGAGTATCTGCGAGGGATGTATGACCAAGATCGGGTAATCTGACTAGCGTGGTGAATCTCTATGAGGGTATACACTGTCCAAGATCGGGTAGCCGCGGAGCCGGTGAACTGTGAGGAAGTGTATTGTCCAAGACCAGGTAAACCATCTAGGGCGGTAAATCCTTGTGAGGTTGTATGTTTCCCAGACCAGGTGATCCGGCGTGGATCTTGTTGATCATATTGTGGCTATCGACCCTGTGAGCGGTCATCTGTGACGATGTGTGTATCGCGGTGATTTTCATTGATTATGGCCTTTGTTGAGGATTGGGTTCCCAAAGGACACTCTCTGAGGGTAGGTATGATCAAGACCAGGTAATCCAGCTAGAGTGGTAGAATCTCTATGAGGGTATGCATTGTCCAAGACCGGGTAGTCGCGAAGACGGTGAACTGTGAGGAAGTGTACTATGCAAGACCAGGTATACCATCTAGGGCGGTAAATCCTTATGAGGTCGTACGTTACTTAGATCATGGAATTGGATTCTCCTGCTTTCGAGGGTAAGACAGACCCTGAGACTGCTGAATCGAGGATACGTGAGAAAGAACAGAAGCGTCAGAAAGTTTCTCAGAACCATCAGCGAAGACGATCCCAGCGATCGAATGTCCAACGAAAGTGTCAACGATGCGACGAAGATCACGCTTTTGGAGCTTGCCCTCGTTTCGATGGCAAGTGTTTCAAGTGTGGACAACCTGGGCATATTGCCAAGTTTTGTCCGAAGAAGTCTACGAGAAACTTAGTTGTGGCCGATTAGGCATTGTCAGACGAGATCTGACCATTTTGTTGTTGCTTGTGTTTTGTGATTTCACGGAGAAAATCCTTTTAAAGGAGGGTAGGATGTAATACCCACAAAATTTTCTGAGGAATTTACTGCTTACTTAGTGTTGATATGTATGCTTTCGTATATTTACGAGGTTATATAGCATAATTAAGTATAATTTGACTATGCCTTGTGTTTGAGCTTTGCACGTGCGTAATTCTGTAAATACACTCTGTAAGTAAGAAGTGCGTAATTCTGGATGAATTGACCTTTCAAATTTTAACGGTTAGTTTATAATATATTTTTATAGTTTGTCCTTGAATTTGGGACCTATACGACGTTAAAATCCTGTCGGTGCATGTGAACTATGAGTTTTGCTCTACGATTAGACACGAATCGTAATACGCTTAATTCTTGTAAACAAAAGGCAATTTTCTTGAGAGACATCGAGCATTCCTTATTAATTAAGGATTTGAAGAGAACTAAACGACTTATTGGAATTAAATTAATATTTTAATGCATTAAATAAGCATTATTTTATAAGTAATACAATAGGCGATTTTGGATTTGGATCCGGATCGACTAGAGGACTCAAACCCATTGGGCGACCCTTCTAGTGGACATTTTTGAGCTTGGTTGACCAGCTGGGTGGCATATTTGAAAATATTTGCATGGCTTTTGAAAAAGAGGCCACTATTGGCCATAGTTCTTTTCAAAAACCCCATGATGGAGCCTAGAGCCCATCATGAGGGGCGCACTTTCCAAAGAAAGAGTATGGGGCTGGCGCCCTATGGCATTTTTGAAACATTTTTGAATGAATTCAAATATCAAAATCGGTTGGGCATAAGGGGCGACAGCCAAGGGGCAGCCCATGTAATTTCTACAAGTTTTAAAGGTTTTTCTAAAACCCTTTCAATGGCATTTTTGAAACCTTTTTAAAATGTTTTAAAAGCTCAACATGCATTGGCTATAGGGGGGCGTGGAGCACCCCAGCCATCCATCGAACCCCATTCAATCCCAGCCACACGTTTGTTCTTGACCTAACTATTTAAGTCTTGAAGAGAGAGAAAGAGGTCTTCATTTGGGCGATTTTTGTGGAGCCTCTCTCTCTTCCCCCTTTCCTTCTCCAAAACGTGAGTGAGTGTGAGAGAGTTAGAGACTTGGTGTGGGTGAGCACCTAGCTGGAGCTTCTCAATCGTAGCTACCATCTCCATTTTCCCCTAAAGCCTCGAAGGTGAGATTTCTAACCCTCTTTCCTATTGCACGGTTTCTCGTTTTGGAAATGTAGCACATGTTCCTTCGTTCCAGCTCAAGGCATGAAACCAAACTCCATGGATGCATTTTTTGATATGCAAAGAGATGTGAGTGGATTAGATTTAATACTTATGCATTTTTAAGAATTTGGCAATGTTATTCCAAGTTAAAATCGTGTTTGATTGGGTTTTAGTTTCCAAGTTAAAATCGTGTTTGATTGGGTTTTAGTAACATGCATGTGTTCTTTTACCCTTTTTGAGTAGATTGTGGGGCATTCGACCCCCTCATGAAGCTGAACCACCTTGCATGGCATGGCTTACTAGTGGTTCTCAGTGGATTAGACTTTTTCAGCTTAGTAGAAATGCATTTTCTTTAAGATTTTTATTTATATGTACTTTCGTTCGATGTTGCAAGCGGGGTTTTCTTGTTTTGTCCCTCTCATTTGCGTTTTGAGGGATGCATGTGTTTTTCTTTTCTCCCTTTTTGAGAGGAAGCTGGGCGTGGGCTGCTGTGCTGCAGCCACCCCACTTGGCAACAAGGTCCTTTTCGTTTGTGGGTGCGAGCTAGGGTTGGCTCGCCCATAGCCTAGGCCTTCCGATCCTCCTCCTCTCCTTCTCGGGTCTCAGCCTGAACTGAGATGGGTTCAGGCTGAGCTTCGGCTTCCCCAGGCCTGAGTAAATGCTCAGACCAATGGGGAAGGCCCCATTGAGCCCATGGCACGCCGAGTGCTGGCAATGCACTCGGGTGACCTGGGTGCGCTGGCGCCCATGCGCCCAGTGCTGGCCCTGGCCCCTTGGATCTTTGAGGCTGGTGTGGGTTGTAGCGCCCTGCACCACTCCGTTTTGCGTGGCCTGCACCCTCTTGCTGGTCTGGACACACTTTTCCAGACCATGCTCTAGCTCCTAGTATTAGACCAGGGCCTGCAGCAGGCCCGAGTCATGCCAGCTGCACCTGAACCGAATTTGGTTTAGGTGTTGCGCATGGACTGTGTGGTGCAAGTCTAGACCAGACTTGTCGTGGGTTTCCTGGCCCTTTGGCGCAGACACAAGTCTGTTCTAGACTTGTGTTTGGCCCCGTTACACCTGAACCAAACCCGTTTCAGGTGGTGTTTTCGTGGACTTGAACTGAGGCAAGTCTGGACCAATTTCCAGACTTGCTGCCAAATGTTTTTGGACCCCATGGTCCAGCTGTCCGGGGTCTGGACCCTTGCCCAGACCGGTGGTTGCGTGCCTGTAGGACAACAACACCCAGTGAGGATGCTTTTGCGGTGACAATGACTCAGTTGTTGAGATTGCCGGTTCGGGCAAGTCTCGACCGAATGACCAGACTTGCCACCGAGCCCTTTCCGGACCCCATGGTCCAGCTGCCTAGGTCTGGACCGTTGTCCAGACCAGCGGGCCATTTGGACACTGTAGGGCAGCAACACCCTATTTGTGTATGCTCGGGGTTTGGCAGCACTTTGGCTGCATTATCGGGTTGAGTAGGTGTTGCGGTTTTTGGGCCAAGGCGTGGCCTTGGTTGCAGCCAGTTGTGGGGCTGTCGCGGCTGTTTGGGGACAACAAATAGTCGGGTCCTCCCTTGTCATTACTTGGGTTCTTCGCGTACTTTAGCCGCCTTAATTTCGCAGTACACTGCATTATGCTCGACTAAGTTGCCGAATCTTCCTTTTCGCAAACAACTGTCTTTGTCGCCACCATGATAGTGAAAGTGTATAATTAAATATGTTGGAGATATATGTTTTGATCATACGTGCAATGACATATTAAATGTATTGGAGTTTAGCACTCTATGCGCTTTGTGGTTCATGAATATGTAAGGCAAAATAGCGCTTGAAATGATACGATTCAATGTAACCGTGTGCTTATTGGCACTTACACTTTTTCCGATGTACGTGTCCCTCGATGTATAGTTATGGGATTCATGAAATTTAAGTGTTTGCATGGCTATACCTTATGTATCCATGTCGTAGAACTCCTTGGCGAGTTTTGAGCTGTAGACCCACTTTGCGAGACGAGCTCGCTTATGTTAAAGATACATGTTTTGTATGCTTGTGCACACCACACATATAGTATGTTTCTGAACTTATATCTATAGATGTGGAAAAGCCTAATTTTTTGTGTGATCTAAAAGTTATGTTTTTGTAACCTATTGTTTGCAAGTTTGCCTTATGTTCCATTGTGTGATTGATCATGCATATATTTTAAGGATATTTCATATAAAAATATGCATGATTTCATAATAAAATGATTTAAAAACCCTATTTTATGCTATTTTTGAGTAAATGAGCTAAAATGATTTGAAAATAGTTAATGCTTGAAAAATAGTGTTATTTTATATTTTAATGCATATTTTAGTCTTTGATATAATTGTAGTAGTTTAATTTTAAATAATAATAATAATAATATTTTTTATTAGAGTAAAATAGAGTTAGATAAATATATTTTTCAAAACATAGTTAAAAGTAAGCGTTTTGTAAATAGTCTTTTAGAAAAGCCCTTTAATGAAATATCAATAAATTTTAGGACCTTTGAAAAAACTGAAAAAAATCTGTAACAAACCTACCAAATTTGTTGTTTAAATCAACGAAAGGGAAAAACCCAATTCGTCTTCACCCTGTGCGCCTAAGCCACCCCCTTCCCCCTCTTTTCCCTTTCTTTCTCTCCTTCTCCACCACCGACCTTCTTCCCTCCTTCTTCCCCTTCTCCCTCTTTCTCTGTTTCTTCAAATCGGTGGAGGCTTCTCAATCGGCGGTGGCATACGTGGTGGAGGTCACTTCTTCTCTAATCCTTCCAGCTACGATTCACGGTAATTTTTGCAATTTCTTCATCATCTTCTTCTTCTTCTTCAGTCTTCTTCTGTTTTTGTTTAATCGTTCTTTTCTATCGGTTTTATTTTTGTTTCAGAAAAATAAAAGAAAAAATGTAACTCACATCCGTTTCTTTGTTTTACCGTTTTTCACAATTTCTGTTTTTTTTTTTTAATTCATTCCTTGTTTTCTTTTAGTCATTTGTTACAGCATCGCAAGTCAGAGTTACGATTTCCATTCATTTGTCGTGCTGCATTTTCTGCATTTGTTTGATGTTCTGCATTTGAATGCCGTTCTGTATTTTCTTGTGTGTGTGTCTATTTGTTTTTCATTCGTTAATTCTGCATTTCGATTGATTCATCGCATTAAATTCTAGTTCCTGATTCTTGATTTCGTGTATTTCTTGTTTTAATTTTTAATTTCATCATATTTGTTGTTTCATTTCCTCATTTTCTTTTTTTCCTTAAGTCATTTTCAGTTCTTTATCTGATTAGCTAAATTTCCGGTTCTGTTTTTTTTTCTTCAATTAAGGCATTTTCTGTTCTGCTTTTTTCTGAATTCCTGTTTTTATCATCATAATCTCCTGTTAACATTTCCTGTTTTGTTATACCTTTCAATTCTTGTTAGCTATTTTTTTTTGTGTTGTCTGTTTTCTTTCTTTATGCAGTAAATTCCAGCGTCTCTTACAATTTGATTTTTGTTTTCTTTTATTGATTCTAATTACCTATTTTTTTTATTTCAGTTTTTCTGTCTTCACTTCCAATTCCTGTTTCATGCTTTTATTTCATTCCTCGTTGCAATTTTTCCATGATTTCCTGTTTTCAAGCAATTTTTTTTCTGTTTTGCTTCATTTAATCATCTATGCAATTTGTCGCTGCTATTCATTCTTTGATATTCTGTGTAGTTTTCTAGTATTACATACGTTTCTAAATTTCTATTTTTCATTGGTTCAAGTTTTGAGTTTCATGTAGTTTCAATTTTTTTTCTAAGTATCTGTTCTTCATTTTACTGAACTTCCTGTCTTTCATGCATTATCTGTTTTTCAAAGCATTTAGTTTTTCTTATTGTTGTTTTTACATTCATTTTCCATTTTTTTAATACAGTGATTTCATGTCTTTTTCAATTCAGTAATTTTGTGTTTCCATCTTATTTTACATATCATTTCCTTGTTTTTCTGTAAATCACTCATTTCCTTGGTGTTTCAACTTTTCAGTTTCTGTGTTGTTAACTAGGTAATAGTTGTAATTGATTACTTAGTTGTGTTTTTTATTACTTTTAGTTTTAGACTTACTTAGTTAATTGTCAGTAGTTCAATATAGTTTTAATTGTCATTAGATGTCTTTCTTATTATCTTTCATGTTGTTAGCATTTGATTAGTATAATATGTTTAATATAGTTGTTATTTCTATCTCTTGTACTGCTTGTGTTTGTTTGATTTGTGCAGGATAGCTGTGATCATCGCAAAATTTTTCCTCTCTTGGATCTTTCTCTCTCTTCCTTCTCTTTTCCTTTTCCAACCTCTATTTCCTCTCATTTGAAGGGAGAAAATAAAATACAGAAAGAAAGAGAGAAGAGAAAAGAAGAGAGAAGAGGAACTCTTTTGCGGGGTCTCACTTGACCTTGATTTGAAAATGTTTAGGAAAATAACTCACCTCCGTTTTGAAATATATTGTAGGAAAAATTGGGAGACGGGATTCGCTCGTCGGTACGAGGTTCGACCGTTCCTGGCGCCTTTACCAGGGGTAATCGAACCAAGGATCGAATTTATGCCTTTTGCTTTGCCTAAATATTATCTAAGAATTTATCCTAAGTTTAGATGCACAAAGAATCATGCTTGTGCAAATGCAAAGATGTATGCTCTTTTAAAAGATGTTTTTGATATTTCCCAACTGTTCTAATATGAACTTGATAATAAAATGAAGAAATGGTTTCTGAAGGGTAAGATCTAACTTAGAACTTAAGATAGATCAGAGAAGTTGTAAGTTTTTGAAATAATCAGAGTTGGGAAAATAAGTTTTGATTTGAAAAAGGAATGATTTTGAAATTGAGAGAGAAAGAAAGGAAATTTCAAAGTCAGAAATAGACTTTGAATTTGAATTTCGAGCTTGGATTTAGGGGAGAAGATGAAATTTGAAGTGAAATGGAATTTCAGATTAGGATGGGATTTGAGAAATCCAAATTGAATTTGAATAGAATTGGATTTAAGAAAATCTAAATGGGATGTGAAAAATGGAATTGATTTTTGAAACTTGGAACTCAAGATAAACTTTGGATTTTGAAATCCGGGATGGAATTCGGATATGAGGTCTGAGATCCAAGATGGAATTGAATACTGGATCCTAAATGGAATTTGGATCTGAAGTATGAGATCCAATGTGGAATTGGGTTCTGGATCCTAAAATGGATTTGGATCTGAAGTCTGAGATCCAAAGTGGAAATTAAATTCTGGATCCTAAAATGAAATTGGATCTGAAGTCTGAGATCCCAGATGGAATTGGATTATGGGTCCTATACTGGGTTTTTGATCTGAAGTCTGAGATCCAAGGTGAAGTTGGACTCTGGATCCTAAAATGGATTTTGGATCTGAAGTCTGAGATTCAAGATGGAATTGGATTCTGGATCCTAAGATGGGTTTTAGAAGTCCAAATGGGACTTTTGAATATGGATCTGGGTTTTGAAAACCCAGATTGGATTTAAAATTTAAGAAGGGTCAAGTTTTGAGATTCAGAATCAATCTCAGACTTTGATTTTGAATTCAAAGATAGGAAGATAAGCTTGGTTTTGAATTTGAAGATGAATTAGAAACTTCAAAGTTAAATTGAACTTTGAAGTTTGATTTGAATTTAAATTGGAAATTTAAAGTTTGAATACAAAAATGATTTTGGAATTTCAAAGTCAAATCGGACTTTGAAATTGAGATAGAATTGGAATTTGAAATACAAGATGATTTTGAAGTTTCAAAGTCAAATTGGACTTTGAAATTGAATTTTTGAATCTTGAGAAATAGAATAGAATTTGAATCTATAAATAAGATTTGATCTGAGAAATGAAAAAGAAGAATCACTTGGAATTTTGAAAAGGGAATTTTGAAAATATGATGCAATTCTATCCTAAATGACGAAATGAATTTAAAGAATTTGAAATTAACTTTTGAAAAGCATATCTTATTCTTTAAATGAATTAAAATAAGACTGAAAATATAATACATCCTTGACTATGATCATTGAATGTATTATATAATAATCTATATTTGAATTCAGGTGAAGAATAAAACATATTTTAGTGCTTTTATAGAATTTAAAATGAAATTAACCCTCAATATATCCTGATTATGGCCATTGATATATATTTTGAGCAAATTTTAAACTAAACTCTAATAAAAGGAAAAATATTTAAGGGAAATATGATGGATTTTGAAAAGGATCCAATGTGGATCCAGTGTTATTTCGTAAAAGATAAACATACTAAGTTTTGTTTACATCTTGACTATGGCCATTGATGTAAATCATCGACTTAGGATTAATTACCTCTTACGAAATGGTGCACGTGCCATTCGTGTTTCACCATTGTGAGATTTTGAAAAATAAAGGCGAAAGCATGAAAATAAGCAATTTATGATATTTACAATGCTCATCCATTCTATCTCAAACAAGAAGTGTAAATTCTCATTAAAATCTAACTTATTACAATATTGGAATCTGAAAACATCACAAATTTCTAATTTCAAGCTTTTCTCATGTTCCTGCAAGACAAAATTTGCACAAAGGAGATTTGAAATGTGAGTGTAAAGGACTATTCAAAATCTTTTACAAGAGGCTTTACTCATTTTGAAATGAGAAAGGCATATGGCCTACTCTGCATTTGTCAGAAAATGTACATATGTATATATATATATATATATATATATGTAGGTATATATATGTATATATATATAGGCAATACCATAGTTAGATGAACATCTGAATGAACATGTTGTATAAGTGTACATGAAGGATTTATGGTATGTAGATATTAATGAAATTCAGTTGAAACTGAATTAGAAAATACTAGAATCAGTGGGTGGAGGGTATGCTAAAAAAATAGCGATGAGGTTTGCTGTACTACCGTGAGCTATGTGTGTAAATCGAGATTTTAGGCACAAAAACCGAATGGAAATGGGCATATATATATATATATATATATATATATATATATATATATATATATATATATATATATATATATATATATATAACATGTGAAAAAGAATGCTTGAATATACAGTAATCAAATATATACAGATGAGGGTGGTGAGAGTGTAGCCAGGGTGCTAGGGGCTGACTGACTAAGATAGTAGGGAAGACGTACAGTAGCAGTGGATGAGACACAGGGTATTGTATGCCTAGATGTAACACAGCACTAAGGGCGAGGGGTGCGGTTGCTGTAATGTATGCTGGAGCAGCACGGGAGCCATGCTAAAGGCAAATGGTGATATGGACGGTAACTTGCAGGTGTAAGATGACAGTGTAAGGTTGACTGATATGCCTATATGCAGGTGAATAGTGTGCTTAAGTGTATGGTTTATGAGTAGGTAGTTGATATAATTCACTATACCATGCGAGCGAAATGATGAATGCACAACTAATATGGGTAACTAACTAATGGTGCACTAATGACATATGGTTTAAGGATCCTAATAAACTACTGTGTGTGTCACACGACAAATTATAGTTGATAGCTATTGACATATGGAGGAGGCGTGAAGGTGCTAATGCAGGGGGAGGTGCAGTGCGTATACCGGTGAGGATTAAGGGAATGCCGGGGTAGAGGCCACAATAGGTAAATGAAGGTGCAGTGCTATGAACCTGCGAGGGATCATAACTAAGACCCCTTTTAATGGTTGTAGCAATGCTTGGAGGGTGAATGATATATAAGTGCAGATTGTGGTAAGTGAGGAAGGTGCTCAATGATAAAATACGATGAGAGGGCAATGGGCACAGATATGCCAATGACGACAATTGGTCAGTAATGCAACAACCTGGTTAACCCATTCATACTTGAAAACCATAATCCTCCTGATCTACCTGATGGCTCAACTGAAGCATCGAATTCATTTTCACACCATCATACATGCCAACTTATAGAAAACGAGCTTATTAGTCATTCCTGATTGAGAAAAGTTCAAGTGGATATCATCAACCTAATTTCTCAGCAAATCTAATCATATTCACAACTAATCATGATGAATTTTACAGTGAATGAAATGAAATCTTACAACAGATCAAAACATGAATTTACATTAAACCATACAAGCAATTAATAACAAATCAGATATAAATGCTGAAAAGAAAACAGATTACAGAGACCATGAAGATATCTGAAGGTGAACCAATGGTTTTCAAATATTTACATTAAACCATACAGGCAATTAATAACAAATCAGATATAAATGCTGAAAAAAAAACAGATTACAGAGACCATGAAGATATCTGAAGGTGAATCAATGGTTTTCAAATATTTACATTAAACCATACAGGCAATTAATAACAAATCAAATATAAATGCTGAAAAGGAACCAGATTACAGAGACCATGAAGATATCTGAAGGTGAATCAAAGATTTTCAAATATTTACAATCTGGAACATCTGACACTATGAATAATTTGCATGATTCATTTCAAAACTCTGCCAGGAGCTTTACTTAATAAGGGGTTTGGTTCCAGACCATAGGGTCACGATGGTTGGCGGGTGGCAAAAGAACTCAGAATCAAAATTAAAGATGAATGTTCTACCTCCAACTGGAAGTCGAGCCTCCTTCGTGTCTTGACATCAGAGACTTCTCATGAACGTTTGGTCCAACTCATATGGAGTCGATGCCAATGGAATTCGTTCATCCATGGATATGAAAGCCAAAGATCTTGTGGCTACTGCATCTAGTTCAAATGAAACTAATAATCTAACTATCTCAACGATTCAGGGGTCGGTTTGAGCCATTGCTAATCTGATTTCTTCAAAGTCATCTACAGCTCAATCACGATTCCCAAACCATTGGGTCTCTCAGATGGAAGAGACAATTCTCAAACACGGAAGGTAAGTTGGCTGATCGAGGTAATGAGGTTCATGAAGGGGATGTTGAATGGGACCCGATGCTAGCTAAGTGCTTAAAGAATGCAATATGACAGAAAAGGTAAAAAAAAAGAAGAAAATATATATATATCTATATATGAAGAAATGGTGAGGATAATATGGCACACAAGATACTGTAAAAAAAAATGGTGAAAATGCAACAGTGATGGTTATATAAGAAGAATGATGGGATGAAGGTACATGAACCCTGTTTGGTGATAGAATATGAAAACTAAAATGCTTAAAACAATAACATGTGTTACGAAAACTATGTCATATGCCCCAGGATTATTGGCTGTCTAAGTGCCTGAGACAAACTATAAAAGCTCGACATCAAGGACAAAAGCCATGCCATTATTAGAAGCATTCTGGAGCTTCACGATCCCAGGGAATGCATGAGTTATGCGATGGTGGGTTACAAAAGGAAGACACTGGCTAAATGAAATGCTAAAGATGCTATATGCAAATGAGGCAAAATTTCATAAACATAATGCTATATTAACTAGAACTGGAAGCCAAACCTACAGATATACTAAAACACAGATGGCCTAACTAACTCCACGCCATGCAAGACATTATATGTGCATGCAATATGGGATATACAGGTATACAACCGTACGCCATGAACCTAAATGCAGGAATATATATACAACCATGAACCGGTACGGGAGTTGTGATGATGCCGCAACGGTGGATGAGCAAAAATGTACAATGATGGAATGCTATTGATTTCTAAATAGGTACTGAATGGCATTTGTAGGGTTTCAGATCACCCTCCAATCGACCTTTGCAATGTTGATTCCACTCCAATGATGATCTAAGATCTTAACGACATCTACGATGGAAAAGGCTGATTGGATGAAACGTTAAAAGGCAATATGACAGAGAATGATATAGGCATAAAAGACTATCATATGAGGTTAAATCCACCATATCAAAGATACCCTTTTACACTTTGAAAAGGAATATGCTATCCTGTGGTGAATACCTCAAAAGGAAAATGATGAAAATGAGCCATGATGCAAAAAACACAGGAGAATGTAAAAAAAAAAAATCATTACAAACCAGGAAATGTAAGTGGGGATGACCTTTGTCCCCAGACTAATGACCGATTTCATCCTGAATTTGTATGGCAATTGATTTTCCAGATGAAACAGAGAAAAAGAAAAAAAAAGAAAAGAAGAAAAAGAAAAAGAAAAAAACGATACCACCAGACATTGGAACTACAATGTGCTATGGTGAATGCTTGTGCGACATTGACATGGTAATGAGAATGCATGATAGAAACAAGGATGAAAGTGAAATGCCGACGAATATCTGATAGATTAGACGAAGTTAGATAGAGAAGTATCATAGTACCACTAGAATGAATGAAACAACAAATGAATGATATGCCATCAAATATCGTCAAAAGCAATAATCAATCATAAACAGAAAATCGGAATAAACAGGAAACCCAAAATCGCAGTGAAGAAAGGAAATGAGAAATCAACGGAAAATTAAGTTTAACAGATAATAAAAGGGATGCTAAATCAATCCATAATCAAATTGCTTAAACCTGAAGAAAGGGAAGAACAAAACAGATGTTGGAATTAGATTGCCCCATTGATATAGCAACAGGTGGGTCGATCCTGCTATATGCAGGTCGATCCCACCTATAATGCATCATGATGGAATAAGAAGATAAAGAAGAATGACCACTAAAACCTAGAACCGCTATGAAAGGGAAACAAAGAATCGGCGAAGATGAGGATGATTACTCACCTGCAACTATAGGGGTGTCGATCTCCTTCAGCTTACAGTGGCTAAACCTAGATCCGGAGGAGCTGCAAAGTCGATCGGATTCTCCTCAAGAAAGGAAAAGCAGAAACGGGAAGGGTGGGGAAGCGATGAATGAGTGATTTTCGATGATTGTATATCTGATTCGTTAGGGGTTCTGGATGATCGGAGTAGCTGAAACCGAGTGAACCCTCGTAGCTCTGCAAGTGTTCGGACTACTTGGCGTTGCAAGAGTAACCGGTCAACTCTCTTCAATGGATGGAGAGGGTAGCCGGTGCGGCGCGATCGACTGTAGGGATTTCTTCAGAAAAGGGGAAGTTGCAATGTCATCCAAGGAAAAACCGATGCCCTCATCATGGATGAAGGCCTCTTCTTAAAGAAGAAGTGGAGGCTTCGAGAATGGGAAGGTGGTTGAAGATGGAAGGTGGAAAATGAGGGGAAGTGGTTGATGATCGATGGTTGTGGAGGGGGAAGAACGTTCTGGAGGGCGAGAGAGGGAGAAAGCCAGAGGGAGGGGAGAAGGTGTTCGACATCCGACCCCTTGCGGAAAAAAAACCCTAAAAAAAGTTTTTACGGGGTCCTTCAGATTTTTCACGCAATTTTCAAAAAGAAGACTCCTTTATCAAGTTTTTCTAAAAAAGGTTTTTCTTTAAAAAAGGATATTTTCAGAAAGAGGTTTTCAAAAACCGATTTTTGTCAGACATACTTTTTTATACATTTTTTTTCTTTTTCTTTGCATTTTCCATTTTTTTTGGTATTTTTGAAATGAAACTAGGGAAAAATAAAGGATTTAAAAGATCATTTTATAATTTTTGAGAAATATTTACAAAAAAGGGTTTTTTTCTGAAAATTCAAGGTTATTTTGGGGAAATTTCTTCAGAAGAATGGGTTTGGACCCAAGTTTTGAGAAAAATATTCGAGTTTTAAACCTCGAATCGAGGAATAATATTTTTTTGATAGGCAAGTTGGGGTTAGGTAGACCCCTACCAGATGTCTCTTAAGCCCCATGTGGCAGAGGGATTTGAACCTGGTGAGCTTGGCACAAGACCCCGCTTACCACATGGGATACCCCCTCGGTGGTGCTAAATGACATTTTTTGGCTATTAAGCATAATGGATAATTTTGTTATATTTCAAATTCAACAAATTTCATGCAATTTGTAGTTTAGAACCCCCTTTTTTTTTCTTGAAATCATACATGAAGGTCGATATCGCCTCATTCACCTTCCACAAATAAGATCCACACACCTTAGCCTTCTAAATCCATTTTATTTTATTCAGTCAACGTGCCAGAAAGACTTGGCCTCTAAGGAAACCACTGACCAGTTTGACTGAAACACTACATTCTTTTGGTGAATCAAGATTAAGCTGCTGCTTATTAGACACAGAAAACCTAGGTTCAAGATCCACTCTAAAATCTATAAGTATGCATTTGTCCCCCTGCTCCAGCATAGAGTGAAGAAGTGTTGATCATAAGAGAATATACTTTATCGCCTAGGTTTCATTACTCTATCAAACTTAGTTTTAGATCAAGCTTACAAGGTTTACCTTGCCAGATTCAGGCTTATGCACTCATTCATCTACTTAAAAGGGCTTACTAAGCCCATGGTAAGATCCAACTCATTTATTTTATTTTATTTACTTTTCATTACAATGAATTTATCTAAAATATTTCATATTTATATTTTCCCCATTTCTTTCAAGTCTTGGTGGTGTCGCACACACCACCAAGGACCTTCTTTTCAGTCTTTGGAGTGCAAAAGGATGTATGAGAGCACAAATATACAAAAGAAGAGCTAAAGTCCTTTTTGAGTTGATCCGTGCCGATTGAGTTGGAAAGATGATCAACTTGCAAGCCGAAGACCCATTTTTTCAAAAATACATTCCTAAAATGTAATTCATATTTTTCAATATCTATTTTTTTTGTACAAAATGTATACTTACAAATTGTCTAACCGATTCCTATAACAACTAATTTAGAAGGGTGTAGAGAGTCAAAGTAGAACATAATCAAAGACAATCCAGTCCAAGGCAAATGGGAATATAAGCATGAGCTTACATTAGTTATTCTTTTTGAAAGTAAAAAAAAAAAGTAAAATTGCAACATAACTCAGTAACAACAGTTGGAGGTCCAACTTATGACTTGGTGAATCAGGTTCTTTTCTAATATATATAAAAAAATACTCTTTCTAAATATGCTAAATAAAACATACTAAATGTGTTTTTCAGGCTTTTTTGTTTTTATTTTAAATTTTGACTGTATAGATGTTATCTACATACTTGATTTAATTTGTATCGGCTCTTGGAAAGTTTGATTCTAACAAATAGTTAAGTTTTTTATAAGGTTTGAAAAACAACAGCCCAAAATCCTTGTAAAATTTGAGGCTCACACACACACACACACACACACACACATATATATATATATATATATAGTAGTGTTTTTCTTAAATTTGAGCCTTCAGATATGTTCATCATGATTGTTTTTCTTGTTAGGAAAAGACACTTGGATAATGTTTTTCCAATAAAAAATATGGTTTTTTAAGCTTTGAATATTTATAAAAATCTTAGACCGTTGATTTTTAAACCTTATAAAAACCTACTTGCATGTTGGAATTGGATGCTCTAAGAGCCAATTCTTATAAAATCAAGCATGTGAAACACATCTGTACGGTCAGATTTAAGAAAAACATGGAAAAAGCCTTCAAAAGCATAGTAGGCTGGCACGCGGTAGGCTAGAAAAGTGGTAGTCAGCTGCCATCTCTCTCTCTCTCTCTCTATATATATATATATATATATAAACAAGGTATCTGTCCGCACTTGTGGAGAGGTGACAACCAAGTTTCCGATAACGGCTGGGTTACATCAAGGATCTGCTTTAAGCCCTTTCCTATTTGCTATAGTGATGGATGAGCTTACAAGATCAATTCAAGAAAATGTGCCGTGGCGTATGTTGTTTGATGATGATATTGTTTTGATTAATGAGTCTAGAGCTGGGGTTAATGCTAAGTTAGAATTATGGAGACAGACATTGGAAGCAAGAGGTTTTAAGTTGAGTAAGAGTAAGACAGAATACATGGAATGTCGGTTTAGTAAGCAACGAAGTAGTGATGGGAGTGTAGTGAAGCTTGGTGAGCAAGAAATACCGGTGGATGATTGTTTCAAATATTTGGGATCTATCATTCAAAAGTATGGAGAAATTGATGGAGATGTAAATCATAGGATAAAGGTTGGGTGGATGAAATGGAAGAGTACAACTGGAGTGTTGTGCGATCGTAGAATGCCATTGCAGTTGAAGGGAAAGTTTTATAGGACGACTATTATGCCCGCTTTACTATACGGTACAGAATGTTGGGCTGCCAAGAGACATCTTATTCAAAAAATGAGTGTAGCTGAGATGCGTATGCTGAGATGGATGTGTGGAAATACAATAAAAGATAAGATTTAGAATGAGGAGATACATAAGAAGGTAGGCATTGCACCCATTGAAAATAAGATGAGAGAGAATCGTTTACGGTGGTTTGGACATATTCGGAGAAGGCCTAATGATGTTTCAGTTAGAAGGATGGAGAAATGGGAAAATATATTAGTTAAAAGTGGTCGGAGTAAAATTTTCTGAAGAATTTACTGTTTGCATAGAGTTGAGGTGTATACCTTCGTATGTTTATGAGGTTGTGGCGCGAAATTAGAAATAATTTGATTATGCTTTGCATTTCAGATCATTATGCGCGCGACCCGAAATCGTGTAAGTACAGTATATGAGTAAGAAGAGCCCAATTCTGGACGAATTAACTTATGAAAATTTAAGAGTAAGTTCATAATATATGTATTTAGTTTGTCCCTGAATTTGGTACATATACTACGAAAACCCCCCGTCAGTGCATGTGAATTACGAGAATTGCTTAACGATAGTACGCGAGTCGTAACGAGTGTATTTCTCGGAAACGAAGGGAAATTTATTTAAGAAGATTTGAACATTTCATGTCAATTAAGATTGTGAAAATGAGTATATTTTAGGATGAAGTCAAATTTTATTTTAAAATCATTAAATGATCATTTCCTTTTATATTATTGCATTAGCGTTTTTGGATATGGAGTTGGCTCAGATCCACGGACGACCCAGCCCTTTATGCGCCCCTATGGTTGGACGTTTGTGGCCATGAGGACCATCTGGTCAATGGTTGACCAGCCGGGCGGTGGTAGGAGTGTAATAACCCCAACTTCCTTTTGAATCCCAGTCATGGGTTGGCCAAGTAGGCGGCAACCCATGGCAATTTTGAAAAGTTTTTAGTGCAGCCAAAAGGTTGCACATGCACTGGTTGTAGGGGGCGGCAACCCTAGGACATTCCTTGTAAATTTCAAAGGTCTTAATGACATTTTAAAAACTTTAAAGAATGGCATTTTTGAAAGAATTTTCAAAGATTTCAAAATAAGGATTTTATTGGCATTTTGGGCGGCAATGGGGGGGGGGGGGGAGGGGGCGTGGAGCACCCCAGCCCTCCATCCAATCTGGGTTAATCCCAGCCATTCAATCGATAAGCCCTAGGTACTTATACCTAGGATAAAGAAGGAAATCCCAAATGGGCGATTTTCCTTCTCTCTCTTCTCTTTATTCTTTTTCATTCACTCTCTCTTGCTCTCCCCTATCTGCTCCATCTCCCAACCGTGAGAGGCGTGGGTGCTAGGCACCATTCTTGTGGAGGCTCCTCTCCAATATTGAAAGCCTCGTAGGTGAGATTCCCCATTCCCATGACTACCAATATGTTTGTAAAACCGTGAGTTTTCTTTTCACATATCATGTTGTGGGTTTCGATTGAGCAAGTTTCTACGTTTCTGGCATTTTTGTGAAGTTCTATGCTTATACTTCTCTAACAATTTCGCTTTGCACTTTGACTGCGTTAGCCTGCTTCTTTTTTTTACCTCTTTGGGTTTGTGTTCGTGATGGCCAAGATTTTGCCTGGTTATGGTAGCAAATCTAGGTTGTTACGAGGGGTTCCTTCGGTTGGCAAGGAGGCCTTAGACTGACCCTATGCTCAGCAGCCATACCCAGCCGGGTAGACCCTCTTGGGTTCGGGTGCTGCTGACCTAGGTAGGGCAGGTCGAGCCATGGTGGATCGCACCATTGTTTTTCTTCTTTTTATCTTACTTCGTTTCTGTTTTGTCTGGCCATGGACGCCATGGTTTATTTTCTTGCCCATAGGGACTAGTCCAGTCTGCTGGACGTGTCCAACAGTAGGTGTCCCCAGACCGACCACCAGCCTGGGCATTTTCCTCTCTCTTTTTGTGGTCTGGAACGACCCACGACGGGGTTTATGGGATTCGATCACCTTTGGCCTGACATGGTCTGGACCGAATATGGTCCAAACCTGTCAAAGGCCCTGTTCCGAGCTAAGTTCGGTTGTTGAGGGCGTCAAGAACTTCACGCCTTAGTTGTTCTTTTTGGGGATTCACGGACCTGCTGCAACCAGTGCGGCTGATAGACTGCAGCAGGGTGCAGGCTGGTAGGCCTGCGCCCCTCCGTTTCATGGTGGTTGGGCCACGTTTGGGGTCTGGACACTCGGTCCAGACCCTGCTCAGGTTTGAGCATGCCTATTTATGGGTCTGTACCAGTCGGCCCAAACTTGGGTTGTTCTTGGTGGCTGAGCCACACTTGGTCTGGACGCCCAGTCCAGACCTCGCTCTTGTGTGAACCAACCCGGCATGGGTCTGAACTAGTCAGTCCAGACCTGGGCTGTCCTTCATTGCCGAGACCTACGCCCGTGGTCTTTCCCTGGACCAGACCTACTCGGTCCAGTGGATCGGCCCTTGCAACAGGGTCATGTTGGTGCAGTTACAGCATAGCCTGCTGTCTCCCTTTTTGGTTCAGCAGTGCTGCCCAAATCGGGCCCTGCTGTGTGCATGTGGTGCCCTATGGCACCGGGTGGCAGGTAGTTAGTGGGTCTGTTTTGGACAGACACCCGCCCAACAACTGGAATTTTTCTCCCATTCGTCTCGCTTTTAGCTTTGTTAGCGAGCCTCCAAGCTGCAGCCTTTGGGCTGCATGTGAGCTTAGGACACGAGTTCCAATTTCCCCGATAATTTCATAGAATTCGACTCATCGCATCATGGACGAAGAGTGCACGTTGTCCAAAGCTAACTTACGTAAATATGGTTATGTATGCATAAAGAAATGATAAAACCATCGATGTGATGTGGTATGGACTCACACTTATGTGTGTATGTCGGCTTTTGCAATAGAATGCAAAGTGCTTGCAAATGACACCTTATCGAATGCCTTCAAGTAAAATATGGTTTTTGCGTAGACCTATGGCGTATGTCAAACGAAATAATGCAATTGTGGCACTTCTCTTGTCTTACGTATTTGGCACCATGGCACATCACAAATTATTTATTTAAGAGTATCATCACGTGTTAGGTGACGTAGTATCATGAAGAAGATCTTGTGGCATGTACACTGCCACACACCTTAGCACGAAAGCTAGCACACAAATGAATGCAATCACTTGTTCATATTCGTGATATTTGGGTGTACGAATCACTTTGGCAATTAAATGTACTTCCCTAAGTACGAAGGGATCTTGAGGCACACATATGGAAAATTTAGTCCTTTGAGACTTATGTGAGAATTGGAAGTCCTTGGCGAGTTTTGGTGTGAGTGAATGCCCCACCTCGCGAGGCGAGCTCGCTTATGTTAGAGATACATGGTTTATATGCTTTTACACGTCTCGTGATTCGCTTCTAGAGACGCCTTACCGTGGCTAAATGTTTCTAACTGTCTCATCGTGATGCTCAATGATTTGTATCGTCACATTGCTAGTTCTCATACTTGTTGCACGATGCTCATATATGTCCACTTGTATCTATGCATAGTTCATGATAACTTATTTGTTCTGCATGACATATTCTCTTGTGTTGTTACATTAGTTGATTATGTTCTGTGATGCATATCATGCTATAAATGCTATGAATTATGTAATGGATGTCGTGGTCATTTTCTCATGTGTTGCCTAATTGCATCGACTTACGTTCTAAAAGCTTGTTATTGCTAGTAGTTATCACTTATTGCTCCATGTGTAGTTTCGTCGCTCTCTTTATACTTGCTTATGCTATACCTGTTCAAATATTGTGAATGAATGAATGAGAATGCTATGTGTTTCATGATAAACTATGCTTTCATTTTCCACGTATTGGTATATTGTGTTTTGGTTTGTCTCACCAGCTCGCAAGAGTACTAACCCTGTTTTATGGGGATACAAGTGTTTGCTTCTAGGCGTGTGATGGAGCTCGATGTGCGGCAGAGGACTGAACCCACACTTCTAGAACGTCAAGGATCTTGGCAAAGTTTTTGTAAATGGAATGGTTGTACTATTTGTAAAATGTGATAAATAAAAGATGTTTCATATCATTGTTGTTTCACCCTGTGATCCGCCCAGAGTTTTTCACTTGTTTTCCCTTTTTGGTATTTCCGCATTTGCACAATGTTTTTAAAAAAAAAAAGTTTATCCAAAAATCTAAAGGATTTTCAAAGACGGAAATTCTGGGGGCGTCACTGTCTTGGTATCAGAGCAGTGTTTTAGAGCAGGTTTATAGAAGTGTGGTTCAAGTCTCTTGTAAACACCCCAAATTTTCACTCACCTCCCCAACATTTCCACCAATCAACATCCAGCCTCTGAAATCGCTGGAGGACAAAATGGTCATTTTCTGAGCCCGGACCTTGAAAAAGTCCAAATTTCATCTGAAACTCTCAAAATCTCTCCAATTTTAACTCAGATGTTCAAAATTTTACTCCTGACAGGAGACAGACATCTCCAAGTCTTGATTTAAGATTGCATTTCATAAGACATGACATTGCATATCATTGCATGAGCATTTCAAATCACTGCACTGCACAACATGTCATTTCGAGGTCCAGAACTCTTGATTTCAAAATTTTCAATCCAGATTAGAATTTCAACTCTTTTCACAATTGATTTCAAAACCCTGGGTCTTCAAAATTATCATTTTTCCCATTTTACCCCCAGGACTCTGAATTTCAAAATATTTCCTCAGGAAAACAATCTGGATAGTTTTCAATATGGATTTCAGCCACTTCATCTCATATTTTGCCATTTTGTCAACAATTTCAAATATCTCCTTTTTACAAAATCGCCCCACAAGGGCCAACTCTTTCCAAAAATTTTTATTTTACCAATTATTCCAGATTTTATGAAAATTCCAAAAAGAAGTTGTTGTTTTATCCTTATTTCAGTAAAGAAGCAATGTGGGACCCACACTGAGGTGGTGTCACACAAGCTTTCTTTTGAAAAATTTGAATTTTGAAAAAACCCAAAAATATAGGAGCCTTGTCCCCTGGATTGGTGCCACTTGTCTTTTCTCTCTCCTGTCATCTACATGCCAAGTGTCAGTGTGGGGCTACCCTAAGAAGCCGCCACATGTCATCCCATTTATCTACCATGTGTCACCCTATCCATCATGCGCCATGTGTCATTCCAAGACCACTAGGAAATGCCAAGTGTCATAGGTTGTCCTGTCTAGAAAAGTGGAGCTTGTCTCCTCTGAGGTGGCGCCACTTGAAGTGTGTCTCCTGCAGGGGACACGTGTCAACCTCTTACTCCTTCTAGAAAAGTAGTCTGACACATGTCTCTCCCTACTTTTCTCAGAAAAGTAGGAGACACGTGTCACTCCTACATTCCTCCAGGAAAAGTAAGCTTGTCTCCTCTGAGGTGGCGCCATCTGGAGTGTGTCTCCTGCAGAGGACACGTGGCAAGCTCTCATTTCCTTAGAAAAAGCAACTGCCATGTGTCGTTCTCTGCTTTCTTCAGAAAAACTAGAATTCAAAAGTTCAAATCTCCTCATAGGTGGTGCAAATCCTGAACTTCTACCTTTTCCATGTTGTCTGAGATGGCGCCACATGGCCTGGCCCACCTTCTCTCCCCTCTGCCACGTGTCATCCTCTGCTTCTTTCAGAAAAAGTAACAGACACATGTCTTCTCCCTACTTTTCTTAGAAAAGTAGGAGACACATGTCACTCCTGGCTTTCTTAATAAAAAGCAAACCATTCAAAATTCAAACAAGGCCTAGGTGGCGCAAATCCTGAGCTCTGATTTTTCCAGATGGCCTATGAGGGCGCCACATGTCCCTTGCCTATCCCTCCTGCCACATGGCATTGTAGGAGCCACCCTGAGGTGGCGCCACATGTCCATCCTCCATTCCTCCAGGGCCAACCTCCATTTGAAATTCGAATTCTCCTCTGAGGTGGCGCCATCTGAAGAACCACACCAGCAGGCTGACACTTGGAACCATCCTGGACTGCCACATGTCCAGATCTCCTTTCACCAGAAAAAGCAAAATTCAAATTCCTCTGAGGTGGCGTCTTCTGAGCCCACTGCTCTGTCCTTCTGACATGTGTCCAACACCTTTTGAGGTGGCGCCATTCCAGGATTCCACTTGGCTCCATTTTTTGATTTTTATTTTAATTTTAATAAAGGTAGCCCACCATGAGGTGGCGCCACCTGAGGACTCCCTACAAAAAGTGAATTTGAAATTCAAACTCCAAGAGAGCACCCTCTGAGGTGGCGCCTTCTGGGAGTTCCCTGTAGAGAGAATCAAGCAAACTTTTGAAAAATTCCAAATTCCCCCTGCTGAGGTGTCTCACCCACAAAATTTCCAATTTTTTTATTTTTCTCAAAAATCAAAATAGCACCATGAGGTGGCGCCACCTGAGGGCTCCCTACAAAAGCCAAATTTGAATTTCAAACCCCCAGATAGCACCCCCTGAGATGGCGCCACATGGAGGGCTCAGATTGAGCCTGTTTGAATTTCAAATTTCTTCAGAAAATTTATAAAAACAAGGCTCCACGCCCAGGGGGAGAAGAGCATTTTTTTTGGAGACCATTTTTGTGAACTGAAGAATTCGACCTAGCCTTCCTAACATCTGATTTTGAACCTTGGAAATCATGCCCCCTTTGGCTCATTGAAGAAGGTGGAGTAAAGCTCGTGCAGTGGCCAATTCGATTCAAGCGGAGGTCAATTTGGGTGAACCATCCGAAGCCCGGAGCGAAGGACGACGGAAGCTCGTGATAGCCGCCCCTTTTAAGAGCTTCTACACTGCGTAACAAAGCAAGGTGCACTTCTTTTCCCCTTGATTTGATGCCATAATTTGAATCGGGAGTCGTTTGAAGAAAGAGCTCATCCGAGGGATGGATTGAGCTATTCTCATAAAATGACATATATAAAAATGTTTCATTATGCTTCCTTGATGATTTTTAACATGCATGTAGTTAGCTAGATTTAATTTGCATTTTATTTCATTCATTTAGCATATTTCATGAATTAATTAGGATTAATTTAACATTTATTTCAATTCTGCTTATTTTCAGTAGGTCTCTGTTTTTGCCAGTCAGTCCACACGTCATTTCATGCACTTATTTTTTATTAAAAATCCCCAAAAAATCACGAAATTCGCCCTTAGTTGTCCCTGAAATTTTGCCAAAAATTCGGAGGCATTTGAATTTGTTTACTGTGGTAAACATTCAAAATGGCAAGTCGGGTTTTGTTACCCGGGATGCGTTTTGAAAATCATCGGCCGACTTGGAAAATCGAGATATCTCTTATGGTAGATCCGATTTTCAATCCGAAAGATGTTATGAACTCGGGAGAATGTCTAGTTTTTAATATGATGTTTTCAGAGTTTTATGATTTTTGTTAATATCTGACAAAAATCCGAGAGTTTGGGACACGTGTCAGAGCCTAATTTGGGCCTCTGAGATCTTGGGTCGACTTAGGGCTATGGTTTCTCTTTGGTTGTTGCTCCAAATCCAAAACCGTAAAAATTGAAAGTTGTGTCCGAGATGTCCTCTATTTGCATCTGAAAGACTGTGATTTTTAGAACAGTGTTGATACCTGCTTCGGATTTTTTTTGTCAGTCTCCTGTTTTGCTACATTTGTGTGTTCTGTTAGTTTAGGCAGGAATAGTTATATTTTTATCCATGTTTCTGTTGATCAAATGCCAAAGTCATGAACATGAAAGTTGTTTAGGTAGGTGTCGTTCATAGCTCTGATTAATTTCATAAATTTCCATGGCTGTTTTATATTTTGTTTGGCATTTTACATCCGATTAGGGTGATTTTTACCTCTGTCAGAACTAAATCTCTGTTATTGAACTCATCATGGCTCAAATCCCGAGGCTGTAAAAACTAAAAATGTTCCACTTCGGGTCTTTTAGCAGTCTGCAAAATATCAGAAGTTTTCATGGTGTAAATCTTGCATTATCATGTTAAGCATTGCATTTGGTTCGGATCCATAGGCAAAATCCACCATTTTAGGACTTTCTTTGAATTGTAGCATTTAAATCATATCATTTCGTGATTTTTAGCATTCTAGACTGTTTATCAGAGTAAGTAGATGCTTCATACCGAATTTGGTGCAATTTGGAATCCATTTGAGGTTCGGATTAGTCATAATACCAAAACAGGGTCCCGCAGGACCCGTATCCAAGTGAAAAACAAGCGAAATTCGTTATTTTGGATAAATTGCAAAAATTCTGATTTTACAGTCCTAATGTGTTTATAAGCATGTCATCATGTCCCTTACTGCATTTTATCATCATTGGATTCAATTTGAATTTCGAAATCTCAATTTTACCTAGTTTTCCTAAAAAAAACCCTGATTTTAAAGATGTAACTTTAATTTTAGGGGTATTTTGGTCATTTTAACCTCAATTCCGAATTTCAAATTGTTTTCTACTGAATTTCTAGCATTTTCATCATTTCAAAATATCAAGGAAGCATGAGAATAGGGTTTATATCCAATTAAATCCAATAATTTCATAATATTATTGGAAAATCTTGGAAAAACCCACATAGTTGAGCTAACTTTATTTCAAGCTTGGCAGGGACATTCCAAAGAAGGAGCTGAAGTCTGCAAATTTCTTTTATTTCCTTTATTTAGTGATGTAATGATGTAAATTTTGGAATAAGAGAGTTAATTTTCTGCTTAGACTAGGATGCATATCATATAGTTTGAATTTATGCAATATCCTGTTTCTATGATTCATGCATTTTATTTCAAAAGCACTATGGATGTTCACAAATGGCACGTGCACCAACTCTTAGGGAGTTGATGGACTCGGTGGGATCCATATTTACGGCCCTAGTCGGAATATGGACGAGACCCAGATCCATCATCTTTCTACTAGTCACATAGAGCCTACACTCTTAGGCTATCTTAAAATGCACATCATATTTCCAAAGTTTTCAAAATCATGTGCATCAAATCAACTAAATTCTGAACATATTCATGGCCATAGTCAGGATATGTGAAGGATTTATCTTGACTTAATGCATATTTTTCCAACAAATCTCTTATAAAATCTTTTCAAAGTGCATTCATTCACTCATGTCATTTGCATCATAAAATCATTGATTTTCTCAAGATTTTCTCAAGAAAACTTCATTCTCAAGAAATCGATTTCTCAAGAAACTCTAAGGATTTTTCAAAATCGGTTTTCCAAAGACAAGTTTTTCCACAGTTTTCCCTGGAAAATGATATTTTCTTAAGAGATTCAAAAGAGTTTTCCAATCTTTCTCCAAGATCCAAAATCGATTTCCAAGTATTTCAAAAGGTAAAATTCCCAGGATTTCGATTTCCCAAGTGTTGAATTTCCTTTCCCAATGAGTTTTCCTATAAATCTTCCATCATTTTCCTAAGAAAACTCTCAAAGTCTGAGTTTTCCTAAGAAGTGTTTCCCTTTTCTAAAGGTTCATCTTTTCTCAAGAATCACTTCCATTTTCCCAGGATTTTCAACCATTCATAATTTTCCCAAGTCTTAATGAACTTTCCTGAGATTTCAAATCTTTTTCATCTGAGTTTCCTGAGAAATTGACTTTCAGCTTTTTCCTGAGAGAATCTTTTCAACTCTAAATATTTTCCAAGCATACATCATGTTTTCCCAAGCTGCATTTTCCAAAATCTCACAGCACATGCCTGAATTCTCTGTGCATTTAGGATAGAACATAACTTTGATAATTTCGCTAAGTCAAGCATAATTTTGGTCCTTGGTTCGATTACCCCTGTTAAAGGCGGCAGGAACGGTCGAACCTCGTACCGACAGGTCGAGCCCCATCCCATGGATTTTCCCGTAATTTTCAAAACGGAGGCGAGTATTTCAAAACAATTTCCAAAATTCGGTCAAGTTTGAAGCGCGAAAGCGTTTCCTCTTTCTCTCTTCCCCAAGGAAGGGAAGACAGGGGAAAAATTTCGCGACGATAACAGGTTTGGCGACCGTGATGGGACCTGTCCTCGTCTGGTCAAAGTAGTGCTTGACTTAGTTCAATCATCGAAATTATGTTCACAAAATGTCAGCTCTTTACCTTTGATATCATGCGAATCTAGGAGCCTAGATTCTGACCTAGCTGACATTGATTGCATATAGCTTAGGCATGGTTTGGTAGGACCATATTGAGGAGAAATTTTCATGCTCACATAGACTTAGGTCTAAATACAACTCTATTCAATTTAGGATCTGAATGCAAACAATGTATGCTTCCTCAAAGATTTTCAAAAGTCTATCTCTCTAGGATTTAGAGCCCTCTATTTCTTGCATGTGATCATTTTTTCAAAACCTCAATTACCTATCATTACCCGGTCTTCACGTTGCTGGGCTCTCTTCCAGAACCATAGTTCGGGACAGAGCCCCACAACTGGGCCAACTATTTGGGTTAACACCCCCTACCACGTACCGCGGGCCACAGTCCGAAGTATATCGGTAGGCGCTCAAGGATGTTGGAAAACCTTACCCTAGAACCGGAGTTGAAACTCTATGCCACGTACCTCGGATTTCGGTTTGAGTATATCGACATAACTGCATTGGACAAAGATGATCTGAACCTAGAGCTAGGATTAAGGTCCTACAGCTGTTTTCAAATTGATGCATCTAGAGTCAGCCTTTTAGGGAGTGCTGAATGTGCATAAATGTTTGTGCAGGATGTGATTGTATGTATGATTTTCTCAATTCTTTATGTTTTCCAATGTTTCTCAACTTATTAGGCCTTTTTCAAAATGTCTTTATTTTCCACGAGATCTTTTCTCAAACCCTGGATGATTTTCTCAAATATCCCATTTCTTTCAAAACTCCAGGTGATTTTCCATTCTCTCGTTCTACTGGATCTCGGATTTCCAGCCTTATTCCAATCCTGCCTGCAAATTTTTGAAATTTTAAATTTTGCTTCAAAAACTTTTCCATATCTCCCAGTATATCTTCCAAATTTTATCCAAATTTTTGACATGTCCTTCCAATTCCATCATTTGTTTTTCCCTCAAGAGTGTTGGTTTCAAAATTCTTTTTTCCATCATGCTAAACATCCCATGTGGTTCTGCAGAGGGCATTGGCATAGTTGTGTGATCCTGACGAGATCAAAGACCGCGCTACTTCAGCACATTAGTTACAGACAGTGAGTGAGAAATGGATTCCATAAAGTCTGTCAAAGAGGGAGCTCAGACCATCAAGGAGGAGATTGATCCCGCCATATATCGGTTGTTCAAAAGAATGATGATTGAGATATTATCCGAGCAAGCTGAAGCCAATTTCGGAAAAGTTCCTGTTAAAGAAGGGGCATCGATCACCATCCCTATGAGCATCATTGGAGACCACAACAGGGCAACCAGTTCTAAACCCAGCAACAACAAAAACAGAGGCAGTCAAAGCAGCAAGTTAGAAGACTCTAAAGATTTGAAAGGAAAGTATTCCAGAATAGACCTTTTCAATCCAGCCCTCAGCAAAAGGAAAAAAATCAAGGAAAACCAAAGCGCGGAAACTGGAACGGCGATTGAGATTTCACTCCTATAGACAAGTCACTCGACGAAGTCCTTGAATACATGTTGATTAAGGGATTAGTGAAGCTCCCAAAGGCCACAACTCCTCCCACTATCATGGGAAGGTTCAAGAATCAGTTTTGCAAGTTCCATCGGGCAGTAGGGCATGACACGGATCATTGTTTTGTCCTCAAAAATATTCTACAAGACTGTATTGATAAGAACCTCTTTGTTGAAGGCAGAGAAGAAGAACATCCAGTAGCCCTAACCAAGAAAGAAGTCAGCATTCAACAGAAATCCAACAATCCGAAGAAGATAAAGCGTGATGGTTGGAGTTATGATCGCGAGTTTACTCCTTTAGGTGAGCCAATCGAAGAAATTCTTGGATATCTGCTCGCGAAGGATATGATCAAACTTCCAAGGATTGTGGATCCTCCCGTCACCATGGGGAAATGGAAAGATTGTTTCTGCGAGTTCCATCGGGCAATGGGGCACGATACTGAACGTTGCTTCGTTCTGAAAAATATTGTACAGGACTACATCGATAAAGAGCTTTTGGTGCCGGAAGAAAGGGAGGGACGAGTTGCAGTCCTGACCAAGCCTTTCCCATATCACTCGGAAGAATGCCAATGCCAATGCCAATGCCTTCTCATTTTGTCATATTTATTTTTGTCAGGACGATATAGTCCTAGTGGTTTTCCTTTTTCAAGTTGTCATCCCTTTTTAAGGCATCAATAAAATCATCAACTTTTCTCGTTTAATTATGACATTCTTCTTTTGGTTGTTCTATTTTGTTATTATATTCTCTCCCCCATTACACTGGGGCATCTTTTTGAAAATTTGTTTTCAAGCATTCTATATGCAGACAGGATAAACAAATTCCTCATTTCATGCACTTGTGCATTCATATGCATCAACTCATATTTATTTGCATTCAATTGCATTAATAACAATCCGGTCGGTATTGGGATTTCAACAAACAGTCCCATCACAATTCCTAATGATCCAAAGATCATCGCCAATACTGAACCAAAACCCAGCACTCAAACTGGTATTATTTCAAAATCCAGTATTCAAGCTGGTACATTTTCAACTTTTTGGAAAACTGAGTTCCGACTCGGGTTTTTATTCAAATCATTTTCCTTTGTTGATCCGGGTTCTGACTCATGATCTCTCTACCTTATTCGAGCCTTGACTCGAACTCTTCATTTTCCTTTGTTGATCCGGGTTCCGACTCGTGATCTCTCTACTTTACTCGAGCCTTGACTCAAACTCTTCATTTTCCTTTGTTGATCCGGGTTCCGACTCGTGATCTCTCTACTTTATTCGAGCCTTGACTCGAACTCTTCATTTTCCTTTGTTGATCCGGGTTCCGACTCATGATCTCTCTACTTTATTTGAGCCTTGACTCGAACTCTTTATTTTCCTTTGTTGGTCCAGGTTCCGACTCGTGATCTCTCTACTTTACTCGAGCCTTGACTCGAACTCTCCATTTTCCTTTGTTGATCCGGGTTCCGACTCGTGATCTCTCTACCTTATTCGAGCCTTGACTCGATTTCTTCATTTTCCTTTGTTGATCCAGGTTCCGACTCGTGATCTCTCTACCTTATTCGAGCCTTGACTCGAACTCTTCATTTTCTTTTGTTGATCCGAGTTCCGACTCATGATCTCTATACCTTATTCGAGCTCAGAATAGAGCTCTTCATTTTCTTTTGTTGATCCGAGTTTTGACTCGTGATCTTTATACCTTGTTCGAGCTCAGATTAGAGCTCTTCATTTTCTTTTGTTGATCCGAGTTCCGACTCGTGATCTCTATACCTTGTTCGAGCTCAAATTCGAGCTCTTCATTTTCTTTGTTGATCCGGGTTCCGACTCGAGATCTCTTTATTCATTCGAGCTCAGATTCGAGCTCTTCATTTTTCTTTGTTGATCCGGGTTCCGACTCGAGATCTCTTTATTTGTTCAAGCTTTGATTCGAGCTCTTTATTTTCCTTTGTTGATTCGGGTTCCGACTCGAGATCTCTTCGAGCTTGTCATTCTCTTTTGTTGATCCGGGTTCCGACTCGTGATCTCATTACCTTACTCGAACCCTGAATCGAGTTCTTCATTTTCTTTTGTTGATCCGGGTTCCGACTCGAGATCTCCTTATCTTATCCAAGCTCTAATTCAAGTCCTTCATTTTCCTTTGTTGATCCGGGTTCCGACTCGTGATCTCATTATCTTATTTGAGTTATGATTCGAGCCTTCCATTTTCCTTTGTTGATTCGAGTTCCGACTCATGATCTCTGTATTTTATTCGAGCTCTGACTCGAACTCATCATTCTCCTTTGATTAATCCAAGTCATTTCAATCATTAAAGTCTGTCAATTGCTCGAATTTGACATTTTGCTCTCCAAATTCCAATTTAAATCTTCAAATCAGGCAATTCTCCAATTTCGACCTCTGGGTCACCCAATTTTCAATTTCAATTACCAATCTCAATTTCGACCCTCGGGTCAATCAATTTCCAATTCTCGACCTTCGGGTCAACCAATTTCCAATTTTCGACCTTCGGGTCACTCAATTCTTTAATTTCGACCTTCGGGTCAACCAATTTCCATGTTTCGACCTTCGGGTCATGCAATTTCCAATTTTTGACCTTCAAGTCAATCAATTTCCAATTTTCGACCTTCGGGTCATCCAATTTCCAATTCTCAATTTCAATTTCCAATTTTCGACCTTCGGGTCAATCAATTTCCAAATTTCGACCTTTAGGTCAACCAATTCTCAATTTTGACCTTTTTGGTCAAATCAATTCTCAATTTCGACCGCCAGGTCATCCAAATTTGTGACCTTCGGGTCATTCAATTTTCAGCAACCAATTTTCCAATTTCGACCTTCGGGTCAATCAATCTCAATACCCAATTTCAATCATTTCCTCTTGCGAAAGACCCTTTTTAGGGAGAGTTCGAGGGAGCTCGTTCTTTTCGCATGCTATCCAATTCGTTCACTTAGCCCCTTTTTAGGGAGAGTTTGAAGGGACTCGCGTCTTTGTGAACCCTTTGCAAAACAATTTCCAATTTCACACGAGGAACCCTTTTTAAGGGAGAGGCTCGACGGAGACTCGCTTTTCTTGTGACCCCCCAATTTCATACTAGGCCATTTTCGTCATAAAGGACCCTCTTTGCAGGGAGAGTGTGATGGACTCGTTCCTTTCATGACCCAATTTTCAGACCTCACTATTATCGGCCCCCTTTCCATAAGAGAAGCCTAATATTAGGGAGCTTTGACGAAAGCTTAATTTCTCTTCGAAAGTTCGTTTTGCAAACACCTCCTTATCAGGGAAGAGAGGAGTATTTCCCATTTCCCATTCAGGTAAGGGCTAAGCCTGAGTCTCTCTTTTTGGGGAAAAAGAGAGGAGAATTTTCGTCACGGATGTGTTGAGCCGGATTTCAAATACTCATTTTCACCAAGGATTTCAAGAAAATTTTGTCAATTTGTCAATCAATTGTTGATTTCAGAATCTTTATTGTACAAATCTTTATTTCAGTTTACCGTCAGCATTACTTCCAAAAGAGTGAAGCTTCTGCGAAAAGAAATTCAAAATTCAAATTCTTTTTATTGGCCAACCAAAAGGATGAAGGAT
Organism: Nuphar pumila; assembly: GCF_984573655.1. Taxonomy (NCBI): domain Eukaryota; kingdom Viridiplantae; phylum Streptophyta; class Magnoliopsida; order Nymphaeales; family Nymphaeaceae; genus Nuphar; species Nuphar pumila. The sequence continues at coordinate 29,388,209 of NC_143258.1, read as the reverse complement.
AAGTCCTCGATATGGCCAGAAAAGAAGATTCAATGTTATTGAAAATCGTAGATGATTGATATTGATCGCAGTTATGGCACATCTTTAAAGGCTATTCTTGTAAGGACGAGGCAGTGGAAATATCCTGAGTGCTAGAAAAGAGAGAATTCGCCCTAACCCCGTCTCCTCAAAATCACCTAAGCTGCAATTAAGTATCCGCAAAAGGGATCTCTCACCTGTCGTCAAGATGAAGGCGAATTAGGCGAGTAGACCCCCGGGGCCAAAGAAGATTCGAAACATCTCCAAGATGACGGAGTTTGTGACGGATCCTTCCAGAGAAAGTCCAAAGCACTGTCGAGATGAAGGTAGATGCGATGAACCTCTCGACAATCCCTAAAAGGTATTTAATTTCAGCTATCATCCAAAGAATCCCCAGCCAATTAGCCAATTAGCCAATATCATCCCCAAACCCATCGCCCAAGAAGGATCGAAACATCTCCAAGTTCAAGGAGTTTGTGACGTACCCTTCCCAAAAGAGAGAAAGAGAGGAAAAAGAAAGAGAGAAAAAGTCAGAACATCTCCAAAATAAAGGAGAATGCAGCCAAAACCCAGAGAACCAAAAGAGTGCAGAAAGATTATCATGAGAGAGGCCCTCAGGATATCAAACTGCCAAATTTATCAAGAATCCTCTTTAACTTTGTGAAATTCTATTATCAATATTCTTTCATCAATTGCTTTCATAATATCAAATTCTCTTTCTTGTTCATATCAAGGAAATTGATAGCTTCCTTGAAGAAGGTCAATTGCAAACAATTTGGGTTTCCAATTTCGATTCTACGAAGTGAACCTTGTTTGGAGGTAATGCTTTGGGTAGAAAAGAAAGAATATCTCTGCAACAATGTGCAACATTTTCAAAAATTTTGAATCAACCGCAGAATTTCCAACATTTTGACAATATTTTCCAGCTATCCTGACATGAAGTGAGAACTTGATGCCCGTCTTTGATACATCCTGACACCAATTTTAAATCCCTCTTAAGGACTTAATTCCTTCCCTTCTTTGAGAGCATGAACTCTCAGAATTGCACACTTCCCTGTGTCCCCACTGTCCCACCATAGACAGTCCCATTTCGGTTCGAGGTCGAACCACCAATCATTTCCCGCAAAAGGCAATTTCAAAAGCTGATTTTAGTCTCAGCAATGAGACGCCCAAAATCAATCCCTTTTCAAGCTTTAGGGACCCCATTTTCCTTCCTTTTGCAAAAACCCTATTGGATTTATTGTGCAAAATCCAAAGGTTCCATCATGGTCTCTTCCTTCGAGGATTCCATCCATTTTCCGCCCGATCAGGATAAGGGTATAAACCTGAGCCTCCTTTGATGAGGTATTCCATTTTCCGCCCGATCAGGATAAGGGTATAAACCTGAGCCTCGATCAAAGAGGTATTCCATTTTCCACCCGATCAGGATAAGGGTACAAACCTGAGCCTCAACCAAAGAGGTATTTCATTTTCCGCCCGATCAGGATAAGGGTACAAACCTGAATCTCATTCCAATGAGATATTTCATTCCCCAATCAGGTCAAGGGTTCAAACCTGAGCTTTGTTCCATGCAAGGTATTTCAATCCCATCCAGGTCAAGGGCATAAACCTGAACTTTGCTCTCATAAAGCAAATCTTTCCTCTTTATTTTCCATTTCACATCTACCATCTTCCTCGGGCTAATTCCTTCACACTCAGTCAGATCCTTCTAACTGGGGCATTTTTTTTATATATAGCCCAAATTTGGTGTGTTTTTCTTTGCCACTAAGCTCAGCCATGAGCCGGCTTAGTAGCAAAGATGGGGCATCTGTAAACACCCCAAATTTTCACTCACCTCCCCAACATTTCCACCAAGCATCAACATCCAGCCTCTGAAATCGCTGGAGGACAAAATGGTCATTTTCTGAGCCCGGACCTTGAAAAAGTCCAAATTTCATCTGAAACTCTCAAAATCTCTCCAATTTTAACTCAGATGTTCAAAATTTTACTCCTGACAGGAGACAGACATCTCCAAGTCTTGATTTAAGATTGCATTTCATAAGACATGACATTGCATATCATTGCATGAGCATTTCAAATCACTGCACTGCACAACATGTCATTTCGAGGTCCAGAACTCTTGATTTCAAAATTTTCAATCCAGATTAGAATTTCAACTCTTTTCACAATTGATTTCAAAACCCTGGGTCTTCAAAATTATCATTTTTTCCCATTTTACCCCCAGGACTCTGAATTTCAAAATATTTCCTCAGGAAAACAATCTGGATAGTTTTCAATATGGATTTCAGCCACTTCATCTCATATTTTGCCATTTTGTCAACAATTTCAAATATCTCCTTTTTACAAAATCGCCCCACAAGGGCCAACTCTTTCCAAAATTTTTTATTTTACCAATTATTCCAGATTTTATGAAAATTCCAAAAAGAAGTTGTTGTTTTATCCTTATTTCAGTAAAGAAGCAATGTGGGACCCACACTGAGGTGGTGTCACACAAGCTTTCTTTTGAAAAATTTGAATTTTGAAAAAACCCAAAAATATAGGAGCCTTGTCCCCTGGATTGGTGCCACTTGTCTTTTCTCTCTCCTGTCATCTACATGCCAAGTGTCAGTGTGGGGCTACCCTAAGAAGCCGCCACATGTCATCCCATTTATCTACCATGTGTCACCCTATCCATCATGCGCCATGTGTCATTCCAAGACCACTAGGAAATGCCAAGTGTCATAGGCTGTCTAGAAAAGTGGAGCTTGTCTCCTCTGAGGTGGCGCCACTTGAAGTGTGTCTCCTGCAGGGGACACGTGTCAACCTCTTACTCCTTCTAGAAAAGTAGTCTGACACATGTCTCTCCCTACTTTTCTCAGAAAAGTAGGAGACACGTGTCACTCCTAGATTCCTCCAGGAAAAGTAAGCTTGTCTCCTCTGAGGTGGTGCCATCTGGAGTGTGTCTCCTGCAGAGGACACGTGGCAAGCTCTCATTTCCTCAGAAAAAGCAACTGCCATGTGTCGTTCTCTGCTTTCTTCAGAAAAACTAGAATTCAAAAGTTCAAATCTCCTCATAGGTGGCGCAAATCCTGAACTTCTACCTTTTTCATGTTGTCTGAGATGACGCCACATGGCCTGGCCCACCTTCTCTCCCCTCTGCCACGTGTCATTCTCTGCTTCTTTCAGAAAAAGTAACAGACACATGTCTTCTCCCTACTTTTCTTAGAAAAGTAGGAGACACATGTCACTCCTGGCTTTCTTCAGAAAAAGCAAACCATTCAAAATTCAAACAAGGCCTAGGTGGCGCAAATCCTGAGCTCTGATTTTTCCAGATGGCCTATGAGGGCGCCACATGTCCCTTGCCTATCCCTCCTGCCACATGGCATTGTAGGAGCCACCCTGAGGTGGCGCCACATGTCCATCCTCCATTCCTCCAGGGCCAACCTCCATTTGAAATTCGAATTCTCCTTTGAGGTGGCGCCATCTGAAGAACCACACCAGCAGGCCGACACTTGGAACCATCCTGGACTGCCACATGTCCAGATCTCCTTTCACCAGAAAAAGCAAAATTCAAATTCCTCTGAGGTGGCGCCTTCTGAGCCCACTGCTCTGTCCTTCTGACATGTGTCCAACACCTTTTGAGGTGGCGCCATTCCAGGATTCCACTTGGCTCCATTTTTTGATTTTTATTTTAATTTTAATAAAGGTAGCCCACCATGAGGTGGCGCCACCTGAGGACTCCCTACAAAAAGTGAATTTGAAATTCAAACTCCAAGAGAGCACCCTCTGAGGTGGCGCCTTCTGGGAGTTCTCTGCAGAGAGAATCAAGCAAACTTTTGAAAAATTCCAAATTCCCCCTGCTGAGGTGTCTCACCCACAAAATTTCCATTTTTTTTATTTTTCTCAAAAATCAAAATAGCACCATGAGGTGGCGCCACCTGAGGGCTCCCTACAAAAGCCAAATTCGAATTTCAAACCCCCAGATAGCACCCCCTGAGATGGCGCCACATGGAGGGCTCAGATTGAGCCTGTTTGAATTTCAAATTTCTTCAGAAAATTTATAAAAACAAGGCTCCACGCCCAGGGGGAGAAGAGCATTTTTTTTTGGAGACCATTTTTGTGAACTGGAGAATTCGACCTAGCCTTCCTAACATTTGATTTTGAACCTTGGAAATCGTGCCCCCTTTGGCTCATTGGAGAAGGTGGAGTAAAGCTCGTGCAGTGGCCAATTCGATTCAAGCGGAGGTCAATTTGGGTGAACCATCCGAAGCCCGGAGCGAAGGACGATGGAAGCTCGTGATAGCCGCCCCTTTTAAGAGCTTCTACGCTGCGTAACAAAGCAAGGTGCACTTCTTTTCCCCTTGATTTGATGCCATAATTCGAATCGGGAGTCGTTTGAAGAAAGAGCTCATCCGAGGGATGGATTGAGCTATTCTCATAAAACGACATATATAAAAATGTTTCATTATGCTTCCTTGATGATTTTTAACATGCATGTAGTTAGCTAGATTTAATTTGCATTTTATTTCATTCATTTAGCATATTTCATGAATTAATTAGGATTAATTTAGCATTTATTTCAATTCTGCTTATTTTCAGTAGGTCTCTGTTTTTGCCAGTCAGTCCACACGTCATTTCATGCATTTATTTTTTATTAAAAATCCCAAAAACATCACGGAATGCGCCCTTAGTTGTCCCTGAAATTTTGCCAAAAATTCGGAGGCATTTGAATTTGTTTACTGCGGTAAACATTCAAAATAGCAAGTCGGGTTTTGTTACCCGGGATGCGTTTTGAAAATCATCTGCCGACTTGGAAAATCGAGATATCTCTCATGGGAGATCCGATTTTCGATCCGAAAGATGTTATGAACTTGGGAGAATGTCTAGTTTTTAATATGATTGTTTCAGATTTTTATGATTTTTTTTAATGTCTGACAAAAATCCGAGAGTTTGGGACACGTGTCAGAGCCTAATTTGGGCCTCTGAGATCTTGGGTCGACTTAGGGCTATGGTTTCTCTTTGTGTGTTGCTCCAAATCCAAAACCGTAAAAAGTGAAAGTTGTGTCCGAGATGTCCTCTGTTTGCATCTGAAAGCCTGTGATTTTTAGAACAGTGTTGATACCTGCTTCGGATTTTTTTTGTCAGTCTCCTGTTTTGCTACATTTGTCTGTTCTATTAGTTTAGGCAAGAATAGTTATATTTTTATCCATGTTTCTGTTGATCAAATGCCAAAGTCATGAACATAAAAGTTGTTTAGGTAGGTGTCGTTCATAGCTCTGATTAATTTCATAAATTTCCATGGCTGTTTTATATTTTGTTTGGCATTTTACATCCGATTAGGGTGATTTTTACCTCTGTCAGAACTAAATCTCTGTTATTAAACTCACCATGGCTCAAATCCCGAGGCTGTAAAAACCAAAAATGTTCCATTTCGGGTCTTTTAGCAGTCTGAAAAATATCAGAAGTTTTCATGGTGTAAATCTTGCATTATCATGTTAAGCATTGCATTTGGTTCGGATCCATAGGCAAAATCCACCATTTTAGGACTTTCTTTGAATTGTAGCATTTAAATCATATCATTTCATGATTTTTAGCATTTTAGGCTGTTTATCAGAGTAAGTAGATGCTTCATACCGAATTTGGTGCAATTTGGAATCCATTTGAGGTTCGAATTAGTCATAATACCAAAACAGGGTCCCGTAGGACCCGGATCCAAGTGAAAAACAAGCGAAATTCGTTATTTTGGATAAATTGCAAAAATTCTGATTTTACAGTCCTAATGTGTTTAGAAGCATGTCATCATGTCCCTTACTGCATTTTATCATCATTGGATTCAATTTGAATTTTGAAATCTCAATTTTACCTAGTTTTCCTTAAAAAAACCCTGATTTTAAATATGTAACTTTAATTTTAGGGGTATTTTGGTCATTTTAACCTCAATTCCGAATTTCAAATTGTTTTCTACTGAATTTATAGCATTTTCATCTTTTCAAAATATCAAGGAAGCATGAGAATAGGGTTTATATCCAATTAAATCCAATAATTTCATAATATTATTGGAAAATCTTGGAGAAACCCACATAGTTGAGCTAACTTTATTTCAAGCTTGGCAGGGACATTCCAAAGAAGGAGCTGAAGTCTGCAAATTTCTTTTATTTCCTTTATTTAGTGATGTAATGATGTAAATTTTGGAATAATAGAGTTAATTTTCTGCTTAGACTAGGATGCATATCATATAGTTTGAATTTATGCAATATCCTGTTTCTATGATTCATGCATTTTATTTCAAAAGCACTATGGATGTTCACAAATGGCACGTGCACCAACTCTTAGGGAGTTGATGGACTCGGTGGGATCCATATTTACGGCCCTAGTCGGAATATGGACGAGACCCAGATCCATCATCTTTCTACTAGTCACATAGAGCCTACACTCTTAGGCTATCTTAAAATGCACATCATATTTCCAAAGTTTTCAAAATCATGTGCATCAAATCAACTAAATTCTGAACATATTCATGGCCACAGTCAGGATATGTGAAGGATTTATCTTGACTTAATGCATATTTTTCCAACAAATCTCTTATAAAATCTTTTCAAAGTGCATTCATTCACTCATGTCATTTGCATCATAAAATCATTGATTTTCTCAAGATTTTCTCAATAAAACTTCATTCTCAAGAAATCGATTTCTTAAGAAACTCTAAGGATTTTTCAAAATCGGTTTTCCAAAGACAAGTTTTTCCACAGTTTTCCCTGGAAAATGATATTTTCTTAAGAGATTCAAAAGAGTTTTCCAATCTTTCTCCAAGATCCAAAATCGATTTCCAAGTATTTCAAAAGGTAAAATTCCCAGGATTTCGATTTCCCAAGTGTTGAATTTCCTTTCCCAATGAGTTTTCCTATAAATCTTCCATCATTTTCCTAAGAAAACTCTCAAAGTCCGAGTTTTCCTAAGAAGTGTTTCCCTTTTCTAAAGGTTCATCTTTTCTCAAGAATCACTTCCATTTTCCCAGGATTTTCAACCATTCATAATTTTCCCAAGTCTTTATGAACTTTTCTGAGATTTCAAATTTTTTTCATCTGAGTTTCCTGAGAAATTGACTTTCAGCTTTTTCCTGAGAGAATCTTTTCAACTCCAAATATTTTCCAAGCATACATCATGTTTTCCCAAGCTGCATTTTCCAAAATCTCACAGCACATGCCTGAATTCTCTGTGCATTTAGGATAGAACATAACTTTGATAATTTCGCTAAGTCAAGCATAATTTTGGTCCTTGGTTCAATTACCCCTGTTAAAGGCGGCAGGAACGGTCGAACCTCGTACCGACAGGTCGAGCCCCATCCCATGGATTTTCCCGCAATTTTCAAAACGGAGGCGAGTATTTCAAAACAATTTCCAAAATCCGGTCAAGTTTGAAGCGCGAAAGCGTTTCCTCTTTCTCTCTTTCGCAAGGAAGGGAAGACAGGGGAAAAATTTCGCGACGATAACATCTCTGCACGCATCGACCATCGCACTGTAAGTATGCTTTGCCCAGTAGAATTATGTTTTTATTGCCTAGTTACTTCTCCTGCATGTTTAGATTAAATTCTATGATATTGCGGGTGTCGTCCGATGCGAGACACAATTTCATGTTTAGGCCTTGTATTTTTGGCTTAAGGTACCAAATGTCGGAACCAAGGAGTTCATTTACGCTTGTGGATATATTTCCCAAGCTTGTTCGAGTCGACTCCTGTGAGAGTTGAAGTTCTTGACTGAGACCTAGGGAACTACTTGCGTAGTTCGCCCTTTTCGTTCCACATTGTGTTGATAGAGACGATTGAAGAATCATAACGATAATCGAACTTTTATCCTCATCGTGTTGAAGACGATGTGGTTTCGATAAGAATCGTCGTGTGAGGCTCTAAGTGAGTGTTTTCCCTCTTTTCCAACTTGTTGGAATTGTTCGTGACCCTGTCTTTGACGAAGGGTATCTTTTCGGATATGACCTTTTGGACAGAAGGCTAAAGCCTTGTCTGTGCTAGTTGAGCCTCTGTGTATCCCGTTGGAGGATGCTATCGATCCCCAGTCGTTCTTGGTGATGAGAACGTAAGTGATGTTTTGCCTGTAGCATGTTGCATTTGTGTTGTCGGTGATGGCATTTGACTCCTGAGAGGGTCGTTGTTGGGGATAGCATAACACCAATCTTCGGGGTGTTGTCGCTCTTGAGAGAGCGTTGTGGGGATTTTTGTTTTCCCAACTACTGTCGGGCGGATTGTGGTGAGTTGGCTCAAATGGTAATTCCAGGTAGTGCCAATGATGTCGTTGGAGGGGTAACTCTTCAGCGATGCCGTTAGAGTGGTGATTCTCTAACGATGCCATTAGGGTGATGATGCTCTAATGATACTGCTGGAGTGGTGATTCTCCAGTAATGCCGTCAGGGTGGTGATTCTCTGACGATGCCATTAGGGTGATGATTCCTTAATGATGTTGTTGAAGTGATGATTCTTCAATAATGTCGTTAGAGTGGTGATTCTCTAACAATGTCGTCAGGGTGGTGATTTTCTGACGTTGCCATTAGGGTGGTGATGCTCTAATGATGCTGCTAGGGTGGTGATTCTTTGATGATGCCATTGGGGTGGTGATTCTCTAATGATGCTACTGGGGTGGTGATTCTCCAGTAATGCCGCTAGGGTGGTGATTCTCTAGCGATGCCATTAGAGTGGTGATTCTCTAATGAAGGTCATTGGAGTGGTGATTCTTCAGTGACACCGTTGGAGTGGTGATTCTCTGACGATGCCATCAGGGTGGTGATTCTCTAATGATGCCGTTAGAGTGGTGATTCTCTAACGGTGTCATTAGGGTGGTGATTCCCTAATGATGTTGTTGAAGTGATGATTCTTCAACAATGTCGTTAGAGTGGTGATTCTCTAACGATGCCATCAGGGTGGTGATTCTCTGACGATGTCATTAGGGTGGTGATACTCTAATGATGCTGCTGGGGTGGTGATTCTTCAATAATACCGTTAGGGTGGTGATTCTCTGATGATGCCATTGGGGTGATGATTCCCTAATGATGCTACTGGGGTGGTGATTCTCCAGTAATGCCGCTAGGGTGGTGATTCTCTAGTGATGCCATTAGAGTGGTGATTCTCTAATGAAGGTCATTGAAGTGGTGATTCTCCAGTGATACCGTTGGAGTGGTGATTCTCTAGTGATGTCATTAGAGTGATGATTCTCTAATGAAGGTCATTGGAGTGGTGATTCTCCAGTGATACCGTTGGAGTGGTGATTCTCTGACGATGCCATCAGGGTGGTGATTCTCTGATGATGCCGTTAGAGTGGTGATTCTTTAAGGATGCCATTAGGATGGTGATTTCCTAATGATGTTGTTGAGGTGGTGATTCTTCAACAATGCCGTTAGAGTGACTATTCTCTAGCGATGCCGTCAGGGTGGTGATTCTCTGACGATGCCATTAGGGTGGTGATTCTCTAATGATGCTACTGGAGTGATGATTCTTCAGTAATGCCATCAGGGTGGTGATTCTCTGATGATGTCGTTAGAGTGGTGATTCTCTAACGATGCCATTAGGGTGGTGATTCTCTAATGATGCTACTGGAGTGGTGATTCTTTAGTAATGCCATCAGAGTGGTGATTCTCTGATGATGTCGTTAGAGTGGTGATTCTCTAATGATGCCGCTAGGGTGGTGATTCCCTAACGATGTCATATGATTAATGATTCTCTTTGTTTTGTTGTGGTGATTCTCTAACATTAGTCGTCTAGAATGGTGACTTTCTAGCGATAGCGGCCTTGTATGGTGTCGCTTGAGGTTGTTCGTGGAACGTGTTTATATGTTGTCTTGATGCATGATTTAGTTATGGTGTACTTTGCTTGAATTATGTGTAGTGCACCTGATGATTTTTGAATGATTGCTGCGATTGTCGTTTAAGCGAGCATGGTTGTCAGACCTATCGATTAATTTTTATGTCTTTTTGTCATGATAGATAACTTGGAAGACCAGATGCAATGATATTATGGGCACTGTGAGCAACCTTGTGGAGGTTGTGCAACAACAAGTGGTTGCGATGCAACAAATGGGTGTGAATCTTCAGTCTGTAGCCCAAGGTGGGCAGAACATAAGTACAGTTACCTATAAGCGTTTCAAGGAATTGGATCCTTCTGCTTTTGAGGGTAAGACGGACCCTGAAGTTGCTGAGTCATGGATACAGGAGATAGAACGTATTTTTCGCGTTTTGGGTGTCCCAGAGGAACAGAAAGTGAACTTTGGTACTTATCATTTGAAAGACCATGCTGAGAAGTGGTGGGACATGATCTCTTCGATTAAATTCAAAGACACAAATGTTACGTGGGATGAATTTGTCGAAGTTTTTAACTCGACGTATTTTCCTAAGCATGAACGAAGTAAGAAGATGCAAGAATTCCTAGATCTGCAACAGGGGATGATGACCCTGTCTGACTATATTAAGAAGTTTCGTTGTTTAGAACAATATTGTCCAAATGTTTATGTTGCGGAGAAAGAACGAGCAATGAAGTTCGCTCGTGGTTTGAGGCCTACCCTGAAAACCAAAGTGTTCACTAGCAGGCCAAAGTCGCTCGAAGTGGTTATTGAGGTAGCTACTCTATTGGATGAAGACCAAGCTGAACAACAGACTCAGGTTTTTGCGATTATGAGTGAGAAGAATCCTAGTAGGAAGGAGTCCTCGCCACCTACTAGAGAGCATCAGAACCACCAGGAAAGGCAATCCCAACGATTGAATGTCCAGCGGAAGTGTCGACGATGCAACGAATATCATGCTTTTGGAGCTTGTCCTCACTACGATGGCAAGTGTTTCAAGTGTGGACAACCAGGGCATATTGCCAAGTTTTGTCCGAGGAAGTCTACTAGAGACTTAGTTGTTGCTGATTAGGCACCGTCAGATGTGATCTGACCATTTTTTGCCGTTGTTTGATGTTTTGTGATTTCGCGGATGAAATCTTTTTTAAGGAGGGTAGGATGTAAGACCCGCAAAATTTTCTAAAGAATTTACTGTTTTCATAGAGTTAAGGTGTATACCTTCGTATGTTTATGAGGTTGTGGCGCGAAATTAGATATAATTTGATTATGCTTTGTGTTTCAGTTCATTATGTGCGCGACCCGAAATCGCGTAAGTACAGTATATGAGTAAGAAAAGCTCAATTCTGGATGAATTAACTTCTGAAAATTTAAGGATAAGTTCATAATATATGTATTTAGTTTGTCCCCGAATTTAGGACCTATACGACGGAAAACCTCTGTCAGTGCATGTGAATTACGAGAATTGCTTAACGATAGTACGCAAGTCGTAACGAGTGTATTTCTCGCAAACGAAGAGAAATTTCTTAAAGAAGCTTTGAACATTTCATGTCAATTAAGATTGTGAAAATGAGTATATTTTATGATGAATTCAAATTTTATTTTAAAATCATTAAATGAGCATTTCCTTTTATATTGTTGCATTAGCATTTTTGGATCTGGAGTTGGCCCAGATCCACGGATGACCCAGCCCTTTATGCGCCCCTATGGTTGGACGTTTGTGGCTATGAGGACCAGTTGGTCAATGGTTGACCAGCTGGGCGGTGGCAGGGGTGTAATAACCCCAACTTCCTTTTGAATCCCAGCCATGGGTTGGCCAAGTGGGCGACAACCCATGGCAATTTTGAAAAGTTTTTAGTGCAGCCAGAAGGCTGCACATGCACTGGTTGTAGGGGGCGGCAACCCTAGGACATTCCTTGTAAATTTCAAAGGTCTTAATGGCATTTTAAAAACTTTAAGGAATGACATGTTTGAAAGATTTTTCAAAGATTTCAAAAAGAAGATTTTTATTGGCATTTTGGGTGGCTATGGGGGGGGGGGGGGGGGGGGGGGGCGTAGAGCACTCCAGCTTTCCATCCAATTTGGGTTAATCCCAGCCATTCAATCGAGAAGCCCTAGGTACTCATACCTAGGAGAAAGAAGGAAAGCCCAAATGGGCGATTTTCCTTCTCTCTCTTCTCTTCATTCTTTCTCATTCACACTCTCTTGCTCTCCCCTCTCTCCTCCATCTCCCAACCGTGAGAGGCGTGGGTGCTAGGCACCATTCTTGTGGAGGCTCCTCTTCAATATTGAAAGCCTCGTAGGTGAGATTCCCCATTCTCATGACTACCAATATGTTTGTAAAACTGTGAGTTTCCTTTTCACATATCATGTTGTGGGTTTCGATTGAGCAAGTTTCTACGTTTCTTGCATTTTTGTGAAGTTCTATGCTTATACTTCTCTAACAATTTCGCTTTGCACTTTGACTGCCTTAGCCTTCTTCTTTTTTTTACCTCTTTGGGTTTGTGTTCATGATGGCCAAGATTCTGCCCGGTTATGGCAGCAAATCTAGGCTGTTACGAGGGGTTCCTTCGGTTGGCAAGGAGGCCTTAGACCGACCCTATGCTCAGCAGCCATACCCAGTCGGGTCGACCCTCTTGGGTTCGGGTGCAGCTGGCCTGGGGAGGGCAGGTCGAGCCATGGTGGATCGCACCATTGTTTTTCTTCTTTTTATCTTACTTCATTTCTGTTTTGTCTGGCCATGGTTTATTTTCTTGCCCGTAGGGACTAGTCCAGACTGCTGGACATGTCCAGCAGTAGGTATCTCCAGACCGACCACCAGACTGGGCGTTTTCCTTTCTTCTTTTGTGGTCTGGAACGACCCACGACCGAGCCTCACGGTGGGGTTTGTGGGATTCGGTCATCTTTGACCTGACATGGTCTAGACCGAATATGGTCCAAACCTGTCAAAGGCCCCGTTCTGAGCTAAGTTCGGTTGGGGGCGTCAAGACCTTCACGCCTTAGTTGTTCTTTTTGGGGATTCATGGACCTGTTGCAACTAGTGTGGCCGATAGGCTGTAGCCGGGTGCAGGCTGGTAGGCCTGCACCCCTCTGTTTGGTGGTGCAGGTTTAAGCACGCCCATTTATGGGTCTGGAGCAGTCGACCCAGACCTGGGCTGTTTTTGGTGGCTGAGCCACACTCGGTCTAGACGCCCAGTCTAGACCTCGCTCTTGTGTGAACCAGCCCGACGTGGGTCTGGACTAGTCAGTTCAGACCTGGGCTGTCCTTCATTGCCGAGACCTACTCCCGTGGTCTTTCCCTGGACCAGACCTACTCGGTCCAGGTGGATCGGCCCTTGCAACAGGGTCATGTTGGCGCAGTTACAACATAGCCTGCTGTCTCCCTTTTTGGTTCAGCAGTGCTGCCCAAATTGGGCCCTGCTGTGTGCATGTGGTGTCCTATGGCACCGGGTGGCAGGTAGTTAGTGGGTCTGTTTTGGACAGACACCCACCCAGCAGCTGGAATTTTTCTCCCATTCGTCGCGCTTTTAGGTTTGTTAGCGAGCCTCCAGGCAGCAGCCTTTGGGCTGCATGTGAGCTTACGACACGGGTTCCAATTTCCCCGACAATTTCATAGAATTCGACTCATCGCGTCGTGGACGAAGAGTGCACGTTGTCCAAAGCTAACTTACACAAATATGGTTATGTATGCATAAAGAAATGATAAAACCATCGATGTGATGTGGTATGGTCTCACACGTATGTGCGTATGTCCGCTTTTGCAATAGAACACAAAGTGCTTGCAAATGACACCTTATCAAATGCCTTTAAGTAAAATATGGTTTTTGCGTAGACCTATGGTGTATGTCAAACGAAATAATGCAATTGTGGCACTTCTCTTGTCTTACGTATTTGGCACCATGGCATGTCACAAATTATTTATTTAAGAGTATCATCACGTGTTAGGTGACGTAGTATCATGAAGAAGATCTTGTGGCATGTACACTGCCACACACCTTAGCACGAAAGCTAGCACACAAATGAATGCAATCACTTGTTCATATTCATGATATTTGGGTGTACGAATCACTTTGGCAATTAAATGTACTTCCCTAAGTACGAAGGGATCTTGAGGCACACATATGGAAAATTTAGTGTTTTGAGACTTATGTGAGAATTGGAACTTCTTGGTGAGTTTTGGTGTGGGTGAAGGCCCCACCTCGCGAGGTGTGCTCGCTTATGTTAGAGATACATGGTTTATATGCTTTTACACATCTCGTGATTCGCTTCTAGAGACGCCTTACCATGGCTAAATGTTTCTAACTGTCTCATCGTGATGCTCAATGATTTGTATCGTCACATTGCTAGTTCTCGTACTTTTTGCACGATGCTCATATATGTCCACTTGTATCTATGCACAGTTCACGATAACTTATCTGTTCTGCATGACATATTCTCTTGTGTTGTTACATTAGTTGATTATGTTCTGTGATGCATATCATGCTATAAATGCTATGAATTGTGTAATGGATGTCGTGGTCATTTTCTCATGTGTTGCCTAATTGCATCAACTTATGTTCTAAAAGCTTGTTATTGCTAGTAGTTATCACTTATTGCTCCATGTGTAGTTTTGTCGCTCTCTTTATATTTGCTTATGTTATACCTGTTCAATTATTGTGAATGAATGAGAATGCTATGTGTTTCATGATAAGTTGTGCTTTCGTTTTCCACATATTGGTATATTGTGTTTTGGTTTGTCTCACCAACTCGCAAGAGTACTAACCCTGTTTTATGGGGATACAAGTGTTTTGCTTCTAGGCGTGTGATGGAGCTCGATGTGCGGCAGAGGACTGAACCCACACTTCTAGAACGTCAAGGATCTTGGCAGAGTTTTTGTAAAGGGAATGGTTGTACTATTTGTAAAATGTGATAAATAAAAGATGTTTCATATCATTGTTGTTTCACCCTGTGATCCGCCCAGAGTTTTTCACTTGTTTTCCCTTTTTGGTGTTTTCGCATTTGCGCAATATTTTAAAAAAAAAATTATCCAAAAACCCAAAGGATTTTCAAAGTCGGAAATTCTGAGGGTGTCACAGAGGTAGGCCTAGGAAGACATGGATAGAGGTGATAGGAAAGGATATGAATGCTTTGAACCTCACCGAGGACATGGCATTGGATAGAAATGATTGGAGGAGAAGGATTCATGTGGAAGACCCAGAATGATTTTCTTTTTTGGTTCATATCGCCGACCCCAATTGTTTTGGGATGAAGGCGTAGTAGTTGTTGTTGTTGTTATATAATCAAGGTATCTATTCATAGTAAATCGACCATGCCAAATACATCTATGGAGTCAATATTGCAAAAAAAAGCACCATAAAACTCAAAATTCCCAATCCCAAATACATCTATGGAGTCTCTCTCTCTCTCTCTCTCTCTCTCTCTCTCTCTCTCTCTCTCTCTCTCTCTCGAGAGAGAGAGAGAGAGAGAGAGAGAGAGAGAGACCTATAATCTAGTTGGAAACTCGTGATGCAAGTCATGTCACATTGACTTAGTATAACCTCATGGGTGTGTTCAACACGGTTGATTTAGTGGAAATCTACCCTTGGACCATTTTTTTTTATGAAAAGTCATGTTTCCTTGAGTTGAAAAAATTCGGTGAATTTACAACCATCAATTTTTACATCCCAAGAAAAAACATGTACGTAGGCCATATTCTAGTAATTCAAAAAGTAGTTCCTACTAAAAAACATGTAGATTGCATCTTTGGCGTCATTTTGACTAAAAAAAAGAAGTTTGCCAAGTCATTTGTACATACAAATGATTGTACTAAACTACAATGGATTGTACCTACAATCTAGTTTGGATCTCAAGATAGTTCGTTTTGGCTCAAGCTAACATTTTAGAAATGTTTGCATGGTCGATTTATTAGGAATTGATCCTCAAATCATGTTTTTTTTATGGAAAACATTTTTTAGTAGAAAATATTTGGTGTGTTTATAACCATTGATTTTGTATCACAAAAAAAAAACTGCATGCACATCAAATTTCTGCAGTTGAAAAACTAATTCTACTAAACAAAGCATGTAAATGACATTTGTCAAGTTAGATTAACAAAAGACAAAAAAATTAAAAGAAGGTTTTGCTAAATTAATTGTACACCAAGGTTGTTAAATGCGATGAGGCGAAGCGAGGCGTTGAGCCTGCGCTTCGCCTCTGAGGCGTACGCCTCAGGTACTGAGGCGTACGCCTCTCACAACTGGAATGGAAGTGAAGCGGTGGGAGGGGAGGCAGTAAGAGAAGGACCACCGCCCAGCTGGTACGGAAGCGAGGGATATGCCGGTCGTCCGGTGGTCGGAGAAGACTGAGCAGCAGCTGCAGCACAGCAACTCCGGTGGTCGGTGGTCACAACTGGTCGGAGGTTGATGAGGGGCGCATCACAGCAACGCCTCAGTACCTTGAGCGTGCGCCTCGCCTCTGAGGCGTACGCTTCAGGTACTGAGGCGTACGCCTCTCACAACACTGTTGTACACACACAGCTGCACACATAGACACGTTGAACCTAATTGTTTTGCAAATAACTAAAGAAAAGTGGCAAAAGGCAATGACTAAGGAGTTGAGCGCACTGGAAAAAATGCACATAAGAGCTAATGAAACTTTTACTTAGAAAAGAATTTAGTAGGATGTAAGTGAATCTACGGAATCAACACCAAGGCATACAAATCAATTGAAGGATATGAAGTTGTTTATGCATAAACATTTACGCCATATGACAACTATAAGAATCCTTCTTACTATAGCTAAATTAAAGTACAGTTGGATGTGAAGAATATTTTCTTAAATAGAGACTTGGACAAGGAGGTGTACTCGGAGCATCTTCAATGGTATTATGATCATGAAGGGATAATACTGGGCAAACATTGTCCCCATATGATCAAATTTCTTAGAATTTTAACAAGAAATGGAAGTGCTTCGAAGCTTTTAGCTTGATTCTTAGAA
This sequence comes from Nuphar pumila, assembly GCF_984573655.1. Classification (NCBI taxonomy): domain Eukaryota; kingdom Viridiplantae; phylum Streptophyta; class Magnoliopsida; order Nymphaeales; family Nymphaeaceae; genus Nuphar; species Nuphar pumila. The sequence goes on along the minus strand of NC_143258.1, from coordinate 29,371,404 downwards.
GCACTGCAGTGTCGAGTTTTTTGTTTCATTATCTAGGCATTGTGTTTTTTGACATTTGATTTTATTTTTTTTAATTTCATATATCATTTTATTATCGTTTGAATGAAATCCAATACATATCAGTAGTCAAAGATAGCATCAATATTTTAAAAATATTATGATATTATTGTGATATAATTGAAAAAATGATAAAAAGACAGTAATTTGAATATATGACAATATTATCGTGATGCTTTTAAAATTTCTTATTATTTTTTTGATAGAACTTATCATTCTTATTATTATTAATATTATTTTATAATTTTTTGCTGGAAATGTAATCTAACCTATATATAGCTAGACTTGCATGGCCATTATCCACAAAATGACAATGGAACCAAACCTAGCGAACGAACATTCTACGCGTGCACTCAATCATCCAACTCTTTGTCAACCATAACACTCAACCAATCATGTGCATTCCAAAGAGTACCAACTTGCAACTTATCATAGAACCCTGCTTTCTCGCATTTTCACGTTGGCAGTTTTTCTCTCTTAATAAATATTTCAACAGTCAATAACTTTGCGAATCTTTTGTCATTTTGGAAACTCAATTATTGGCCTAGCCATGGACCCAAAATATGCGGTTCAACTTATTCCAGACGGTTGGTGATCAATAGGTCTGGGTCCCTAACACAACTAACCAGCCGTTTTGTTTACTTGGGCAATGCTGCCTCCTTTGAAAATGAGACAAGTCATTCAAGACCGATCATATTTTTTGTGGATCCAGTCATTGATCAAGGATCGGTATTTCATCGACCAATTCTTTAGAACAACTCTTTAGCATAGGAACAAATGCCACCTATCTCAATTCAATGCGATAATTTCGATCATTGCCAGTATGCAGTTAAATTTTGTGACTAAAAAATGCTTATATTCCTGAGATTTTTCTCAAGAAAAATTAGCTTTTTGAAAATGTCACGCCATTTTCCATTGCTCGTATTTTCCAAGAATGAGACTTGTGACTATGCTCCCAAGGATCGATAACCACCATACATGGGCTTGGTTATCATTAATCTAAACTAACAATTTGCATACAAAAAACTGTGTGAAAGATAGCTCATTATCCCATCACCCATGTGCAAAGGCCCTAAACATACGCCCAAGAAAGTTGACCTCCTCCTTATATATATATATATATGATTTTGTATGCTTGAATATTTACAAAAATTTTGCGCCATTGATTTTCAAGCCTTAAAAGATCCTTCTTATACATCATAATTGGATCATCTAAGAGTCTGTTTCTATAAAACCAAGCATCTAGATCACACATCCGTACAGTAAAATTTTAGTTAAAAAAAAAACTATAAAAATCTTGGTGCATACCAATTTTACATATTTCGCTATATATATATATATATATATATATATATATATATATATATATATATATATATATATATATATATATATATATATATATATATATATATATATATATATATATTTTCCGTGGGTACTTGAGAGGCAGTTGCCTACCGTTGAAAGGTATGGTGTTTGCTGTAGTTAAAAGCATCAGAGGATTAATTAAATAAAGACACCGACTAAAAGGCAACAAGAAGCCATCTAGTGCAGGACAACATCCTCTCTAACCTTTTTAAGGGGATGCCATGTTCAACAAGCGCATTTCATGAGAAAAATACATTATAAAAAATTGTTGACTTTGGGCATTGCAATAAACAAAGTGTGGATGTTTTGCAAACCAAGGTGTGGACAGAACTGTACCCTCTCTCGTACTAATCATACTGGCACATGCACTTGTGAGAGTTGTCCACATGACATGCACCTGATTACAAGGGAATCCCTCTAGCTAGAGTCCGGATCGGGTGCAATCACATGGCACAAAATTTGTGCATTAAGCAATTGATCGCCCTCTATCTGGCTTAGGGCCCCATAACTGACAGGCCCTGTCCCCAAGATGGAGGGTGATCCGGTGCTTAATGCACAAATATTTGTGCAATCATATTGCACCTGATCTTTTCACCTCTAGCTCCCCGTTGAGAGAAGCAGCAGCGCTAAAGATGAATGTACTAATTCAAAGTTTGTATATGACAATAGCATTAGTTCATATATATATATATATATACTTAGGGCACTTCAGCTATTTGGAGTATATTTAGAAATATTTGGCCACGTTGAGTGTTCTTCCAATAATTTCCTGTTCTTGACTTGGATTAAAAAAATACAAAATATAGATGATTGTGTATAAATATAGGTTGATAGGCACTCTTGAGTTCGCAGGCAGACCTGGTTGAAAGAGCACCAATGAAGAAGATGGCTGCACAAGTTGGAGCTGTTTTGTTGGTCCTTTCATGTTATGCTTCCATGGTTGGAGCACAATGGTTGATAGCTTATGCAACCTTCTATGGAGGAAGTGATGCCTCTGGAACAATGGGTGAGTTGGTTATCATACTTCCTCATGATGATGCGAATTCTCTGCTTGAACACCAATTATCTGTTGATTATTTGTGTGGCATATCCTTGAGGAAGCATGCATTTGTTTCTAGCATATAGGGTGAATGAGCAGATCGAGCTTTTTGACTTTTTTTTTTAATTAAGCAAAAGGCAGATCAAACGATGAGAAATCGTTTGGTTGACAAAACAGTACAGGAACCAGGAAAAACAGAGAATAAAAAATACAAGGATATAATGAGCAGATCGAGTTATAGGGATGCAAATGGATCGGACTCAGACTGAGAGGTTTTGCAATTTTTAGCTGTTCTGGGTCCAATTCTGATCTGAATCCCCGTGTATTTAGCTGTTGTCGATCCTAACCATTTGCATCCCTAAGATCCAGTACTGGCCAAGTACCTTGCAAAGTTACTCAGTTGGGTGAGTGGACGCCATGAATCTCCTCCCCTTCATCCCAACAGGGTGGATGCATGGTGTCCAGTGATTGATTGGAATACCTCGCCAGATCACTGCATCTCTTCTCGTACTAGGATTGGTCCTAACCTTCTGCTTTTCTGCAAGAAGTGGCTGCCCTTAGGACTTGAGCCGGCATCTCCATGCTGACAGCCTCGCAATTACCATTGCACCAAGCAATGGCCCTCTAGTGCATTCTAGCATCCTTTTTTTTTAAAGAGGAAACCTGGTCACCTAAATGGGCCAGCCCCCGTGTGTTTAAACCCCGGAAGAGGATGAGGACGAACACGGATTACATCATTTGAAATATGATGGGTTCCATCATACATTCAATCCTAGCCATCCAGCAGATCTAGTCATTGATTGGATGGCTAGGATTGAATGTATGATGGAACCCATCCTATTTCAAAATGATGATGAGGACACGACCACCCTGCCTTACATTAAGCTGTGGACACACCCGCATGCCAGCAAGGTTCGATCCGGTGTATGTCTTCAGCTTAACGCATTCACACATATCCTGCTGCAAAAACAGGCGGGCCCCGCGGTGGTAGTGCACGTACTCTAGCATCTGAGATTTAATTTATCTTTTACCCAGAAACCAAGGGATCTATTAATTGATCACAACCTTGTTTGGTTAAATGCAACATGAATGAGGGACGTGATGAGTTAATATACTTACAAAATGATGAATGAATGGGTACAGGGGGTGCATGTGGTTATGGTAACTTGTACAGCACTGGCTACGGCACAAACACAGCAGCCTTGAGCACGGCTCTCTTCAACGATGGGAAGATATGTGGGGCATGTTTCCAAATAGTTTGTGATGCGACCAAGGTGCCACAATGGTGTCTGAGGGGCAAGTACATCACCATTACTGCCACCAACTTTTGCCCACCAAATTATGCATTGCCCAATGATAATGGGGGATGGTGCAACCCTCCACGCCAACATTTTGATATGGCTCAGCCTGCCTTTGAGAGCATTGCCATCTACAGAGCAGGGATCGTCCCTGTTTTTTACAGAAGGTATGCGTATTGACGTCCTTCTTCCGTTCTGTTTAGCTCCATCAGTTATGTATTTGGTGTCTCACATCCTGGATCTCTTTCTTTTTCACAATAACATTTGCCAACCAACCAAGTTTTTATTTAACAAGGACCACAGTAAAAATATGCTGAACATAAATATCATGAGGATAATAAGCCCATTGATATGTTTAACATGGTGTAGAACTTAACCCCTTTCCTTTAATGTAATGTCCATTGGTGTTCCAAAAGTCCATATCTTCAGTACATTGGTTAATTTTTGCCATAGTTACCAGTGTAGCTGATATTTGCGAAAACATTGTGAATTTATCATGATATTTTTGTCAAAACCCGGCGTTATTATATAAAAAAAGATAATTTCAAATTATAATCTATTTTGAAATTATCACATTTTTAACCTGGTACTGACACTACAAAAACACTTTTACAAAGTGCTCATATTATTGTTGTTTTATTTATATTATATAATTATATATTTTAAATATACTATATATTTTTGTATACCAATATTTAAAAAAAAAACTTAATTTTTCAAAAATATCCCAAGAATTTTCCTTCTAGACATTTTTTCAAAAACGAGGTTTGTGACAAAGTTTGTCATCGGAGAGACACAATAACTTTTGAAATGTAATTGCCCATTATGCTTTTATTTACCTTTTTTTTTTTATGTGAACAAAAGCATAGGCGGAGCTGGGGAGGGGGGGCGCAGAACTGGGTTGTAGCCCAGTCCTGCCTCCTGGCCCAGTTAATTTTTTTTTTTTTTAAAAGCCCAGTCCTAGCCCAGCCTTGACTGCAGCAAATAGTTTGATTTGTCCATATGAAATAGATTTTTATTAATAATTGTAGCCATTTTTTATTTTATCTCAAAAAAAAATTTGAGGGCACTGCCCCCAACCCCAGACTATCGGAAGCAGATCAGGTCATGCTGAAAATGAGCATTTTCGCTCATGCTGACATCGTGGCCATCCGATTTGCATTTTAAAAAGCTCAAAAGTCAACAAAACCACGTGGCATTCATCCAAAATGCAAACAGACGGCCACGATGTCCGCATGAGCAAAAACGCTCATTTTCAGCATGACCTGATCTGCTTCCCCCCCCCCCCCCCCCCCCCCCCCTTACATGAATCCTAGCTACGGCCCTGGACAAAAGCAAGTAAAACCTAGCTTGAAAAAGGAAACACTCTGCATGAAAATGACTCCATTTTTTCTTTTTTTTCATAACAGAGCTGGGGGGAATTAAGTTTAAGGCCCTCGTTTTTTCACTACAGTTACTCAACAATCTATGTATCAGTGGGGATTCAAACTTGTGACATCCCAACACATGGTGGCGTGCAGTAACTGCTCCTACCAGACGAGTTGGTAGTCTCCCCTTCCCCTTCAATTGTAAAAAAAGAAAAGACCTCATAATCTCACCCCCCAAAACCAAAACGGGTAGGGAGACTTATGCTAGCCTTTTTATGCCTGATCTTAAACCCTGACTCACCTTTTTTTTCTCTTGTCAATAATAGGGTTTCATGCTCGAAGAAGGGAGGAATCAGATTCACCATCAATGGTCATAGTTATTTTGAGTTGGTATTGATCAGCAACGTTGGTGGGAGAGGCGATGTGGTGGCAGCATGGATCAAAGGCTCAAACACAGGGTGGCAACAAATGAGCAGGAACTGGGGTGCAAACTGGCAATCCAATTCTTACCTCAATGGTCAAAGTCTATCCTTCAGGGTCCAGATAAGCGATGGACAGCTCCGTACCGTTAATAATGTGGCATCTAGCAATTGGCAGTTTGGACAGACCTTCTCAAGCTCGGTCCAATTCTGAAGGCAAATAGGTCGTTTGTGAATCGTTCTTTTTCTTTTTCTTTTTCTTCTTCAATTATTGTAATTAAAATCCAACCATGAGAAGGTCATCAGGGGTAGTTTACCAAATCCCCACTATCTAAAAATTCCATGAGTTGATGGAAAATTATTATGCTTTTAATATGATTGGTGTTTTGGGAGGATATGTAACTAAATTAAGATCAGTTTAAAGTTACTAGTGGTTTATTGCTTCCTTAGACAATCAATGCTGAGGCTTTTTTTTTCTGGTTTACCATAGAATTCTATGCACATTTTTAACGCATGAAAAGTCAATTTGGGAGTCCCATTCAGCCTTTACTCCACGGCCACTTTTTCTCCGGTAGGAGAAGAATAACTTGTTTTGCAATAATTATGACCCTTTTCCAGATGTTCCATGTTAGGTACCATTTTCTCTGAAATTCTTGATACCAACCCCTTTTTCCCTACAACAATGGCCAAAGAGAAACCTTTTGTAATTTACTGTTAAACTCGCTCGCTTAACCCGAGTTAATATCTTAAAATGTCAAAAATGTCCCTCAGGGGGTTCTCCTTTTCAACTGTTCATATCATTCCTCTTTTCCTATTGTGCCCCTCAATAGGGGTAGTTATGTTATTTCTATTTGTTTCAATGGGCAATCATATGTTTTTATATTTAAGGGGAAAACTATAATTTTCACACATTTTAAAATGTTGAAAATGGCCTTCATTTTCCCCCTTTTTCCATTGTTCATCATTTTTTTCTCCCTATTGTGCTCATTAGGGGCAGTTACTAGAGATGCACAACGAGCCGAGTAGCTCGGGCTCAACCCATTTAAGCTCGGCTCGAGCTCGTTCAAAAAATAAATGAGCCAAGCTTAAACAAGGGTTTAAGCTTGGTACACGTAAACGAGCTTGAATAGGAAACCCGATTAAGCTTGGTTCACATAGTTATATAAAGAAATTAGATTTTATATATGTATCATATTTTTTTACATGAACACAAAAAGAGGTGTTACCTTAGTGGATAAGTTTTTGGACTCCTTTGAAAGTGGTATGGGTTCAAATCCCACCACTTTCCTTTTTTCTAAAAATTGCTTTTGACACAAATTAAAAAAAAAAACTTGAATTTTTTTTATAAACATGTTCAGCTCGAGCCGAGCTGAGCTTTGCTCGAACTCGACTCGAGCCGATACCGAGCATAAGTTGTTCAAGTTTTACGAATAACTTTTGGCAGATAGACAAGAATAAGAGTCGATGGAATGATGTGTGGAACATTATCCACCGTCGGAAGGAATGAGAAACTATGATATGCATTTCGATACAATTCAACTGTAAAAAATTTGTTGCAGTAATCCTCTAGTTTCTTGCCCTCATACAAAATGCATATGATCTCATGAAATCCTGCTAACCTACCACTCTTCACAAGAGCATTTTTGCTTGTCAAGATCAACACTGTAATTGTGGGATCGATCGACATTGATGACAATGTACTACTTGCACACATACTTATCTTTTCTTTTATATTTGAAACCACAAACCCTATCATTTGCTTCTTGGCTTAATTTCTTTTCTCTAAAGTTTCATCATGAGACAAAGCTTCTCAATAAAGAAAATTAAGTGCTTGTCACGTATGGCGAGAATCTAGGCAATGAAGCTTTCTGCTATATTAGATATTAAGCATTCATATCTTCTTGTTAGAAAGTGATTGTTAGCCCAATGTTTTGGATCTCCATCAGTAGCAATATAATGGTATGCGGCTTCATCTTACTCCTAAACTTTTTAAAGAAGTAATTGCATTGTCGTCTCGGTTGTTTGAGTTGTGCTCTACCAAGTGCACTTAGTGGTGAACCAAATTTTTTAAAAAAGTTTTTCGTCAAGTGCTTCATGCAATATTCAACATGACATATATGAGATAACTGTAAACTATAATATCTCTTTATAATCATTGATAACGAACTCTTTCTTCACTTGCTTCAAAAACCATGCTCATGAATCCTTTGACTCTTTATCCACAACTGCAAATATTACTGAAAATATCAAATCATAAATATCAATATTATGGCCCGACAACAATATACTCATGTATTTTCTTTTTAAAAATGTGCCATCAATCATAAGAACTAGATGACATCTTTTCAAAAACTTATTGATGCATACACGAAAGGATAATAACGATTACTTAAATCGTTTTTTTTTATTAGTCATAATGTACCCTAGTGATCATCGATTAGCCTTCAACAAATTATCCAAATATGTGGGAAGCATCCTGAAGGACTCTTCGAATGAACCATATAACATCTTCCTCGTTTGTTCCTACCCATGACATGCTTGTTTATAAGTAATCTCTACACCTTCCTCGCGTCATCGTGCATATGTTTGTGAATATCACTAGAAATATATTGTTTTCACTATAAGGTTGCCCAATGATTTACCACATATATATTCACTTTCATACTTCTTCACTTGAAAGAACGTTGCTATGAGCACCTTTGTGCAATAAATCTTTTAGAGGCAATCAACCATAGTATGTGAGTTTTTTTTCATGCATACGACAGTGACTCTGTTATTGCAACTCTTCATGAATTTTGCTTTAAAGTTATTCTTGATCACAAGATCCTTCAAAAACTCATGACAGTGCTAAATATCATTAAATCTTTTGCCAGAAGCAATTTCTTGATCGTTTGATCCAATTGTTAGCCACTGAAAATGTTCACAATCATTAAGTTTTTTGTTATGCAACTCGTCATACAGTTGAGATGCCTTTACTTAGATGATTTTCAATTATTTTCATTGTATGAGAAACCATTAAATGAGAATGTGTTCAACCGTGTCTCATTAGTGTAAAAACATAAAATGACGATACTGCCCAACAAATGCTCATATAACTTATACAATCATACCAAGGGTTTGACTTCTTAATTGTCATTCGTACAATATTTTCAACCGCTATTATTTGTCTAATGTCATCAATGTCTTGGTCCTCTCTTATCATATTATCGATATCATCTTATTCTCTATTGTCTGTTTAATCGCTGCTACTACTAATTGATTTTTTTTTTTTGCATAAACTAATTAAAATTCAACATATCTATCACTTTTTTTGCTTTCATGCATGCAACATTTTTACATTTTTAACTTTCAAGATTAACCATAAAAATATAACATTCATCATCACACCTACATCTCAAGCATAAATTACAAAGTCTAACAACTTGTGTCTATCTTTGTCATCTGCCCTAGAAGACTAGACATCATACACATTACTCCAAACAATACCACTGACATTGATTTTTTTATGTGGTTCTACATCAATTGTTTATGAAAATTCTTTATCGCTCGCATGTCAAAAATCTAAATCCCTAATCAATTCAGCCAACTACATGCCCCCCGTGTGCCTGAGCTCAATGTCTGGGACATTGATATCGTTCACTGTTTGAGATAGTTGGATGTTTTCCAAAGGGCTGAGCTCGATCAATGGTGCCTAAGATAGATGGACATTCTTCGCATGATTCTCATCATTTCATTCATTAACTACTTCTTATACATTACTTTCAACTGCTTGTTTAACTTAGCAAGCAACAACTTCTTATTTAGTCTTGCGAGCAATTAAGTAAACATCACTACTACATAGTATCGAGTCTACATCATCATCGTACAAAACATCTATCCATAAATCTTAGATACCTACTTTAGAAGAATAACCATACTAGAGGCTTAATAACTTTTTCCTATAACTGGTTTTATGAGACATCAAAGCTATGAACTCTTTAAAGCTATTTGATGCAGAGTATTTGATGTAGAGTATCTGGATCATCTTCACAGTGAAAAGGAGTTGGATACGAATTCAACTTTGCATACTAGATCTGGAAAGAGATACCCAAGAAGATCCAATCCAAATCTGGATCATTCAGGTCCAAATGGATCTTAAGGGTAAAATCATTATTACACATATTTTATTTTTTGAGAATTTTGGTTTTTATCATCTCAGAAAATATATTTTGCTTTGCGATTCCATTTTCATTAATTTTGGAATCACCCTTGTATTTTTCTATTTTTTTTTAAGTGCTGAATTCTATGAATCTAGATAGTTCCGTTGCGATTTATTTTTGGCACTAGACGGTGTATGGGGTATTTGGATAGTTTTTATATTTTCTTCAGCTTTGTATTTAGATTTTGACCCATTCGTTTCATGTGGTCCAACCTGTAAATATTGGATCCTGCAAGAGATTCAATATTTCAAGTATTGGATCAACATTGGCTTTATAGTGGGTTGAACTAATGTGGACCCAATTTCTAGCCTTTAAACCCTTTACAAAAAACGTGAAAGGGGATGTTATGAGGCCTTCTTAAAAGTTGTGGAAGCCTCTTTATTCCTTTGATTGTTTGAGAGAGAGAGAGAGAGAGAGTTAAGGCTAAGATTAAAAAAAAATCAAATGAAGTGCTTCCATTGGCCACATTGGGAGGTGGCATTGAAACCTACCTCATTATTAAGTCTACCTTTGTTGAGTTCTATAAGCTCCTTGAGAAAGTTGTGCAGTGGGTGATTTTCATTTTCTTGAAGAAAAATATGAAGTGAAAAAAAATGGTGAGAACTACGTAGTTGTCCCCTACCTCTAGACTCAACTCCTTGTGGTGGAAGGTCAGCTGGTTCTGAATATTTATTGTTGCTACCTTTGTTGGTGAGATTTTTACAACTGTGTAGCTGCTAGAACTAGACACATGAACAACCTGTTGCTGTTGAGAAGTCGTTGAATCCTGGTCGTGTGAATCATTTGCTATTGTCAAAGCTTGTTGTTGTTATTTCTGGTGTACCGTGAACATCCTATTGTTGCCATTGGACTGAGACTCAAGGTTGGTGCTAGTTGAGTGCTGGTCGTCATTGCTGATTGAAATGTTACTTGGTGATCCTATAAGTCGTGAGTTGCTATTGTTGCGAACTACTATTGCTCCCAGTCACCCTGACAGTTCATTGTTGCTGATGTCCATTTCCTTCCGTTGATCTGAGCCAAAATCGTGTAACTGCTGGATACAATTTTTTTGTGTCATCGTGTGTAAGACCTGCAAAATTTTGGTAATTATCGATATAAAATTCTTTAAAATAAATATGATAATATGATAGGGACTTGATCCAAATATATCTTGAACCCGAACAGGATCAAATGGATCCACTATTTGGATTTAGATATGGCAAGTGGATTCGAATCCTAGATGGATCCAAAACCCAATTAAAATTTAATTGGATCTTAATGGATCCAAATATGATAGAATCTCAATCAAGATCCAAAAAAACTAGTTAGAGAGTTCAGAAGATCCAAAGTATATTGAAGATCCAACTTGGATGTCAGATCCATTAGAAAACCCATTCATACATAAAAAGTGGTATTGTGGTGAGGTATATTGCTTAGTAGAGAGGCAACCTGAGTTCAAATCCCATTAACTACACTCACATAGTTTTAATAAAGAAGACATTATTTTTCCTTTTGACAAAAATACATAACGTCTATACGTATGTAAGTAAATTAAATATAATGGAAATTGCAACGAGTTAGAGTGTGGCATAGTAAAGAGGCTCGTTACCAGTGTTTTCTTTTTTGACAAAAATACATAGAAGCTTAGATGCGTATAAATGAATTAAAAGATACACTATTTGCAATGAAAAAGAACATAATGTAGTGGAGAGGTTTGTTGCCTCTTTGAGGACAGACCCTGGTTCAAAACCCCTCCTATTGCACACAAATTTTTATATTTTGTGTCGTGATACCTTTTTACAAAAAAAAATGTTAAAACCAAACCCATACGTTTATCTACTCCAGAAACAAGTGGTAACATGAGAAGTTACCACATGTTTTTTTAAGAAATTTAAAAGGCTGATTTCTCTCCCATCCTCCATGATTTGTGGGAAGACCACCTACATAGCTGGAGAGAATCAAAAGGAAAGTGAGAGTAGCAAGAATTTCTCCCACGATTTTTCTTTTTGAAGGGCTTGCACTACAAATATAGGAAGGGCAATAACAAAAATAAAAAATAAGAGAAGAAAAGTTCATGGAAAAAAAGATCAAATGTCATGAAGGAGGAAGGGCAGCATAGTATTTTTTTGATGGAGCCTATTAAAAAGAAGAAAACGTAAATTGATGGGAGGCGATTTCTTGATTTCAAATTCTTTTGAAACCCTAACAAAAAAGTGATAAAAGAGCTCTCTCATTAGCAAAAATCGTGGTACACAATTTTGCTATCTCTCTCTCTCTCTCTCTCTCTCTCTCTCTCTCTCTCTCTCTCAAGAACCACCATTAGTCTCTCTCATGTTAGAAGAAGCTCTAGCCGAAAGTGAAGGGAGCACCGAGACGAACAACGCCAGTTCTGGTTAGGGCAAGGTTCGTTAAATCGAGGTAAGGGCATAATTGATCTATGTGTGTACATGGTGTTGTGGAGTACATGTATGCTGCAAATATATATGAGGCTACAACCATGGGTCTTAGCCATGGCTGGTGAAGAATTTAAATGGATCTTGGTATGCGAAAATGGTTGGCACATACGACTATGTTGGAACATATACCATTATGTGTATTGATCCACCTTAAATGGCGAGATTGACCACATAATACATGTAACTAATTCACGCAAAGTATGCAGGTAATGCTAAATGTATAGTTGAAGGAAACATATGCATATAGACATTAGGGTATAATCTATACATGGATGCATACAATGATGTCCCTGCATGAATCGTGCATGTTTGTTTTAATAGATTTGTGAAAGAAATATAATGTGTACCATGTCATGAAAATCCATGTCATACAGTGGTGGGTTATATATATATATATATATACATTTGACTACTTATTTCTGGTTTAAATTTTAGTATAAAATATAACATGATGTTAGATGCATTGTGTGCTGTGAGTAAAAATTCTATTCCAAAATATCATGTTCATTCACTAAAATTGTATATATAAAGTCTGTTACATGAAGTGGTTTCTTTGGTTGGATGTTAAAAAAAATGTGTATGAATATAACATGATGCTAGATGCATTGTTTGTTATGAAAAAAAAAACTATTCAAAGATATCATCTTCATTCATTAAATTCATAGGTATTCAGCCCGTTACGTGAAGCACATTTCTTTGGTTTTCTGTTATGAAAGGAAGACGATCTTATCTTGCTACTTAATTTAATAGTACATTTTAGAAATAAAAAAAAAGATGGCTATTTGGTTTGTCCTCAAAGGTAGCTCTAAAGGAGACGTATAACACGAATTGTCCCAACAGACACCTATTGGTGCTCGGTTAATGATGAGTACTACTCCTTAGTACCTTCTAGATCGTGCCTTGGTTCCAAGCCACGTTATATCATGTTAATTTATAGCCAGTAACATTGCTCTATTCAAAAATCTTGAATTATGTTACCTATGGTCGAATGTGCTTAGAGTATAAAATATGGTCTCAGATATCCATAAACTACATTAATTACCATCATACATTCCTTGTAGTTGGAACTTTACCATGTCAACTTGATGCCATTCACAGAGAGTGTAGAGGGGATCGTGCTCCTAGTCAGACAGGGATCAAGACCAGTTGGTTGGCTTGCACTTATCACATCTATTAGGCTTATCAAACCTGATGCATAGCTAGTGCACATCGCACTGGCTGGGCATTGCAAGTAGCCAACGCACTGTCAATGCATGTCACACTAGCTGGGCATTGCTGGCAAAGGTCTTTCCTACCCTAGCCTGCTTGTGCATCTTAAATAGGTTGTGCATAGCCATATGTTGGAACCTTGCAAGTTTAAATTTCAATGATGTCGCGGTATGATGGTCAATGATCTGTTGTAGCTTGGTCGACCCATATATATATATATATATATATATCAGGTATACTGCAGCAAGGTTCCGTTAAAATGATTAAGGTTCATCACTTAGCATTGGGTGTTGCATGTCCTGATTCTCAAAGGGTGTCACTATATAGTCATTCGTGACTATTGTCCCATTTGGAAAACCGGTAAAATGATGTAGGTTTGAATTGTTTTATGGTCTGCCCATCATATCTTTAGAATGAGCGCACAGGATAATGGTTTCGTAAAATGCAAAAAAAATTATTACATGCATATGGGAAGGATATTTTGTTGTGGTCATTACATTTGAAAACCCAATAAAATGATGAAGGTTATTTTATTAATTTGGTCCTTAGGTTATTGGAATGAGTATGAATGTGCAAGTTCTCTCAAAAATGTAATTTTTATCGCATGCACATGAAATTAAGGTTATGCTTTGACAAAGAAAGTGATATACATGATTCTAATTGTTTCTCATGTAAATTAAATATGTGATTTGCATATGAATGCCATGACCATGTTTAGTATGTGGATTGCATGTGGTTAAATGCATGATATTGATAAATTGCATAATTATGAAAATTTCAGGGTCATGAATTATGTGAAAGCTTAAAACTGAGCTTGCAATTCTGCAGAGCTCTAATAGTGTCATACGAGCACTTATGAAATGTTGAACTGGTGATATGCCATATGGTGGCATAATCGGTGGGGTACAATACGTACACCCTAGCTCAAAAATAAAAAGTTGAGATAATGCATAAACATGTACTCGGCTCGAGTTCGAGCCGTAATACTGAAAAATTGTGTTGGTGCTTATTGTGCACTAAGTTGAGAAATGTGCATATACTTTATCAACCCGAGTGCGGGTTTGGGATTTTGGAAATCCCTTGGGATGCAAGGGTTTGCACGAAGGAACAAACAAAAATTTACTATATGCACATATAACCTAACAACGGGATTTTGGGTATATCTGAAAGACGATATATGTTACCGATTTCTCAGGATTCTGGGTATACCTAAAAATGGTATATGTGTGGCGCCCCAAACCCCGACTTTGGAAAAACTAGGAAATCTCTGTGAATTTTTTTTTGAAAGGTTTAAGTAGAAAACCAGCGGAAAGCAGGTGCGAGAAAAACAACAAAGCCACAAGTCTAAGCGGCCACCACAGGTGAGTGCAACAAGTAACCAACAATGTAACAAAAGTGTAGCTAAGAAGTAAAAAGGGTAAACACCCCAACAATATAAAGAGTTTACAAAATATAAGTACAAGTCTCAAAATAGGGATTACATCCCGAACAAAATCCCAAAACCCAAAACCACCAGGTACAGGAACTGCAGGTCAAGTGTGGGTCCTCCGAGCCTCCACCATGTATCATCACATCTGCACTATACTTGTTTGTCGCCTACATTCTCATAAAACGGGGTCAGTCCTCTTGCGAGGTGGTGAAGAAACAACCACAAGCAGTTATATATCATATAAAAAGGAAAGCAGTAACAGAACTGACAAGTGTAAGTGTCGTGTCAGGAAGGTGCGAACGTGACAAGTACTAGTCAACTAGAAAGTAACAAGCTGAAGTAGCAGTAGAGTAAGTACTCAAAGCAGTAACAATTGTAACAAGTGTTGAACGACAAAGTAACCAAATAACCACTGAAGTAAGTAAGGTAACTGAAGTAAAGTCTACAAAACAAGTAAAGTAACAACTACTGTAAGTTAGCTGATTGGTTAGTCGTTAAGTTCCTTTGATTACTCCTTCAGGTACGCGAAGGAAACCTTACGTTCTGTGAGACATGCACCCAGCGTCTGTTATTCAATTATAGTGTGGTAACCGGGGAATCTACAGACCGAGTCAACCTCATGCGAGCAGCACACGGCTATGAGAAAATACTCGCATAGGCAAGGATTGCAATCCATACTACTACAGTAGTGAGGTCCTAGAAAGGCAACCTCGACCTCCCTGACTCTGAGTGACTGGAGGCCAAAGGATGTTACAGCTCCTGTTAAAACACGTGTCGTAGTAACGACAAGTCACTCAGGGTTGTACCATCCACCCTCTCCCAAGGTGATCCATTTTGTGAATGGGGCGAAGCAGGTTTATCTTTCTTAGGCTCATGTTCATTCATACCTCACAACGAGGAATTCGACTCGTTGTTCCCGCGGGGTACGCAAAACGAGGACTTGGTCTGCCCATTCACGTGCTCAGCCTCACGCGGCCAACGGAGCACACTACTCGTGAAAGCAGTCAAAACACCATATTATTTATTTCTGTTTAGGGTATATCACACAAGAGTCCTTACACAACACAAGGGTCACTGCCCGAGGACTCCAACTGAGCCCACAACAAGTCATTTCATTATTCATACCCTTTGGTGTTCAATTTTCTATCCTTTCATTTTATTGAAGTAAGTGCACATGGTGCACTTACCAATGCCTCAAGCAATGTACCTCCTCAGAGTACGCACTACCCAGTAACAGTGTCAGGATGTGCCAAGTGCAAAGTGTAAAGGTAACATGATCTTTCTATCATTTGCACAATAAAGTTATCAGAGGCATTGCATGGTATTAAAATGCACTATATTGCATACTTTAGTGTTAAGATTGCATTTATCAATATTCCATACTTATGGGAATTACATTCGCATTCTCAAGGGTTTGAAATTGAATTTATCTATATTTTCATCTTATGAGAATAACATTTGCATTCTCGAGGGTTTGAAATCGAACTTAACCAATCCTCCCATCTAATGGGAATAACATTAGCTATTTTCACGGTATGGGTGCCGCGCCTGCGGACCCGAAACAAAGATATTTAAACAACACTTGTAGTTTTAAATAACGAAGTCTCTAAGCTTGTGAATTTACAATAACGACCAAAGCATATCGTTCTGGTCTGTCGAATGTAAACCAAAGCATAAGGGTTTTCCTTACGCAACACGACACACACGTGTGTCAAACATGATTTTGAAGTAACCCATCTGATGGGGATTACATTAGCATTCCCACGGTTTGGGGTGCTGCGCCCGCGGACCCGAAACAAACCGTTTGCCAAACCGAAAGTGGAACAACTCTATGGAGTTCTATATTTAACTCGGAGCGTAACATCATCTAGAGAATAATACTTGGACGGGACACCCGAGTGTCGCATGTCCATTCCGCTATGCAGAATCAATCATTATGTGTTTTAATATACATGTGTACATAAATATATATATGCAACCAAGGCATGCACTCATGCCAGAACCTAACTGACTAATAGAAGGTGCAAGCAAAGACCAAAAATCTAGTTTGAACCTAATTGGGTTTGATTTGAAGTAGGTTTGGGCAGGGTTAAAAGCAACTATTTTGGCGGCCATACTAGTGGCATTATGAGGCTGTGAGTGTACCAAAGCAAGGGTCAACACTCTTGCCGCCAATGAGGTTGTAACTTAAATAATGGTCTGGCCCTTCGGACCCGACTGTCATGCACACTAAAGGGGTTCTGGTCCTTCGGTCCAACGACTACTAAGCAGGGTAGAGTCTGAACTTTTCAGTTCAGACCTGAGCCCGAAGTGGCTCAGCCGAAAGGAAAAGAGCCCGAAACATTCATCACAAGTTGGCCGGCACCCGGCTCCAAATAGGTGGAGTCGTGACTAGCACTAGGTGCTAGCTGGGCTGCCAATGGGTTCAGGTCTGAACCACGGTTCAGACCTGCACCCACTGGATGCTAACTGGGTGTTAAGGGGTGCACAACACCCATGTGGTGCGCGCCCAACTCCAGCCAAGTGAAAATAGTCTGAGCTAGGTTTACGCCCAACGCTAGTCAACCGGCTATAGAGCAGGTCTGAACCCTCGGTTCAGACCAGCACCCTAACCCATGCTGACAAACAACAATACGTGTAGCATTAATATGTATATATATAATAAAGAAATACGTTTTTATATGTATAATATATTTTTTTTAAAGTTGTTGTTGGGCGCGCGGGCCACCCGCGCAGCGCCCAGCTCCACTCTGGAGAATGGACAAGGGGTCTGGTCCACTGGACCAGACCAAGCCACCCTTGCCAACATGAACCAGAGCCCAAGGGATCGGTTCACAGCTGCTAAAAGGGTGTGCTAAGCACGCCTACAGTCGGCCCAACCTGCTCCAGTCCTTGGTTCCAAAGGGAAAACCGAAAAAAAAAAATACTAGAGGTTGACACACATCAACTACCAGCGGCCTGGCCTTCGCACATCCTAAAGGGAGTGGTCACGTCATGACCCCCGACCAAGAGCTTGGCTACAACATCAGTCCCAATGTGCTGGGACTGGGTTGAGCCAAAAACCCAAGAAGAAAGAGCTAACAGCTGGAGCACACCAACCGGTGCTCCAGCACTCAAAGAGAGAGGACCTAGCGGATTGGGCGTAAGCTGGATGAGCCCAACTCGGTCCAATACACCCTTAAGATGAAAATGCCATGACACAACCAGAAAGAAAAGAACAAAACATAAAACCAGACAACATTATCAAGATGGAGTGAACAGCTAACATGTATATAAGAAAATGAAACAAAACAGAAATAACAATGTGGAAGTTGAAAGAAAACAGATTGCAAATGTATGCAATGCAAAGCTCATGTAAAACTATGAAGATTCGAGATTTAAAACTACATTTCTAACTAATCCGCCATTTGGGCTTGCATGCATTGATGCAAAGCACCATTGGCTTCATGCCAATCCGGAATCATAACGAATAAGGTGAGTCTTCACCTTAGCTTGTATTGAAGAAGGAGATGGTGATGTGTTGCAGCTTCTCCACGTCAAGGAGACTCCCACGGTTTGGAGGGAGGAAGCTAGAGAGAAGAGAGGAGGTTTGGAGACAGAAGAGAGAGAGAAGTGAAGGAGTTTTTGCAAAAGTTGTCCAACACGAGAGCCCATTTTTTTTTCTAAGGTTTTTATAGAGGTTTGCTTAGGGTTGGATGACTGAGATTTAATCCCTCCAAGATGGAGGGCTGGGGAGCTCCACGCCTCCAACCACCAATGCATGTTGTTCTTTCAAAAAGTTTTATAGAACTTTCAAAAATGCCATTTAGAAAAGCCTTTAAAACTTTGAAATTTTACAAGGGGCGCCCTTGGCTTCCACCCAACGTGTCCAATAGGTTTAGAGAGTTTGAAACTTTTTAAAAACCTTTCAAATTTGCCATGGGGCGCCAGCCCCATGGCTCCTTTTTTGAATTGACGCCCCTCATGATGGAGCCTAGGCTTCATCATGAGGGTGTTGGAAAAGATACATGGCCAATGAAGGCCTTCTTTAAAACCCATGCAAAATTTATTTCAAAGACGCCATCCATCTGATCAGCCCTTGACCAGCTGGTCAAGCATGGCCATGGACGTCCACTATGCAGGTCGTCCATGGGTTTGGGTCCACTAGATGTTCCGGATCCAAATCCAAAATCGCATATTGTATATATCTCAAAATAATGCTTATTTAATATATTAAAATAATAATTTAATTCCAACAAGTTAATTAGTTCTCTTTATAACCCTAATTAACATAAAATGGATGTTGCCTCTTGAAGAAATCACCTTTCGTTTGCTAGAATTAAGCGTTCTAAGATTCGGGTCCAATATTAAATCAAGACTCGTAATTCACATGCACTGACAAGGTTTTTTCGTCGTTCGGATCTCAAATTCGGGGTGAAACATCACAACCCTATTCCAAACTTATCCTAAAAGTTTTGGAAGTTAATTCGCTCTAGATTTCTCGAAATCGCTCTTTTTACGTAAAATTATGCGATTTTACTCGATTCTCAAAATAAGCAAATCTTTAGAAATTACCAAAACATAAAAATTCATCGATTTTCACATAATTATGCAATATACATCAAAATTAAAAGCATGGATCTTACAACATGTTACCAGTTTCTCAGGGTTCTGGGTACACCTGAAAGATGGTGTATGTTACCAAACCCATGTTCTACCTTAGAGAGGGTAGATGGTATAAGCTCCGTGGGACAAATGTATTTTTGTGAGAGCTAAGTGTGTCACTCGGTCCCCATTCCTCGGAGTTAGGGAGCCAGGACTACCAACACTACAAGAAACCTGTGGATTAGCGACGACCTAAATTTGATGTTAATCCGTCGCTAAACAGCTTAGCAACGGATTAGCGACAGATAGCTTCCATCATAAATTTTTTGACGCTAATTATTGACATAATATTTCTGTCGTAAGTAGCGATGGAATGTATCTGTTGCCAGTTTTGTCGCTAAGTTGCGATGGAATAACGAATGCCAACATCTGTCGCAAGGTCGTCGTTACCATACGGTGATTTTGGTGTTGCGATGGATTTATAGTTGTCGCTAATCCGTCACTACATTCAATGCTAATAGTAATTAGTGACGGATATATTCATCGCTAATCTGTCGCAAACAATGAAAAAAATTAAAAAAAATGAAAATTAAATATCGAGAAAAAATTTCTCCTGATACAATTTATATTTCTTGTGAATAACAAACAAAGTATACATCAAAATACATATAAAAGAAAACTAAAATAATTAATCGATCCACTGTAAAATTTGCAAGTTCTAATTATTTACAATTCAACATTTACATTTTTGAAACAAAAAGAAGGTAGAACAAATTCAACACATGAATCTAATCATCACCAAGATTTTGTGCGTCCTCTTATTCATTGTCTTGCTCTGTCTCTTCAACTCCACTACGTTGATTATCGCCAGCAACCTACACGAGAAAAGAAAGGTCAGTATTGATAAACAAAATATACTAAAATAAATTATACTCTATATGTAATTCTATCATGCTCATATGTGTTCTAAGGCAGTAAAAAAACTGTATATGTGATTCTATCATACTCATATGTGTTCTAAGGCAGTAAAAAAACTGTATATGTGATTCTATCACGCTCATATGTGTTCTTAAGGCAGTAAAAAAAACTTATATATGATTCAATTATGCTCATATGTGCTCTAAGGCAGTCAAAAAAATGTATATGTGATTCTACCATTCTCCTATGTGTTCTAAGGCAGTAAAAAAACTTTATATGTGATTCAATCATGCTCATATGTGTTCTAAAGACAGTAAAAAATTTGTTTTTGTGATACTACCATACTCATATATATGTGCTCTAAGGCAGTAAAAAAACTATATATGTGATTCTATCATGCTCATATGTGTTCAAAGGCAAGCAAAAAACTGTATATGTGATTATATCATGCTCATATGTGTTCTAAGGCAGTTAAAAAACTTTATATGTGATTCAACCATGCTCATATGTGTTCTAAAGGCAGTAAAAAAAACTTTATATGTGTTTCTACCATGCTTATATGTGCTCTAAGGCAATAAAAAACTGTATATGTGATTCTACCATGCTCATATGTGTTCTAAGGTAGTAAAAAAACTTTATATGTGATTCTATCATGCTCATATGTGTTCTAAGGCAGGCAAAAAACTGTATATGTGATTATATCATGCTCATATGTGTTTTAAGGCAGTCAAAAAAATTGTATATGTGATTCTACCATGCTCATATGTGTTCTAACGCAATAAAAAAACTGTATATGTGATTCTATCATGCTTATATGTGTTCTAAGGCAGGCAAAAAACAGTATATGTGATTATATCATGCTCATATGGGTTCTACGACAGTCAAATTTTTTTTATATGTGATTCTATCATGCTCATATGTGCTCTAAGGCAATAAAAAATTTGTATATATGATTCTATCATGCTCATATGTGTTCTAAGGCAGTCAAAAAAACTTTATATGTGATTCTATCATGATCATATGTGCTCTAAGGCAGTCAAAAAACTATATATGTGATTTTATCATGCTCATATGTGTTCTAAAGCAAATCAAAAACTGTATTTGTGATTATATCATGCTCATATGTGTTCTAAGGCAGTCAAAAAAAGTGTATATGTGATTCTGTCATGCTCATATGTACTCTAAGGTAGGCAAAAAACTGTATATATGATTATATCATGCTCATATGTGTTCTAAGGCAGTCAAAAAAACTGTATATGTGATTCTATCATGCTCATATGTGCTCTAAGGTAGTCAAAAAATTGTATATGTGATTCTATCATGCTCATATGTGTTCTAAGGCAGGCAAAAAACTGTATATGTGATTATATCATGCTCATATGTGCTCTAAGGTAGTAAAAAAATTTGTATATGTGATTCTACCATGCTTATATGTCCTCTAAGGCAGTCAAAAAACTGTATATGTGATTCTACCATGTTCATATGTGTTCTAAGGCAGTAAAAAAATTATATATGTGATTCTATCGTGCTCATATGTGTTCAAAGGCAGTAAAAAAACTGTATATGTGATTCTATCATGCTCATATGTGTTCTAAGGCAGTAAAAATATTATACTGAAATAATATATAAAAGGTCACTATTGATAAACTAAATATACTTAAATAAATTATATGCAATACACCTAAGTTAAGGCAATCAAAGTTATATGAAATCTAACGAGATGCAATACATCACATGAAACTTTCATACCTCAAAGGCACCTGCAAACGAAGCTCCTCTGTTCTGCAAAAAACTGTTGAACTCATTCCAGAGAACGTCGGCAATTGTTTCATGGAAGTAGTCACGCAATGTGTCCTTAACGATCTGGCGTACATCATCCCAAGAATCAGTCGGATGCTTTGAGTTGATGTTGACGGGAGAAGTCTCTAAGTCGTGACTGGAGGAAGCAACGACTGGTGAGGTGTTCATATTACTCTCAAACCCGAACACACGACCCTTTTTGGGTTTACTTGTTACAATCACCCATGCTGCAGGATCAAATGATGGATGCTGAGTAGAGTCATCGTCATATTGCGCTACCATCTGTTGCTCATATGACTCCTACAAAATAATGTTTACAGTATGAATTAATAATTAAGAATTAAGAATTAAGAATTACAATGTTTATGATAACTTGTATATTGCAATGATTATTAATACAATAAATACAAACCATTGTCGTTCTCGCCTTCTTCGATATAAACTCTCTCGTGGTCTTATATTTATGTGTTTGAACAAACACATCCTTGTATGGCATAATGCCTTCTTTTTCTGCTTCCTGCGAAGTGAAATGATAAAAGATTTAGTTAACAGGTTTGCAACAATACTTATAAAATTGATTTGTTTATATATTGATGAGTTACCATTTTCTTTAGATGGTTCCCAAAAGTCCTAGATCCACCTGTGTGTAGATGGGCATCGGGCATTTTCGCTTGATTTTGTGCAGCCTTCGCTGGGCGGTTTCGAAATACATCCCCAGCTCACTTGTCACACATTGCATCCTAAATATCTGACTTGATAGTTGGAGTTCCATGGCCCTTCCATTGCAGTGGATCATCTATCCCGCCAGATGCTTTTCTTGTTGCAGTCTTCATATTGTGCAGCATGTCTGCAAATCGATTAGCATTCACCTTTTGCCACACCTTCATTGCATCATATGTCTCCATCGTAGTCGCGAAGCGATTCGAAGCCTACAAATATTTTTAGAAAGTTAGTAGATATGACTATAACAAATAATTAAATATGAAACACATTAACTATGACAAACAACTGTATACCGTTAATGAGGACCACAATCTGTCTATCACCTCTTTTGGATACTCTTTCCATTAAGCGATCGGTCCTGGTAGATGTTGAAGTAGTGAATTCCTAATATCGCGTACTACTTGTGGCTCGAACATCGTGCTGCACATGAATTGGTACACAGTAAACATCAATATACAATATTTATAAGATATGCAATAAGTGAAAACGAAATACTTACGGTCGATTATCGATATACACTATTTGAATGAGTTTTCTTGTGCTAGACTGAGAAGGCCCTGCATCCTGCGTTGGCTCCTGACTTGTATGATCAACTGGTATAGGTGGGTCATGTACAGGCGAAGCATCATCTATAAAAAATACGTTAGAAACTCTAAGAATGAGCATTTCAACTAATCAAGCATCTAATTAGTTAAATGATATACCTATCAAAGGAGCCCGTGAAGATGAAGGTTGAGATTGGCTACTACTGGATGAACGACCACTGTAAGCTCCACGAACCATATTCTAACAAATAAAAAATGTCATGCAATATATTCAAATTGTTTCAAATCATTCACATCAAATATTTCAATACATTCAAATAATTCAAATCAAGTATTGCAATACATTCAAATCATTCAAAACATTTGAATACCTTCAAATTATTCAAATCATTGCAAGATATTTCAATACATTCAAATAATTCAAATCAAGTATTGCAATATATTCAAATCATTGGAATACCTACAAATCATTCAAATCATTGCAATACATTTCAATACATTCAAATAATTCAAATCAAGTATTGCAATACATTCAAATCATTGGAATATCTGCAAATTATTCAAATCATTGTAATACATTCAAATTATTCACATCATTCACATCAAGTATTGCAATACATTCAAATCATTCACATCAAGTATTGCAATACATTCAAATAATTCAAATCATTCATATCAAGTATTGCAATATATTCAAATCATTTAAATCTTTGTCACACATTTTTATACATTCAAATAATTCAAATCACTCACATCAAGTATTGCAATACATTCAAGACATTGAAATACATTCAAATAAAGGTTCGTATTACAAGATTTTGCTCACTAGCTCGAGACTTCTTCCTCATCACCTGTTTGACTTTCATATTCTTTTTTTTCTTCGTCATCATCTTCTTCTTCTTCATCTTCTTCTTTATTGTTTGCCCATCCACTTGGTATATCATTTGGATCACATTCTTCTATAAATGTTTCATCGACCAATGGAGATATGACATACATATCATGCGCAACATCGTGACCATAAGAGAAGTTATAGATATCCTCTGATTGATAGTAATCACTCTCTTCAGTTAACTTGTCTTCTTGTAACTGATCATACTCAGGGTATAGTTTGCACTTCACCTTGCAAACTGCCCACCATTCATTTCTATCTGACTTTTTTGTACTCGGGTATGAAGTATAATAAACTTGTTAAACTTGCGAGGCTAATATGAATGGTTCATATGTTCCAAACCTTGATTTATGATTCACCTCCACAATACCTGAGGCTTTGTCGAATCTTGTTGCAGTTGGATCAAACCAATGACACTTGAATAAAGTTACCCTATTATTTCTGCCTAAGTAAGTCAACTCCATTATTTCCTCATTTTTACCGTAGCTGCTACCCTTGACACACATGCCACTATTTATTGTTGATTTATTTATACCGTAGTCTTTTGTATGGAATCGATAATCATTTATGATGTACCCGTTATAACATTGCATAACTTTGGTCGGACCATTTTGTAAATCACATATTCCTTGATCTTTAACATCACCATGGCGGACCTATAAACATAAACAATGATTGTGATCACGACCAATTAAGTAACTTAGTGTTGTTTACAAGTACACAATTTATGTGAGCGTTCTTACCAACTCTTTCAACCACTCCACAAACTTAGTTTCACGTTCTTTTTGTACTTCTGCATCAGTGAGATGTGAAACTTCTCTTCGTAACCCCAGATCAAATCATCTACAAACCACAAATACTTATATTATCGAACCATGTATGCACGTATAAAACATAAAAGGATTTAGAATTGTGTTGCGTCTACATATACTTACTCGATGTATGGGTCAATCGCTGAGCAATTAAAAAGAATATAAATGTGTGTTGCATCTTGCTCTTGATATGCCAAGAGTCTTGATCGGCAACTACCAAATGCATACCCAAGTGGTTGAAATATTGACAGTTTGCCAGCTACAGTTACTTGTTCTCCATCATTGTTACGAGGCAGGCATGTGTAACGTGTTGGAATGTGAGGTTCAAAGTACATAGATGAGAAATTTGAAATCTCTTCTAAAGTGTACGCCTCACAATTAGAACATTCTACTCTTGCTTTATTACGAACCTTTTTTTTGAGGTCAAACATGCATCTATAAAAAATATACATTTCAAATTTGAAATATCTTTCATTGAAGAGACAAATATAAGAAAACATATACCTTTCAAATGGGTACATCCATCGATATTGCACAGGACCACCAACCCTTAGTTCATATGGCAAATGTATGATCAAATGTTCCATAACATCGAAAAATGCTGGCGAAAAAATCTTTTCTAGCAGACAAACAGTAGTGATGACAGAGTCCTCAAGATTCTTTACATCAGATACTACGACTTCTGATGCACACAGTGTTCTAAAAAATCCACTCAACTCAGACAATACCCCCTATATAGGTTTGTCTAACATATCATGGAATGCTAAGGGTATCAATCGTTGCATAAAGATATGACAATCATGGCTCTTCAACCCATATAATTATTCATCGTCAATCTTCACAGCTCGAGCAATGTTAGAGACATATCCATCTGGAAATCTCAACTGTCTCAACCATTAACATACCTGCTTTATTTGATCAGGTTCAAGCACGTACCTTGCCTTTGGTTTCAGTACTTTGCCATTATATTGTTTGAGTTCCAATTCTGTTCTTTTACATATTACTTTTAAATCCATGCGGGCCTTCAGATTATCCTTCTTTTTCCCTTTAACATTCATTATTGTATTGAACACATTATCAAATACATTTTTCTCTATATGCATCACATCAAAATTATGTCGTATCAATAGGGTCGGCCAATATGGTAGTTCCCAAAAAATAGATTTCTTTGTCCAATTGTGATCCTTCCCAAATCCAAGGAAGGGTGTCAGACTACGGGCATCTGTTAATACATCTGAAAAGTATCGCAATCTTCTTAAAATCTCTATGTCATACAATCTTGTGGGTGGACTTTCCATTTCAGTTGTGTCTGCTCGAAACGCATTCCTTTGTTTTCGGAACAGATGATCGCTGGGTAGAAATCGATGATGACACTCAAACCAGCAAGGCTTCCTTTTATGCGTCAATCTAAAAGTTTTTGTATCCTCCATGCAGTACGAACATGCCAACCTCTCATGTGTGCTCCAACCAGATAACATACTATATGCAGGGAAGTCACTGATTGTTCATAGAACAACAACTTTCATATAGAAATTTTGTTTTTGTGAGCATCATATGTGGTAACACCGTCATCCCATAGTACTTTTAGTTCATCAATCAATGGCCTTAAATATACATCAAGATTTTGGTCAGGTGAGGTCGGACCAAGGATCAATAGAGACAAGAAAAGATTTGGACGCTTCATACACAAGCTTGGTAGAAGGTTGTATGGAGTTACAAATATTAGCCAGCATGAGTATGGAGTTGATCTACCCCCAAATGGATTAAATTCATTTATACATAGACCGAGTCTAACATTTCTCACTTCAATTACGAAGTTCTGATGACTATGATCAAAGTGCTTCTAAGCTTTCGCGTCAACAAGATGCGTGATCTTGTCTTCATCATGTCAAACTTTATTTACATGTCATCTCATGTGTTTACTGTCCTTGAAGACATATGCAATCGTTCCAATCTAGGAGTGATAGGAAAGTAGCGGAGCGACTTGTATGAAACTTCTTTTGATCTCATGCTACCATTGCCTCTTGTCTTTGGCTTGAACCGAGGATGCCCACATGACGGACATGATATGTTGTTTTTCTGATCCTTGAAATACAACATGCTGTGATTTGCACAAGCATCTATCTTTTTATACCCCATACCTAGAGCATTGAGTATAACCTTTGCACGAATGATTTTTATGGCAATTTATCATCTTTGGGCAACATACTCTTCACAATCATGCACAAACGGTCAAAACATGATTGACTCAAATTATACTCAGACTTCAAATTCATTAGTTGAAGAACTGCAGACAAGATAGTGTGACTCTCACAACCGTTCCAAAGTGGCTCATCAGCATCTCTAAGTGAATCATAAAATTTACTAGTTGCATCATTTGGTGATTCATTATCCACTGCAGTTGTTACATCACTAGGACCCATAGCAGAACCTAGTTTTTTTCCTGCGGCATCAAATATCAAATTCATATATGGATTATCATGCACCACATTCACCCATGCATCAAAATTGTTTCTAAATTCTTCACCATAAAACGTCCAATTCTGATAATCACTCACAAAACCCTTCATGTATAGGTGATGTCTAACGCCATGAGGTTTTACAAATCAATTGTTCTTACAAATTTTGCAGAGACACCTAATCCGACCTATGGGATCCACTGTACTGACACTTGCAGTTGCAAATTCAATAAAACTTTCAACACCATCTATATATTCATGCGATAACTCATTGTCAACTATCCTACGGTACATCCATTCACGGTTTGTAGTCATTTTGTCGTATGATGTTACGAATAGTATCCTAACCAGTTAAAAAGAATCATTAAAATGTTATGATGAAAAAAATATCAAATTTATCATGCAATATATGATGTCATACAATCATAAGAATTATGGTGCATGCATTGATAACTTAATATTTTCATGTGCAAACTATTCATAACACGATGCATTCATTTGAATCATGCTTTCATTATACAATTTCACATCTAAGTCATAATCAAATTGAAAGTAACTACATGCAAGCATGGATACAATCACATCAACCATTGCAATACATCAAAAACATTCATATAAAAAAAATATCAAACATTTACTTGCATCAAACACACTCCAATATCCCGCTAACTACTACCATGCTTAGCATGAAATCCGTACTCCAAAAATAAGAACACTTATATTCTCATACATTAAAATCATGCTCAGCATGATCTACAAATTCCAACAAAGCAGTCCTAGATATCAACAACTAAGTGAGTGTGTGAACAGTAAAGTGTTGCATCCAATAAATTAAATAACATGTGATGCGCGTGCATCACTTACTCACCACGAGTATTTACCCGATTTATATTATTTTTGTCACTTACTTACCACGAGTGGTGGGGCACAAGCGGGATCTGTTGAGAAATTTGCAAGAGACACGGTGCTAAAATGAAGTCACCCTCTGTCGAAAGGAAAAAATTTAGAATAAATATCGAAGTCAGACGGGATTCCGGTGAGGCGGAACGCCTCCCAAACGTCGACCACCTCTCCGTTCGGCCCAACAGGTTTTCGAGTTTGGTCGGCCAGTCAATAGGCCAGCGATGTACGACAGCGGCATGAGGTCTCCGAAGGCAGTGATCATCCCCTGGAGTGGCAAACATGGAGTGATGTCATGGTTCAGGAACCCGGCGATCACCGAGCGCCCGTCGCCCTCCCTGCCGAAAAAAAATGAGGCAGGAGGGGAGACCCCCTGCCAAAAAAAATGAGGCAGAAGGTCGCCCCCCTGCCCGAAAAAAAAAGAGGCAGAGGGGCGACCCCCTACCCGAATAAAAAAATGAGGCAAGGGGGACGACCCCCTGCCAGAAGAAAAAAAGAGGCAGGGGGTCGCCCCCCTCTGCCGAAAAAAAAAAGAGGCAGGGGTAGGCAACCCCCCCTCCTGCCGAAAATTAAAAACGAGGTAGGGAGGCGACCCCCTACCGAAAAAAAAAACGAGGCACGCGCCCCGCCCTCCCCCCCCCCTTGTCGGAAAAAAAGAACGAGGCAGGGGGGCGACCCCCTGCCGAAAAAAAAATGACCCGCTTACCTGGGAGACGTCGGGCGGCGGCAAGGGGCGATGGGCGGCGGAACGGGAGGCGATGGGCCGAAGGAGGGATGGGCGGACGATAGGCGGCGGAACGGGAGGCGATGGGCCGGGGGAGGGACGGGCGGCGAGCTGGGGAGTGCGTCGAGCGGGAGAGGGCGGCGGCTGGGGAAGTGCGTTAGGCGGGAGAGACGAAACATGAAAGAGAAAAAAGGGTTCTGATTAGGGATTTACGGGAAACTTAGCGACGGATTTGGCGACAACCTACTTTCATCGCAACTCTGTCGCAAATTTACATGACCAGTTAGCGACAAAATATTTCTATCGCTAACGTCGTCGCTACGTAGCGACAGAAAAACTTCTGTCACCAAATCCATCGCTAAATATCGTGGGTATTGCGACAAAAACCTGACATCGCTAAGTCATCGTAATTTAGCGACGAAAGTTTTTCTGTCGCGATTTTCGTAAATATTATGAATTTTAGCAACGGATTTGTTTATCTCATTAATCCACCGCAAAGTTACGACAAAAAAACCTGTCGCAAACTTCCGTCGCTAATGACCATTTTTCTTGTAGTGCAATGCGTCCTAGGTGGTAGATCCAAGTCTTCTGCAGAAGTTTCTAGGGTGCATCCTATATTTAGTTATAGCCATTGGGGAGTACTCTCTTGATCGTGAATCGTCCCCTTTGGACCTTCGTACGGCTAGTCACACAGGGTATTAATTGGAAAAGCATAATAGACCCCCGTGTAGTCTCGGTTCAATATGATGTTGAATGCCTATGTGCACCTACAGGATAATTAATAAGAGAAACATAAAGTCAGAACACATTTGAGAGTCTTCAAGTATACATACAATGCTTGATGTTGCATTTGTTTTAATATAACTGCGATTCATTCATGTGATGTATATCTTAGTAATGTTTTCCTTTACATTCAAAATTGTTATAACATAAATGTGATTCATTCATATGACGTGTCGCTCATTAATATTTTTTCTTTATGTATTAAATCATGAAATGTTTGTATTGAATGAACTGTACATTCATAACTTGTTTGAATGTTTGGCATTTCTTATATCAATATGTTGCACATATACTTGTACACATGAGCACATTCATATTGATATTATGCTTCTTACTCAAACGGGGTGTAGTCTGACCCCGTCTAAATTACTATTTTTCAGGAAACATATAAAGATATCAAGGCAATTGCGGTCATCGCTGCGTTCAGTGCCATGAGACCATATCTTCTATGGATGTCCTGAGGTACTCTAACTTTAAAAGATTCATTAATTGTATTATTTACGGCTTGTAATCCTTCAAGGCAAGATTTTAATTTGCCTAATGTTATTGAGTTTGTCTTATCTCATGTAACCCGCCCAAATTATTTGAGCGAGGGATTAATAGAATATTTTCGCTGCGGTTTTTAAAAAAAAAATTATTCCAAAATTTTCGAGTTAAAAATTTAGAGCATTACATTGTGAATCTCCAAACTCTTGTTGGAGTCATCTTTTGACTGTCTGCATTATCGGTTTAACTTGAACTTGCTTAAATAGACTCAAGATTGTTGCATTTTTTGTTTGAAAGAAAATGATTTCTGAAAGTGATTTTAAGATATTACATGTTTTGATAGATTAATTTTTGTGATATTTTCTTTGCTTAGACTAATCAAATTCGGGTTAAGGCGAACAAAAAATTTCATTGTAGAAACTACCATTTGAAGTATCTTACTATGCAGGTTGAACTTTAAGCACTAAAACTAAATCTGGTCTAATCTAATTTTTGGTGTTTGGAAGATTGTATGAATGATTTGGTAGATTTCAAAACTCTGTCAAAGAAAACTATTTATCAGTGTTTTGAGCATAACTCCCTCTTTCGAAGTTAAAACTCTACATGGCTTAGCTTGTTAGAAAATTATCGAGAGCGCTTAGGAACTTTGTATTTTATTTGATTCCTGATTCTGGTGTTAACTCTGTCAAACACTCTCTAGAACAGAGAGGACAGTCACTCGGGTGATTGTCTAGGTCTATACCAGTCTGGCTCAGTGTTTGAGCCATATCTGAGTCATTTGAACTCCAATTCTTTGAATTTTTATTTTGTTGAACGATAATAATTTCGTCTAAAACTTTCATATTCTGTCCTTTGACAGAAACCTTGAGGATAGCCTTCGTTCTGGTCTATCCCAAGTGTGACAGTTTTTAAATCCAGTCACTTGTCCCCTTGTCCAAGTTGTATCTCGACAACCTGTTATCGAAAAAATACAAATTTAGGTTCTTTAGAAAGGCGAAAACATGATCTTTACTTTTTGTGTTGTCACAATTTGTTGATTAGGCAAGTAGCTGAATCTAAAAGACTCTTGACTGAACCTAGCCAAAATTTAGACTATCCGTTTAGTGCTTCCACATGTTGGATCCATTCGGATCTTGGATTGTGGACCGACCCTTAGTCGGTTCCTTGTTCTTATCAAATCATATTGGAAGACTCGGTTCCTATGGTCTTCAAAAAAATGGACCCAAACAATGAACATTGTCTATCACGAGATTGTGTTCGTGTGTATCAGTCGGTCCCAGTGTTTAGGCGATATCTCTGCATCCCAGTAATGGTTTTCAATGTTCTTAGAGTCGTTGGAAAGGTATCAAAATTTGATCGTTTGCAAATTTTGTACATACAGTCTTTGAAAATGGACGTGAATCCAGTGTCTGTTCAGAGTATGACTGTGTCCCAATTGTACTAATCTGTCTTGTTCATAAGATCATATCTCCGCGCTCCAATGTCAAAAAAAATTGATTTTTATTGCATTGAAAAGATAATTTTATTGGCTATACTTTCTCAGTTTATCATTTTTGCAACTTATGTGATTTACTTGACTGAATTCCAGTATTATTAGACTTTGTCTTGTTTCTGCATTTTTATTTACTTGCTTTCGCAATAGAACTAATAAGACCAAAATCTTTGTTGCGAATTGACCTGTAGTCAGTTTCACATCAGCAATATTATTTTTGGATACCATTATAGATCTCTAAATAAGGTAATCAATGATATAGTAGTGTAATTTAACTCTTTTAAAGACCATCATTAACTTCCTATAACAACCACACAACATATCATTCATCTAATGAAAATAGCATGTGAGAAAAGACCATCCATACACTTCATGCAATTAATTAGCATAACTACCTACAATAACCATTTTGAAAACTCATATTCAATGCATGTGCACAGTAAACCCTAGCCTCATTACACCAAAACAAAAATAATGAATATTAACTAAAGGACACGCAAACAAATACAAATACACATGAGGATATTAAATGTTCACCTTTCGACCTAACCTGGGAAGTCGATGCGAAGGATACCAAAACCTCATCGAAATATAGCAAAAAAATTCACAAGAATCGCTGCAAAAGAGGAGAAAAACTGTTGAGGGTTCTAGAGAGAAAAAGGTCAGGGTTCTTCTAGAAACAAACGAGAAAAAAAATAAACAAAACAACTTTATATATGATTTAGCAAGCATTCGAATGTAAGAAAAATCACATGCCAAAAATTTGCACAGATCTCCCCTTATTTGCATATCTACTTGAGTTGCTTAATTGAAATATGCATGTTTCTATGCAAACTTCGTATTATATATGCAAAGTTAGTTTGTGATGTTTCGTTCAAGAAGTTCACAAACATGAGCATGTGAACTTTGTACTATGTATACAAATTTAGTGAAATATTTGCTAAGTCACGATATATTAACATAATGTTCACACTATATAATGTGAATTTCATGTTATATATAAGAATTTAGTACAATATTTATGACGTTTTGAGGTTTTAGTTTAATAGGAGGTTTGCAAATTTGGTTATGCAAACTTCGTGAGGTCCGCGAAAAAATCATGTGAATCTACCTTTAAGTGAGAGGGTTCGCTACCCGGGGAGAATACTGATATATCATGCGAATCTCAGGAGGTTCGCTATGTGAAAGTTAAAATGGTCTTTTTAAAGCTGGACATTTGCAATTTTGGACATCGAGCAGATTTTGAAAAATTATAGGATTTCTTGAGAAATGCATCATTTTTAGCATAGCGTACGGTTATTTTTCATAACTAAAATAAGTCTCCAAGAAGGTGGATGATGCAACCAATCTAGTCCCAAAATGATAGAGAACTCACATGGGGAAACATGGAATGATCTAGGTCCTTGGGTAAATGTATACAAGATGGACAAAGACAGGACCCAATGATCTTATATTTCATAGCTTGTGACAATGAACCAATCACATGGCGCCATTTGGAGTTGGGTCAACAGTCAACAACCATTAGTAACCACTGAAATTATTTTGATAAGATAACTTTTGAATGAATTTGGTGTAGCAGTTTTTTAGAGAACCTCCTTGTATTGTAACAATACGAGTGCAATTCATATTGCGAAAAACTCAGAATTTCATGAAAGAACAAAGCGTATTGAAATTGATTGTTATTTAACCAAGCGGGCATATCTTTGGAGCATGTGAACTCAAAAGAGTAAATTGCATTTGTTTTTACCAAGAGTTTAGCTCTAGTATTTTCAGTCATTACTTTACAAACTTGGGATGATTATGTTAGCATCATCTCAAGTTTGAAAGAGAGTGTTGAAATATGTACCTCTTGTATTACCTAAATTTATGCTACCCCTTCTATGTGTATACTATTATTTATGGGGTTAATTATGTACCTTTTTATTTATTCTGTAATATATCATTATTAGACAGGTAGTTTAGTAAATGTTTAGGAAGGGTAATGAGGTAAACCTTTCTGTGGTTGCATTGTTTCTTTCACATGGGCTTTTAATGAAGTTTCTCTAGAAACCTCTATCTTCTATCCCTCTTTAGTTTGATACTTGAATGTCTGACCTGGTTATCTCATGACTTTAGGCTTGTTTGATCCCCCATTCCACACCCGATTTTGGATGGTGTGGTCGTTCAGAACGGGAGATCTAACAAACGATTGATGTGGTAGATGCACAAAATGTTAGTCTTTATTTTGTTGATCCAACCGTTCCACCCAACCCCCGTTACATTGGCAGAGGAGGTCTAACGCTGACCCTCTCTATCTCTCTCACTTGTGTGCAGCGGTCGGGCGAGAGAGAGGACACAAGACCCTGCTCTATATTTTCTTTTTTCTTCTCTCTCTTTCACTCCTGTGCATCGGCTAGACGACAACACTCAGGTCTCTCTCTCTCTCTCTCTCTCTCTCTCTCTCTCCAATTTGAGCTTTGATTAGGGATCTAAATAAAAAAATCTTTAATTAAGGCTTTTTATATTTAGTTTGATTAGGTTTTTTTTATTTTTTTTATCAGGGCTTTGAATCAAATACCTTTAATTAGGGCTTTTGATATATAATTTGATTATCGCTTTTCTTTTATTTGATTATGTTTTTTTCTTTGATTAAGGCTTGAAATCAAATTTCTTAAATTAGGGTTTTTTATAGTTAATTTGATTATGGGTTTTTTTCTTTGATTTTCTTTTATTAGAGTTTGAATCAATTTTTTTTAAATAAGGTTTTCTATAGTTAATTTGATTAAGCTTTTCTTGTATTTGATTAGGGATGTTTTTCTTTAATATTCTTTTATTAGGGTTTTTTATATTTTTTATTATGATTTATTTGATTTTATGGCTTATTTATAGTTTATTCTCTTGTAATTTAGGGTTTTTTGTTTATTTATGATTTATTTTCTTGCATTTTAGGGTTTTATAATTTATTTATGATTTTGTATTTATATATAAAAATTTATGAATTTTTATTTTATCTCAAATTAACCAAAATTTAAACATTTTTTTCGTACTTGAATCCAGTTTGAAGCATTTATATATCAAAAAATATCAATTCTTATTTTTTCTCAAATTACCCAAATTTTAAACATTTTTTAGTTTCTAGATCCAATATGAAATTTATATCTGAAGTTAAAATCCATAATAAACTTGTTAAAATATTCATATGGTTGGGCAGATAGAGTCCAAAACAAAGTTATCTGGCTCATTATCCATGTATGTTCATGTTGTCCGCAGAATGTAAAGCAAACATTGAACTTTTGAACACAGCTTCCGTGTGTTGTCGAAACAAACATTGGATGAAGTACAATTGTTACATAACAAATATAACTTGTGTTTTGTTTGTCGTGTTCACTCGTTCTGTCCAATCTTGGACAAGCCATCATCAAACATATCCCCAGAGATAAGGCTATCTTCTATCCCTCTTTAGTTTGATACTTGAATGTCTGACCTGGTTATCTCATGACTTTAGGCTCGTTTGATCCCCCATTCCACGCCCGATTTTGGATGGTGTGGTCATTCAGAACGGGGGATCTAACAAACGATCGATGTGGTAGATGCACAAAATGTTAGTCTTTATTTTGTTGATCGAACCGTTCCACCCAACCCCCATTACATTGGCAGAGGAGGTCTAACGCTGACCCTCTCTCTCTCTCTATCTCTCTCACTTGTGTGCAGCGGTCGAGCGAGAGAGAGGACACAACACCCTGCTCTATCTTTTTTTTTTCTTCTCATCTCTCTTTCACTCCTGTGCAGCGGCTAGACGACAACACTCAGGTCTCTCTCTCTCTCTCTCTCTCTCTCTCTCTCTCTCTCTCTCTCTCTCTCTCTCCGATTTGAGCTTTGATTAGGGATCTAAATAAAAAAAATCTTTAATTAAGGCTCTTTATATTTAGTTTGATTAGGTTTTTGTTTTGTTTTTTTTATCAGGGCTTTGAATCAAATATCTTTAATTGGGGCTTTTGATATATAATTTGATTAGTGCTTTTCTTTTATTTGATTATATTTTTTTCTTTGATTAAGGCTTGGAATCAAATTTCTTAAATTAGGGTTTTTTATAGTTAATTTGATTATGGTTTTTTTTCTTTGATTTTCTTTTATTAGAGTTTGAATCAAATTTTTTTAAATAAGGTTTTCTATAGTTAATTTGATTAAGCTTTTCTTGTATTTGATTAGGGATGTTTTTCTTTAATTTTCTTTTATTAAGGTTTTTAATATTTTTTATTATGATTTATTTGATGTTATGTCTTATTTATAGTTTATGCTCTTGTAATTTAGGGTTTTTTGGTTTATTTATGATTTATTTTATTGCATTTTAAGGTTTTATAATTTATTTATGATTTTGTATTTATATATAAAAATTTATGAATTTTTATTTTGTCTCAAATTAACCAAAATTTAAACATTTTTTTCGTACTTGAATCCAGTTTGAAGCATTTATATATCAAAAAATATCAATTCTTATTTTCTCTCAAATTACCCAAATTTTAAACATTTTTTAGTTTCTAGATCCAATATGAAATTTATATCTGAAGTTAAAATCCATAATAAACTTGTTAAAATACTCATATGGTTGAGCAGATAGAGTCCAAAACAAAGTTATTCGGCTCATTATCCATGTATGTCCATGTTGTCCGCAGAATGTAAAGCAAACATTGAACTTTTGAACACAGCTTCTGTGTGTTGTTGAAACAAACATTGGATGGAGTACAGTTGTTACATAACAAATATAACCTGTGTTATGTTTGTCTTGTTCACTCGTTTTGTCCAATCTTGGACAAGCCATCATCAAACATACCCCCAGAGATAAGGCTATCTTCTATCCCTCTTTAGTTTGATACTTGAATGTCTGACCTGGTTATCTCATGACTTTAGGCTTGTTTGATCCCCCATTCCACGCCCGATTTTGGATGGTGTGGTCGTTCAGAATGGGGGATCTAACAAACGATCGATGTGGTAGATGTACAAAATGTTAGTCTTTATTTTGTTGATCCAACCGTTCCACCCAACCCCCGTTACATTGGCAGAGAATGTCTAACGCTGACCCTCTCTCTCTCTCTCTCTCTCTCTCACTTGTGTGCAGCGGTCGAGCGAGAGAGAGGACACAACACCCTGCTCTATCTTTTCTTTTTTCTTCTCATCTCTCTTTCACTCCTGTGCAGCGGCTAGACGACAACACTCAGGTCTCTCTCTCGCTCTCTCTCTCTCTCTCTCCAATTTGAGCTTTGATTAGGGATCTAAATAAAAAAAATCTTTAATTAAGGCTTTTTATATTTAGTTTGATTAGGTTTTTGTTTTGTTTTTTTTATCAGGGCTTTGAATCAAATATCTTTAATTAGGGCTTTTGATATATAATTTGATTAGGGCTTTTCTTTTATTTGATTATATTTTTTCTTTGATTAAGGCTTGGAATCAAATTTCTTAAATTAGGGTTTTTTATAGTTGATTTGATTATGGTTTTTTTTCTTTGATTTTCTTTTATTAGAGTTTGAATCAAATTTTTTTAAATAAGGTTTTCTATAGTTAATTTGATTAAGCTTTTCTTGTATTTGATTAAGGATGTTTTTCTTTAATTTTCTTTTATTAAGGTTTTTAATATTTTTTATTATGATTTATTTGATTTTATGGCTTATTTATAGTTTATGCTCTTGTAATTTAGGGTTTTTTGGTTTATTTATGATTTATTTTCTTGCATTTTAGGGTTTTATAATTTATTTATGATTTTGTATTTATATATAAAAATTTATGAATTTTTATTGTCTCAAATTAACCAAAATTTAAACATTTTTTTCGTACTTGAATCCAGTTTGAAGCATTTATATATCAAAAAATATCAATTCTTATTTTCTCTCAAATTACCCAAATTTTAAACATTTTTTAGTTTCTAGATCCAATATGAAATTTATATCTGAAGTTAAAATCCATAATAAACTTGTTAAAATACTCATATGGTTGAGCAGATAGAGTCCAAAACAAAGTTATCCGGCTCATTATCCATGTATGTCCATGCTGTCCGCAGAATGTAAAGCAAACATTGAACTTTTGAACACAGCTTCCGTGTGTTGTCGAAACAAACATTGGATGGAGTACAGTTGTTACATAACAAATATAACCTGTGTTATGTTTGTCTTGTTCAGTCGTTCTGTCCAATCTTGGACAAGCCATCATCAAACATACCCCCAGAGATAAGGCTACCTATAAACACATTCCTGGCTGACATAGGAGGCAAAAAGAATAACATAATCTGTAACTTTAGGAAGTGTCTGCACAGTAAAACAATGGAAACTCAGAAACCATGAAGATGACTGAACCAGTGATCTGTGGCAGTTTTGCTTAGCTAGGTCCTTTGGGATAGTGATTTGTGGTAGTTTTGCTTAGCTTGGGTTCTTTGGGTTACATAGATCAGGTGCAGATTATCTGCATGATGGAAGTTTCTGAAATGAAAAAACTGAGATAGAAAGCCTGGTTTTAATGAGGTACAAAAGCCGGGTTCAATTCTGCCTAGTTTGGCCATACTATTATTAATGGGAAGTGCAGGGTGCAAAGCAAAGAAAACTGCTTCTACTACCCTCTTAGGTGAAGATATATTACAAAGCAAACAAATGGAGGCCGGGATCATATTCTTTTGAAAAAGAAAAGATCATCATGCTATGAATTAGCCCTTTTTTTGTTTTTGTTTTTCTTCCTTCATACACCAGAAGTTAAAATAACGTAGAAGACACCCACAGAAAAAGTGTTCCTATGCCGAGAGGATAAATCTCCATTTTTCATCTCCCCTTCTTATCTGAGAAAACCGCTATGGACCAAGTTGAATGCATACATATTCCAGTCGAGAAAATTGTGAATCTCCATCTAATTAACAGTCAATTCAAATATTTTTAATTAGGTTTTCCCAACCAAGCGAAGACAAGCAAGCAGAAGTTAAATAGAAGTGTATGACAATTTACAGAAACATAGGTAGTAAAATATAAATCTATCTATTTTAAGAAAATAATAAGTATATTATGTGTACATCAATAGGTGAGCAAACAATATCAAGCACAACAAAGAGCAGGGCATAGATATTCAATCGGCTAGGTCAGCCAGCTAACTAGTATCAATGGTGCAAGGTCCGATACCAAGTTCTTGTGGGAGCTGGGGAAAAGAATATCAACAAGCTTAAACTATCTGCGCATGACACGGTTGCGTTCCCGCTTCCGGAACCGTTCCAGCGTGAACTCATCAGTGGCTGCTTGTCTCCGACCTCCATCTACAGTATTCTCTGAGGATTTCATCACAAAACTGCCATCATGAGTGCCTCTATCTTTGTACAGTTCTGGATGCTCTGAGAGTTAGCAAAAATAAATGTTAACATTGCAAATGGTGTCTTGAGATCATAACAGTAATAAATGAAATAAACAGAGAGAACAATTTTCCCATATTCATCCACTATAAACGAATTTTAAAATTTGGCATTTGAAAGAGAATTTCATTGAGTTGCTCACTCGATTCCCCAACGACTCATGCATTAGGTATGACAAGTTCAAGAGATGGAATATCCAAGCCATCCAAGCGGTAGAAATAAGTATTTAAGAGCACACTGGTCGTCATCAGAATTGTTTGTATCCATAGAAGGTGAATGAGAAAACTAGCCAGTTCACTAATGACTCAAACAGGGAGGAGAACTAGCAACTCTGCCTACTCCTTGACTCAATTACCCAATGCTCCTTTCTCTATGGTTCTCTGACATGTTTAGATGCAAATGAAGTTAAGAAAGATACTTCACACTTCCTGGTCACCCAAGCCTTGACTACAACTAACCTCTGTGAAGCTTTTCAGCATAATATCCTCAGATTCCCTAAACATACAGAGACACCAACAAGCAAAGACAATATAGTAGTTCAGAATACCTGGTCACCTAACCCTGAATACAACTAACCTCTGCGAAGTTTTTCAGCATAGTCACGGCCTCGCTGGAAGTAATCTGCACTGAAACTTGAAGGTATGCTTGAATCTGCTCTGGTCCGACCAATAAGCCGCTTCTCCTGCAACAGCTTCTTGGCTGCCTCTGTTTCTTCTATGTTTCTTAATTTGTATCTGCAACATTTAATGCTTCAGGCCTTCAGAAGAGTGAAACAACAGCGAAAACCCATAACAAAATCATTTAATGAAAGATCTTAAATAGCTAACATGATCTCTCATAACCTGAGAAAGAAAAAATGTCTCCAATAATATAAAAAACAGAAAATTAAATCAAATAGAGAAAAAATTCAGGAAAATGGGAAAACATGCATCTCCTGTAGAATGATCAAATCATGTTACATTATGAACAAATAGGTCATACAGAATCCTCTCAAAACAAAACCAACTAGTGAAGACAAACCTTTTTTTATGAAAGACTGCTGGGAGATAGGCTCCTTCCCGTTTCATGAATTATAGAAAGAATTGTAATCAATCTCCCAGAGGCGCATATCCAATTAATACATCACAGCATACTTGATATGACATACCAACACCGAAACATAATTTCATTACACCAGTATGGCATAGCATACATATCAGAGAAAGACACTATAATAGATCGTGGAGCTTGGATCTCAATATGAGATCCATATGGCAAGAATTTGGCCTACCAGTAAAATATATTCCAACCACAGGAAATTTTCTTTTAACAAGTTGACATAAAATACAAAAAATACATGTTCGACAAGATAAAATACAAAAATATTAGCATATCCTAACTATTGGTAAAAAATCAGCTCTGCTGATGTATGGGTAAATACCAAACTGCATATGTTTGTAAGTATGCTAAAAAAGGTATACATCCCCATGGTGAAGAGGTGATACCATGAAGTTGACAGCATAGTCACAAATAGCTGTAACAAATTGAAACCGTTAGAATGTGACAACTTCAAAAAATTCCCATAATTATCTCTATCGTGATTGTATCACAAAAAAATTGCAATAAAATTATCCTATCCTAAATCTACAAAAGCAGAAGCATGGGTAGTGGAGGCCAGAAAGTTGTTCTTTTATAACATTTCTTAAATCACATCCTTATCCTGCATTCTCATAATGGAATTATAAATTTCTTGTGTATTTTTGAATTTTTTCAAAAGTTTCCTGAACCTAAATTTTTTCATGCGTTGTTTAATCAGTCCCTTCGTAAACAAGTCTGCCACTTGTTCTTCTGTTCCAGTGAATCTAGCTTCAATTTATCTATTCTCTATCTTATTCGGATGAAATGTTGATCTACCTCAAAATGCTTTGTTCTTCTATGTTGAATGGGATTAAGAGAAATCCTAATTACACTTTGATTGTCACAAAAAAATTTGAACACGGTATTTTCTTATCCAAGTCACATATGAGGAAGTTGCAGCCATGGCTTGGTATTTAGTTTCTGTACTGGAATGTGCAATTGCTTCTTATTGCTCCATGAAACTAAATTTCTTTCAACAAAGACAATATCCCGAGACTGATCTCAGTTCATCTGGATCAAACCAATCCGCATCTAAGAAGGCCATTACTGTGACATATCTTCATTTCTATCTCTCTTATAACAAAGACCATCTCCAAGTATACCTTTAAGGTAACTAAGAATCCTTTTAACAGCCTCGCCTCCACATGACTGGTTTGCGGATAATGCATGTATTGTGAAACATGATTCATTGCATAAACATCATCTAGCCGAGTAAATGTAAGGTATTAAAGCATACCTACAATGCTCTTGTATTTGGTGGGATCATCAAATATCTCTCCCTATCACAACTGAGCTTCTGATGTAGAGGACTACGAGTCAATAAAGGCTTACTGTTTAACAAATCAATGGTGTACTTGTGTTGTGTTAACAATAACATATCCTTACCTCTATCGACCTCCACTCCTAGGAAGTATTT
Organism: Nuphar pumila; assembly: GCF_984573655.1. NCBI lineage: Eukaryota > Viridiplantae > Streptophyta > Magnoliopsida > Nymphaeales > Nymphaeaceae > Nuphar > Nuphar pumila. Next base: position 29,329,576 of record NC_143258.1, on the reverse strand, counting down.
CAGCCTTCCTAAATCTTTCATTTTGAACTAGCGACTCAGGACGTCCTTGATTTCAATAATGTGTTCCTCCTGAATTTCCTGCAACTATTATATCATTAACATAAATCAGCAATACACTTATCCATCCTTCACCTTTGTAAATAAAGAGTGACTGATCAAGAGATGATCTACCGAATCCACGTTTTTGGATTTCAAGAGAAAAGGGCTTGCTTGAGCCCATATGTTGCCCTATTTAACCTACACACATATCTGTTAAGATCCTTTTCACTGTATCCTCGAGGTTGTTTTATATAAACTTTCTCCTTTAAATCTCTATGCAAAAATGCATTCTTAACATCCAATTGACTCAACATCCAACCATGGTTAATAGCAAGAGATAAAATAACATGTATCGTCCCCATCTTCACTACTGGACTAAGGTCTCCTCATAGTCTACCTCATATTCTTGCATAAATCCTTTTGCTACAAGACGAGCCTTATATCTTTCTATGCTGACATCTGGTTTATATTTGATCTTGTATACCCATTTTGACCCGACAACATTTTTGTCAGGAGGCCTTGGAATAATGTCCCATGTTTGACACTCATACAACTGTAAAAGTATCTCCAACAAGATACTATAATCAAGACCCAATGTTCTTGATGAAAGGACAAGTGTACACATGCACAATAAGAACACAAAGAACACTTGTGCACAAAAGCACAAATCAATCAATCTCACAAATGCACTAGAAAAATGAATAGGAGCTTTATTGAATGCTTGGGCTTTGACCCAAAGCCATAAGAAAATACAAAGGAGAGGGGCCAATTTATAGAGCTCATAGTGGGCCTTGGAGGGGCTCCACATGTAGTCGTTGGAGCTCCTCCAACGGTCACAAATGTGACCCCAAGGTACACAAAGTACATATTTTGAAAAGGAAAAAGAAAAGAAATAAAAAATACAAAATACAAACATATTCAAGAAGATGAATATGCGTAAAAAGAGAAAAAAACTGAAATACCCTTACGGCTAATATATATTTTATATATATAATCGGTAGATACATATACATATATATAATATATGTATATGTATTACCTTATATATATAAAATGGATTACACTATTTGATTACATAATTTAACACACACCCTCAAACTTAGGGCAAGATGACCAAAAGTTTGTTAAGGAGGAAATTGAACCGCGGAGCACACAAAGCTTTGGTGAAGAAATCTACCAACTGATATTCTGAGATTACGTATGAAAGATCTATAACTCCTTTCAAATACGTTTCCCGAACATAATGACAATCCATCTCAATGTGTTTAGTCCTCTCATGAAAAGTATGTTTTTTGGCAATGTATATTGCACTCTTATTATCACAACATAGCTTGGTGAGCCCTTCTATTGTGATCCCCACGTCTTCTAAAAGCTGATGAATCCATACAATTTTCGTGGTAGTAGTCGTCATGGCACGATATTTAGCTTCTGTTGAGGATAAAGATACTTTTTGTTGCTTCTTACATCTCCATGAGATCAGCGAGTCTCCTAAAAATACACAAAAACCAGTGGTGGAGTGACGGTTATTTGAGTGACCTCCCCAGTCAGAGTCAGTATAAGCAATTAATTTTAATTTAGAAGAAGGGGATAAGAATACTCTCTTATTTAATATACCCTTTATGTATCTTACGACCCGCAGAATTGCACTCATGTGAACCGATGTTGGTGCATGTTGAAACTGACTTGTAGTATGAACTGCATGAGAAATGTTTGGTCTAGTAATACTCAGATACATCAATGATCCTACAAGCTGTACGTAAGGGGTAGGATCAGAGAGAGAAATACCATCATCAATCTTTATTTTGGCTCCTACTATAGCAGGAGTTTCATAAACCTTATCATCCATAATACCTGACCTGTCAATAATCTCAGAGGCAAGTCTAGTTTGAGATAAAAGTACCCTCTATGAGAGTAAGTTACTTCAATACCCAAAAAATAAGTTAGAAATCCTAAATCGAACAATTCAAATTTATCCTTCAAAATTGATTTTATGCTTTTAACCCCTTTAGAATAACTTTCGGTTATAAGCATATCATCCACATATAAAAGCAGGCATTGTTTTTTCTAACAAATAAGGCAGTGTCAGTGAAACATGATGAAAAACCATTTTCTAACATTACGGAGTTAAACCTATCATACCAAGCCTTGGGGGCTTGTTTTAAACCATAAAGTGTTTTGCGAAAGCGAAACACTTTTCTTTTGGGAGTCTCCATTCCTAGTGGAGCATCCATATATACTTCTTCATTCAGATCTCCATTTAGGAAGACGTTTTTAACATTCATTTGATAGATGTTTCATTTGTTGATTGAGGCAACGGTGATGAGACATCGGACAGTGACCATACGGGCTATAGGGGCAAACGTTTCTTCATAGTCAATCCCATATTCTTGACTATATCATTTTGCTACTAATTGAGCCTTATCTCTCAAGGGATTCATCGCTCTTAGTTTTTACCTTAAATACCCATCTACATCCTATTGCTTTCTTACCTTTAGAGAGATCTTGAAATTCTCACGTTTTGGCTCTTCTTAGAGCACCAAGTTCATTCTTCATAGCTTCTACCCATTTAGAACATTTTCATGCTTCTTCAAAATTTCTAGGTTCTACATAAGAATGAATGGCACTAAGACAGGCCTTATATTTAGGTGAAAAAGAGTCATATGAGATAAACCTAGAGGGAGCTTTCCTAGGTCTTTCGGTTCTTCGTAGGTTCTCCTCTCTTGGAGAGACAGTCCTACTGGTGTCATTATATCTTTCAAGAGCACTTCTAAAAGTGTTTTTATCTCTATGAATATAGGTGATGGGATCTCTAGATGTTTCCTCATCGATATGTTGATGTGGAGGGGAGAGCAAAGGCGTGATAGTTTCCTCGATTTCATTATCACTTGAGTTATTTTGAATTGACTCATCATCACTTGTATCATCATCTTTAGCTAACATTTCAAATAGAAAGGAATAATCCACATTCTCATTATGAGTCTTAAGACTTTCGAAACCACTAAGATTTTTCAAAAAACTCACATTTCTGGATACATATAATTTGTCATTTTTAATATCATAACAACTAAAACCCTTTTGGGTTTCCGAATAACCAAGAAAGGCACAAGGAATGGCCTTTGGAGAAAGCTTATCATTTTTATCCGTAAGGACAAAACATTTACAACAAAAAATCATTAACCTGCTATAGTCAGGTTCCTTCTCGTATAATTTTTCAAAAGGGGAAATTTTGTTCAAATTCTTTGATGAAAGTGTATTTATGAGATAGATCGAAGTAAGGGCTGCCTCAGCCTAGAGGTTTTTTGGAATGTTTTGTGAAATAAGCAAAGTTCGAGTTGTTTCAATAATATGCCTATGCTTTCGTTCGGCTAATCCGTTTTGTTGAGAAGTTTTTGGGCAAGATTTTTTATAGAGAATACCACAACTTTTAAGATAACTCTTGAATTCATTTGAGAGGTATTCTCCTCCGGAGTCGGATCTAAGAATTTTTAAGTTTCCATTTAATTGATTTAAAATCATCATATGAAAAGTTTTAAAAGTCGAAAAAACTTCATGTTTATGTTTGAAAAAATATATCCAACAAAACCTAGTGTAATTATAAACAAAAATCACATAATATGAGAATCCTCCCTTAGATATTGTTGAGATTAAGAGGTTTTAAGTTTAAGTTTTCTTAAACTAGAGGTTATTTGATATTTAGTGTTTAACGAGGGACTTGTGTGTAAATTTTTACTTTGGCCTCTCTCTATTTAACATAGAGATTAGCCCTAATCAGATTAACGAGTTTTCTCATTTTCACTCTCTCTCTCTCTCTCTCTCTCTCTCTCTCTCTCTCTCTCTCTCTCTCTCTCTCTCTCTCTCTCTCTCTCTTGGCTTCTTTGGTAGATTTCAGAACTTCTACATGGTATCAGAGTTGTAGATCTCGGGAGCGTGATCGATCTACACCAACAAAAGGCAAAAAAAACAAAACAAAAGGGTTGGAAACAGCTGTGCACATTTAATTTTTTTTTTATAGATTTGATAACAGATCTGGTGTCTGACTAAGGTCACGACACAAATCTGTCATCAGATCTAAGGGATACGATGACTGCGTGTCATCAGGATCGGGATATGGCAGTTTTTTGAATGGTGCGCAGAAGAAACAAAAGTTTTTTTTTTGCAGTGTTGGATCTGAATGGTGCGCAGAAGAAACAATTTTTTTTTTTGGCTGTAGTGATTTATGTGTCTGGGAGCAGCTGTCGTGATTTATAGTTTTTGGTTGTCGTGATTTATGTGTCTGGGAGCAGCTGTCGTGGTTTCTATTTTTTGTGTGCTCATATTATCTTTGGTCGTGAATCTGGGTGCCGAGTTCGACGTGGTACTGCTCTTCTCAGATCTCATTTGGTCGTTCGAGCAGAATATGAATAGCAGCAGTCGTGATTCCTGTTTTTTCGTGGTTTTTTTTAGCAGTCGTAACATGTGTGCCGTGAAAGCAGCATATTAATATTGTTTTTTTTGTCGTGGGAGCAGCAGGCGTGATTCCCTTCTTTGTGGAAAGTTATTTTTTGTTTGTGGGAAGCTTTTATCTACTGTCGTGGGATTTATGTGTTGAGTACAGTTGCTAAAACCTGACCATGAACAAGTCGTCATGTTGGACGTTGTTCTGGCTTTCTCAGATCTATATTTCTGAGTTGTTTTACCAATTGTATCTGACGTGGGTTGAATAGTCAGGTGCGATCATGGTATTGGCTGATGCGTGACTGTGAAACACGCTACTTTCTGTGTCAATTGTAGCCTGTCGTGAATTTATTTCTGGTGTGGCAAACTTTGTGTAGTCGTGAACTTGACTGACATGTGATTATAAAACACGTTGTTCAAGTGAGTGAATCTGATTTTTTTTTTGACAGCTGCAATAGCATCAAATATTCAGTATGGGTGAAACTTCGAAATGTGATTCCAAAATTGAAGATATTGGGGAGTATAAGGCTTTTGTGAATCCCTTCTCGTATGGTTCTTCTGTAACGTTGAATGAAACTAACTATGTCAGGTGGTCAAGAACTTTTATGATGTCGGTATCTGGACATCGTAGAAAACATATTTTGTTGGAAAATGAACCCAATGAAAAGGTAGGAAAATACGTTACTTGGGACGAAAATAATGGCATAGTTATGTCATGGATCATGAATAGTGTTGAACCTCATATTGCAGATGGTTTAATTTATTATAATACAACCAAACAGATGTGGGACAATCTGTTAAAATGTAAACTGTAATATATATATTTTCTTTTATTATTTTCTTTTTCTATTTTTCTTTATTTTCTTTTTTAGCATCTAGTTCAATAGAAACTAGATATTTGATCCAGTCAAGTTCCTGTTGGAACTTGACTGTGCAAATAGCTGTTGGACTGTAGTCCAACAACTATAATAATAAATGTTGTTGGACTGTAGTCCAACAACTATATTAAGAGACGTTGGAATCCAACGTCTCTTTTGGAGAGGTCAAAATGAGCTCTCCTCTCTCTTCCACTTTTTTGTATATATAGGGGTGAACCCCTTCAATGTAAATAACCATGCTTCTTAAGCATTTTGTTCATAAATAAAGTATTATTTATTTTTCAAGTGTTCTTCCTTTTATACCCTTTCAAGGGTCATGCTCGTAGTGTCTCCAATAGACACTTGTTTGTGAGTTATTTGTGCATTTGTTGAAGACCACCATTTCATTACATGGTATCAGAGCTACGAAATCCTTAGATCTTGAAGTGCTTTCGCCTCGATTTCCGTGCCACGTTTACAAAAGGTGTTTCATCACCTTGTTCTTGGCTCAAGAAGATTTGTTTGAAGAAAGGCGAACTTGTGCTACAAAAATTTTGTTTTTGTATCCTCTCTTATTCCTTTGTCTACTCTTTTTCTTTTCTTTTTATTTCTCTCTCTCTCCTCCTATTTATTCCTCTCTTACCCTTGTAAAAGATGGATGACAATGATAAGATCACCATCATTCCTATGAAGCTAAATGATACTAACTATGTAATGTAGGCTTCGATTATGAAGCACCACATTTGGGGAAAAGGTTTATGGGGTATAGTGGATGGTTCCGATTTTGAACCTAAACTATCTCTTACCAAGAAAGAGGGTGATAAAGAGGTTCCTCTAACGGAAGAAGACAAGAGTAAGGCGTTAGCCACTTATGAAAAGAAATGTAAAGAATGGAGGATAGGGCATGCAAAAATTATGTCATGGCTCATCAATAGCATAGACATTAAAAAATGCTCTAGTCTAGCTAAGTGTGAGCATGCCGATAAGGCTTGGGAATACCTCAAAAACATGTATTCCCTTAAAGATATTGCACATGTATGCAATTTACAAGATAAAGTTCGGACAATGACTCAAAAAGATAAAACTATTCGAGAATATTATAATGAGTTGTCCGAACTTTGGGAAGAGTTGGCTCTTCTTGAGCCCAAATGGCATTGTGCCGAAGACATCGAGCTTCGCCAAAAGCAACTCGATATGGAACATTTCTATCAATTTGTGAATGGTCTAAGGCCGGAGTTTGAATCCACCAAATCGACCCTTTTACATCGTGGAAAAATTCCTTCTATTGTTGATACTCTAGAAGAGCTCACTATAGAGGAAAATAGACTTAGAAAAAGTACTCCAAAAGTTGATGATGACTTCGTTTTAGCTGTATCTAGACCGGGGAATCATACTCGTACTTACAAGCCGCCTCATTTTGGAAGGCAAAACGGCGACTTTGATAAAAGAAAAGTTATTTGTCATCATTGTTATGAACCGGGGCATTATAGGCCTCAATGTCCAAAGTTAAAAAGAAGAGAAGAAAAAAGAGTTGCATCTGTTGAATCTGAGTCAAAAGATCAAGATGCACCTGTGTCTATGGCTCAACTGATGGAAATCCTTCAACCTCTTCTCAAAGGGGTATCCTCCTCAACCGAAGCCTCAACTGGAGCGGCAGTTGCATCTTTCTCCGGTCCAGGTAACTTTCCTTGGTTTTTAGATTCTAGTGCTTCTTTTCATATGACCCCAAATGTTAATAGTCTATCCGAATGTCTTAAAAATAACTCAAGTGTGTCAAACGTTTTTACAGCCGATGGCACATCTCTTGAAGTAAAAGGAATAGGATGTTTTGAAAATCTTCAAAAATCCAAAAGATTTTTTATCCCAGAAGTTAGATATATCCCTAAACTTAATTTGAATCTCTTATCTGTCTCGTAAATATCTAATTATGGATGTAATATCTCCTTCTCTTCTCATGGTTGTTGGGTACAGGATCGCCAGTCAGGGAAGCTGATTGGGGAAGGCCATAGAGAAGGAGGACTTTATTACATGGACTTTTTGGAATTACCCAAGAATGCATTTTGTTATAATATTCAGAAATTAGAATTGGATTTATGGCATAAAAGGCTTGGCCATCCTCATATGCCTAAAATTCAATATTTTCCAAGTTTCGAAAAATTTTGTAATTCTGAAAATTTTTCTTGTAAAGACTGCATTCTTGGCAAAATGAAAAGGTTACCATTTCTTAGTAGAACTTTTGTTTCCTCACGACCACTTGAGTTAATACATTCGGATGTGTGGGGCCCCGCACCGGTTATTTCCAAAGGTGGTTATACATATTATGTCATTTTTGTTGATGACTTTTCTAGACATACTTGGATTTATTTTCTTAAACATAAATCTGATGTCTTTGCTAACTTCCAAATATTTCATAAAATGGTTAAAAATAAGTTTCAAAATGATATTTCTGTTTTTCGCACTGATTCAGGGGGAGAATTTATGTCCAACGAATTCAAAGACTATCTCAATTTACATGGTATTACACATCAAAGATCATGTCCACACACTCCACAACAGAATGGCCTAGCCGAACGCAAACATCGGCACATTATGGAAACTACTAGGACATTGCTAATTGCAAATCAAGTTCCAAAAAATTTTTGGGCTGAAGCGGTCCTAACTGACACCTACCTCATTAATAGGATGCCATCTTCCTCATTAAAGAATACAACTCCAATAGAAAAGCTTGTTAATTTAACTCCAGATTATTCTAGATTAAGAGTCTTTGGATGCAAATGTTTTGTTTTCACCAACAGAAATGACAAACTCTCTCCTCATGCAATCCCATGTGCCTTTTTAAGATATGCTGATAATAAAAAAGGCTTCAGGTGTTTCGATTTTCAAAATGACAAATTATGTGTCAAGAAATGTATCTTTTTTGGAAAAAGAAAGCTTCTTTGAATTTGAAAAATCCAAAGATGTCACTGAATACTCGTTTTTAATTGATCCAACTTCAAAATCCAATGAATGTGATGTTGGATGTGACCTTGACAATGATCAAAGTCCTATTGTTGTTGAAAATGATGATAATGAAGAGCAAATCCATAGGGATGTTAGTCTACAATATTCAAGACGTAGAGAGCAAAATCTTTCATGTGCATTACAAAAATACTCTGAAGTCTCACCTAGAAGAACGTCTAGAATCTCTAAACCTCCAGAAAAATTTATGTCTTATGAATCTTTTTCACCCACGTATAGGGCCGCCATTACATTAATACAATCATATGTTGAACCATCATCCTATTCTCAAGCAAAAAATCATATAGAATGGATAGAAGCCATGAAAATAGAATTGGATGCACTAGAAAAGGCCAATACTTGGACGATACAAGATATCCCTCCGGGTAAGAAACTTATAGGTTGTAGGTGGGTATACAAAGTCAAAACCAAAAGTGATGGGACCCTGGAAAGATATAAGGTCCGTTTAGTAGCAAAAGGATATGCCCAAGAGTATGGCATCGATTATGAAGAAACATTTGCTCATGTGGCCCGTATGACCACTGTTAGAACTTTAATAGCCTTGGTCTCCATTAGAACATGGTCTATCTTTCAATTAGATGTCAAAAATGCTTTCCTGAATGAGAATCTCGTTGAAGAAGTATACATGGAAGCCCCACCTGGTATTAGTATCCCTAAGGGTAAAGCTCTTCGTCTAGAAAAAGCTCTTTATGGTCTTAAACAGGCTCCAAAAGCCTGGTATGACCGATTTAGTCATGTTATGCTTGATATTGGTTTTCAAACTTGTTTAACTGACACTGCTTTGTTTGTTAAGAAATCTGATGCAGGCATCATTATTCTTCTTCTCTATGTGGACGATATGATCATCACCGGAGGCGACAAACAGGGAGTTGCAAATATCAAATCTCTTCTTAAAACTCACTTTGAAATGACTGACTTAGGTTTATTAAGATATTTTTTAGGCATTGAAGTTGCTTATTCCCCTTGGGGGTATTTGATATCTCAATCTAAATTTGCTCTTGATATTGTTTCCAGGTCTGGAATTACAGATGATAAGAAAGTAGACACTCCAGAAGTTGTCAATGTTAAAATGAAAATTGATGATGGAGAACTTCTTGATGATCCTACTCCTTATAGACAGCTTGTTGGAGCTCTTTCTTATCTTTCCATTACTAGGTCAGATATAACTCATGCGGTTCATACAGTCAGTCAGTTTCAGCATGCTCCCACCTCCGTGCACATGGGAGCGATTTTGCGTATTATTTGATACTTAAAATCCTCTCTTTCACAAGGACTCTTCTTGTCTGCTTCATCTTCATTAAATTTAATTGCATATACTGATGCTGACTGGGGAGGTGATCCCAATAATAGACACTCAACTACTGGTTTTTGTGTGTTCCTAAGTGAAACCTTAATTTTGTGGAGGTGCAAGAAGCAGCAGAAAGTCTCTCTTTCCTCCACCGAAGCTGAATACAGAGTCATGGCAACCACCACTATGGAGGTTGTTTGGCTCAGGCGATTTCTAGCGGATATGGGAGCTAAAGCAACGCAAGCTTCAAAGATGTGTTGTGACAACAAAAGTGCGATCTACATTGCAAGCAACCAGACATTCCATGAGCACACTAAACACATTGAGATAGACTGTCACTATGTGAGAGAGGAATACTTACATGGAACTATTGATCTGCTATATGTTACATCAGAATATCAATTAGCAGACTTCTTCACCAAGCCTCTCGCTGCTCCCAGATTTCACTTCCTCTTAGACAAACTTTCGCTCATTGTACTGTAAGTTTGAGGGGGAGTGTTAAAATGTAAACTGTAATATATATATTTTCTTTTATTATTTTCTTTTTCTATTTTTCTTTATTTTCTTTTTTAGCATCTAGTTCAATAGAAACTAGATATTTGATCCAGTCAAGTTCTTGTTGGAACTTGACTGTGCAAATAGTTGTTGGACTGTAGTCCAACAGCTATAATAATAAATGTTGTTGGACTGTAGTCCAACAGCTATATTAAGAGACGTTGGAATCCAATGTCTCTTTTGGAGAGGTCAAAATGAGCTCTCCTCTCTCTTCCACTTTTTTGTATATATAGGGGTGAACCCCTTCAATGTAAATAACCATGCTTCTTAAGCATTTTGTTCATGAATAAAGTATTATTTATTTTTCAAGTGTTCTTCCTTTTATACCCTTTCAAGGGTCATGCTTGTAGTGTCTCCAATAGACACTTGTTTGTGAGTTATTTGTGCATTTGTTGAAGACCACCATTTCATTACACAATCTTCGAGATACGTACTCTCAAGAGACTAATGTGAGTCGTATCCTGCAAGTCGATCAGGAGATATATAATTTACAGCAGGGAGATCAGACCTTGGCCCAGTACTATGCCTCCGTCAAAGCTATGTTTGAAAGACTCAATGCCCACATGCCTCTTTGGTGTTCGAAGCAAAAGGATCATCAAGAACAGACTATGGTTGCTCAGTTTCTTACAGGTTTATCTTCAGAATTCTCTGTTGCAAAAGTCCAAATGTTGACTCGATCAGATGTACCTACTCTTGCTGATGCATACAATCGTCTGAGTAGACTTGCGATCTCTCTTCCACAATCTCATCTTGTGTCCCAGTCATCTGCTCTAGTTGTCTCATCTGGTTATGGGCGTGGAAATATTCCGAATATCAGAGGACGCTTCTACAGATATCACAGGAGTCGGACCCCATACGTCGGAATGAACGATTTCAAAAGGTTTTGTTGTAAACATGGATCTTTGATAAAAGGGTAAACTTTTCATTTTCCCAAGAATACATTCATTACATACAAAATCTCCTTTGCAAAGGTATTTAACAAAAGGTAAATATGAAATTTTAACAATGTTGGGATGTCCAAGTCTCTTATGCTACACATGAATATTCTTATTTTGGACAACATTACAAAATTGATTCTTGGGAACTTGGAGAGAGTCAACATAGTAGAGATCTCCTTCTCCTAAAGCCTTCCACAATCAACCTCCCGGACCTGCGATCCTGTATCTAACATTTATGAAAAAAGAATTTTATATCGCAACCATGGTCCGAGAGTTGAGAAACCGAAAGTTTAAATTTAGTTTTGGTATAAATCTAATTTTTGGAATAAAGAAATCTTGTTTTTCGAAATTGCCTATTCCTTTAATTTCAAGTGATGTTCCATCTGACGTTGAGACAAAAGATGGAAAAGAGTTTTTAGAATATTCGGAAAGAGAATAAACACTAGAGTCATATGAAATAATGCACCAGAATCTAAAAGCCAAGACATCTTACCGGGAGGTGAAGAGGATGTCATAGCGGCTCCGGAAGTTCCTCCTTTGAGAAGAGGTTGAAGAGCATCCATAATTTGTTGTAAAGAGAGAGACCCATTGGAAGAGGATGGTGTTAAAAGCTTCTCTAGAACCTGCGTTGCGAGAAAGAAAAGATAGGAGAAAGATAATTGCGGCTGTCACGATTTCAATAATGAAATCATGACCTAAAATTGTGCATTTATATTTACATTACAGAGGTATGGATCCGAGTCTGGTGTATCCAGACCCGATTAATAAAAAGGGTTACATGGCTCGGCTCCTCTTGAACATAATCTTTACATGGATCGGGTCGGATCCTTTGCACCTTTTTCACCCCCCCTCAAGTTGATCATAGTTTTGGACCATGAATAACTTGCTTTTAAGCATCCAAAAACGATCCTTTGTTAACCCTTTGGTAAATATGTCTGCAACTTGTCTTTCAGTACTGACAAACTCAGGCTCAATCTCTTTTTCTTCAACCTTCTGTCTCACAAAGTGTTGGTCGATCTCAATGTGCTTGGCACGACTGTGATGTACTGGATTGAATGACATGTTGATAACACTTTGGTTGTCACATAGCAAGGTAGTGTGGGAGATCTTTTCTCCTACTTCAATTAGTAGATGCCTGAACAATGTGACTTCGGCAGTAACAGCAACCATGAATCTATACTCAGCCTCAGTGCTTGATCTAGCAATAGCCTTTTGTTTTCTACTGGTCCAAGAGACTAAATTTCTTCCAATGAAGGCACAATATCCTGATGTAGATCTTCGTTCGTCAGGATCTCCTACCCAGTCTGCATCACAATATACAGTACGTTTGTGCTCATCTTTGCCATATAACTGTGGTAAATATATCAATCCATCCCCAATAGTCCCTTTCAGATATCTAAAGATCCTCTTGAACGCTTCCATATGTCCAGTACGTGGCGCATGCATAAATTGAGACACTTGATTGACTGAATAAACAATATCAGGTCTAGTGAATGTGAGGTATTGTAACATTCCTATTATGCTTCGATACCTGGTGGGGTCATCACACAGATCTCCATCATGAGCGCTAAGTTTTTGATGAAGCACACTCGGAGTTCCTAGATATTTGTAGTCTTTCATGCTTGCCTTGCTGAGAACATCTACGGTGTACTTGTGCTGAGTGAGTGTCAAGCCATGAGCCTGGTTATCAACTTCTACACTAAGGAAATAACGTAGAACTCCAAGATCTTTCATTTTGAACCTCTGACCTAGTAAGTCTTTTACTTCTTGGATGTGGCCCGCAGAATTTCCTGTCATGATAATATCATCGACATAAATTAATAATAGAGTGGTCAAAGGCTGACTTTTAAAAATAAATAATGAGTGGTCTAGCATGGAACGTGAAAATCCATGTTTATGAATCTCTAGCGAGAAGCTATCAAACCAAGAGCGAGATGAGATGCTTGCTTCAGATCGTAGATAGCTCTTTTTAACCTGCATACATGGGTTTTACAATTTTGTTCTTGATATCCAAGGGGTTGCTCCATGTATACTTCCTCCTTCAAATCCTCATGCAAGAATGCATTTTTTACATCAAACTGACTCAACTTCCATCCATATTCAACAACCAGGAAAATGATAATTCGAATTGTTTTCATTCTTACAACCGAACTAAAGGTCTCATCATAGTCTTGCCCTGCTTCTTGAGTGAATCCTTTTGCCACAAGCCTTGCCTTATATCGTTCAATAGTTTCATCTGGCTTGTACTTTATTTTGTAGACCCATTTTCATCCGACAACATTTTTGTCAGGTGGTCTGGGAACAACTTCTCAGGTTCCACATTCATGCAAGGCTTGCATTTCATCATTCATGGCTTCTATCCATTTCGTAGAAGCGGTTGCCAGATAATACATGATGGGTTCATCTTCCTTATTGATGGCAGTTAAAAACAGTTGATCCAAGGAGAAGTTGTTATAGCTAACCCACCTGTCAATAGGATGTCGTATACGGTTTGATTTTCTGACCTCAAGAGTACGAGTAGGATTGGCAACTGAGACATGATCTGAATGGCTTGATGTTTTCGGTCTCTGTCTAGAATAGACAATGCCTTTGTATTTGCCCGGTACGTCCTTTGCATTCTGTGATCCCGACGTCCTAGTGTTTTCAAACATCCTGACGTCCTCTGCACTCTATTGGAGTCAACAAAAAGTTCTGAGTTCAGCCAAGGATAGTAAACTTCAGTTGACATATTCGTTGTGTTAGCTCCGTGATCAAAATTTTGATCATCAAAGACAACATTTCTTGAGATTCTGATGTGTTTGTTGGTGGGATCATAACACCTATATCCTTTGTAGTCATCTGCATATCCCACAAATCTACACTTCCGGGCTTTGTCCTGAAACTTGTTTCTCAGGGACTGATCAATATGCACATAACAGACACATCCAAAAACACGCAGATCATAATAACTAGGATGAGCTCTAAAAAGACAGGAGACTTATCTTCCAGAATAACCATAGGCAGTCTATTTATCACATGCACGGCAGAATGAAAAGGTTTTGTCCATAGGTTGATGGGAAGATTGTTGTCATGAAGCATACTCATGGCACTTTCAACGATATGCCTATGTTTTCGTTCAGCAATTCCATTTTGTTGAGGGGTGTGAGGACAGGACACCCTTCTTCCTATTCCGTTATTTTGAAAAAAAGAAATAAAATCACGGGATGAGAATTCCCCACCTGCATCACATTGGAAAAATTGAATGGACTCTAAAAATTGATTTTTGACAAAGGAAAGAAAATTTTGAAACAAAGAGAAGACTTCAGACTTAATTTTTATGAAATATATCCAAGTGTATCGAGAATAGTTATCAAGAAAGATTAGATAGTATTTGCTCCCAGATCCAGAGGCAATTGGGGCGGGTCCCCATACATCAGAACAGATAATCTCAAAAGGTTTTAAAGCTCTCTTATTAATGAAATGAAAAGGCAATACATGACTCTTGCATGAAAGACAACTGGAACACTTGTGATTGCTCGCATCCCCATTGAGACTTTCTTTTGGAATGAGATTATTAGAGATAAGTTTCTTAATAAAATGACTCCCACAATGTGCTAATCGACTATGCCATAAGAATGGCTTATTACATTCAGAAATACTAAAAACATTAGCAGAAGAGGATGAACACGACTCTAATGAGGGCTTCGAATTCAGATGAACAGGGCGAACAGCATGACATGGAGTTTCTTCAAAGACATACATATTGTCTCGTCTCTTTCCTTCAGCGAATGTTTCCCTCGTGCGTAGGTCTTTGACCTGCACAGAGAAAAGAGTGAATTCAACTGAAGCATTATTATCATCAATAAGTTTGGAGACAGAGACAATATTTTTCTTAATGTCAGGAGCATGAAGAACGTCAGAAAGAGTAAGAGTGGAATATGACATGGGAATGACAGTTTTTTAAACATGAGAAACAAGATGGTGGGATCTATCTCCAATGACAATCTTACCTTTTCCAAAATAAGGAATAGGGTTAGAAATCTTACTTGCATCACCTGTCACATGAGTCGCTGCCCCTGAGTCGACAAACCAAGTGCCTTCATCACTCTGCTTCAATTTCAACTCTGACAAGGCAGATATCAGCAGATCTTTAATCTCTCCACTGTCTTTAGTATTTGAGAACTTCCTTTTGGTTTCTGTTTGTAGACCCTTTCATTTATTTTCTGGATTATGCCAACAATTCGCCATGATATGCCCCTTTTTGTTACAAAGGAAGCAAGTAGGGATGGATCTTGATCCCTGCGCATGAGCTAACATATTTGGAGTGGGAAGCAGACCACGCCCTTCGTGTCCACTTCGCCCTTGTCCTCCTCGTCCTCGTCCTCTACCATAAGTCACTCCTGTGGCAAAAACTTCTTGAGAATTTGTGTGAATGTGAGATTCTTCAGAGAATCCTTTCAGAGTCATCTCATACTGAATCAATTTTGCTCGCAACTTATCAAAAGTAGGAAGGGCAGGCAGACACAATAGTGAAGTGACGATCATATTGTAGTCGGATCCCAATCCACTCAGAGTCTGTTGTACCATATCACTGTCACTCACCGCACATCCTATAACTGCAAGTTGGTCTGTGATAGTCTTCATCTTGTTCAGATATTCCATGATGGTCATGGAATCTTTTCTCAGCATCTGAAATTCCCTCTTGAGAAAAACCATTCTCGCCTGCGAAACTTGTGAATATGTTTGAACCAATTTCTCCCAAAGTTGCAGAGCGGTACAATTGTTGGGAATTACAACAAGGACCTCTTGAGACAGGGTAGAAGTGATATATGCAACCACTGACTGATATTTCCTTTCCCAGTTGAGGTACTCTACATTCTTGACATACACGATTAAACTTACTCCTTTGTCATCTTTTTCTTCTCTCGTAACAAATTCGAGTGGGACGGGAGTGGTTACATCCAGGTGACCTAAGAGACCTTGACTCCTTATAAAAGGGATGATTTATCCCTTCCAAATCAAGAAGTTTGAGGTGGTTAACTTTTCAGAAACAAGTTGACTGAGAAAACTTGAAGAAAGATTGGATGGAGAAGAATGAAGATCCATGAAGAAAAGAATTTTAACAAGAAAAGGAATTTTTTTTTTACCAGAGTATTCACGAAGTGCTCAGTATGCAGCCAGAGAGGTTTACTGATCAGCCTTTTTTTTGACGACTGAGTAACCTCAAAGATTGGCGACCAGAGGGTGTCAGAAGAAAAACTGCTCTTCTACCTTCTGTAAGGTTTGATATTTAAGCAATGGGATTTTTTACAGATTGTATTTTCAATGTGAATCCTATGTCACAGGGATTCGGCTAGCAGGGAGCCGCACCCGCGTCGACGCGACTCGACGCGGGTGCGGCACCGGGTGCGGTCAACCCGATCCTGGGTGCGTTGACCGCACCCAGGATCATTTAGGTCCTCTTTTTTCTAAATTTTCCCTATGAAATGGGCTGCGATTTTTATTTTTTTTTAAATTCTGCTAACAGCAGCTGTCTGTCAGGGCTGACAGCTGCTGTCTGTCAGGGCTGCGAATTTTGTTTTAAAAAAATTCTGCTGACAGCAGCTGTCAGCAGAAAAACCTTGGGGGAAACAGCGATTTTTTTTTTTAAAAAGTCTGCTGACAGCAGCTGTCTACCAGCAGCTGTAGCAAAAAAACCTGGGGGGAAACAACGACCCCCTTTATATATATATACAAACAACAACAACTACGCCTTCATCCCAAAACAATTGGGGTCAGCGATATGAACCAAAAAAAGAAATTCATTTTGGGTCATCCACATGAATCCTTTTCCTCCAATCATTTCTATCCAATGCCATGTCCTCGGTGAGGTTCAAAGCATTCATATCCTTTCCTATCATCTCCATCCAAGTCTTCCTAGGCCTACCCCGACCTCTTTTAACTAATATATTTTCCCATTTCTCCAACCTTCTAACTGGAGCATCATTAGGCCTTCGCCGAATATGTCCAAACCACCGTAAACGATTCTCTCGCATCTTATTTTCAATGGGTGCAACACCTACCTTCTTACGTATCTCCTCGTTCTAAATCTTATCTTTTATTGTATTTCCACACATTCATCTAAGCATCCGCATCTCAGCTACACTCATTTTTTGAATATGATGTTTGTTGGCAGCCCAACATTCTGTACCATATAGTAAAGCGGGCCTAATATTCATCCTATAAAACTTTCCCTTCAACCGCAATGGCATTCTACAATCGCACAGCACTCCAGTTGCACTTTTCCATTTCATCCACCCAACCTTTATCCTATGATTTACATCTTCATCAATTTCTCCATACTTTTGAATGATGGATCCCAAATATTTGAAATAATCATTCACCGATATTTCTTGCTCACCAAGCTTCACTACACTCCCATCACTACTTCGTTGCTTACTAAACCGACATTCCATATATTCAGTCTTACTCTTACTCAACTTAAAACCTCTAGCTTCCAATGTCTGTCTCCATAATTCTAACTTAGCATTAACCCCAGCTCTAGACTCATCAATCAAAACAATATCATCAGCAAACAACATACACCACGGTACATTTTCTTGAATTGATCTCGTAAGCTCATCCATCACTATCACAAATAGAAAAGGGCTTAAAGCAGATCCTTGATGTAACCCAACTGTTATCGGAAAATTGGTTGTCACCCCTCCACAAGTGTGGTCATTGGTTACTACTCCTTCATACATATCTTTAATTATACTAATGTACTTGAGAGAAACACCTTTCTTCATCATTGTCCACCAGAGAACGTCCCTAGGTACTCTATCGTATGCCTTCTCTAAATCAATAAAAACCATATGCAAATCTTTGTTTCTCTCTCTATATCTTTCAATAAGTTGTCTAAGAAGATGTATAGCTTCCATAGTTGATCTTCCAGGCATAAAACCAAATTGATTCTCCAATATCATGACAACCTTCCTCAACCTAGACTCAATCACCCTCTCCCAAAGTTTCATAGTATGACTCATGAGTTTTATACCACGATAGTTTGTGCAATCTTGTATATCACCCTTATTCTTATATAAAGGCACCAAAGTACTCTTCCTCCACTCATTAGGCATCTTATTTGTTCGCCAAATCAAGTTAAAAAGATTTGTCAACCATTCTAAACCTTTCTCCCCCAAGCATTTCCAAGCCTCGATAGGTATACCATCTAGGCCAACTGCCCTTCTTGATTTCATTTTCTTTAAAGCCTCTGCAATTTCTTTCTTTTGAATCTTGCGCATGAAGTCACGATTTATCTCATGAAAAGGAATGGAGAAGTCTCGAAGATCTTGAGCATGACTATCATTAAATAGCTTATCAAAATAATCTTTTCATCTCTCCTAGACTATCATTAAATAGCTTATCATTTAACTCCGCCTGTGTATAACTGTTTAGTTATACACTGCCGGTCCCAAGCCCAGATAAAGGAGGAGGGTTGCGGTAGGCCTGTGACAGCCAGCATAAAAACTTAGTCATACCCTATGAAAATGAACCTTTATATATATATACATATATATATATATATATATATATTTACATTTTTGCCCCTGCCGCACCCCCGCACCTGGGTTTTTTGGAAGTGCCGAATCCCCGCACCCGCACCCGCGCCCGCACCCGCACCCATGTGACATAGTGCGCATCCCACCCGTGATAGCCAAAAGGAATATGTTACGAGAAAGGACAAATAAAACAAAAAAAGGAATGAGAATCGAATCAAATAAAAAAAAATTTGTCACACAGCAGGCTGGACAGCAAAAGAAGTTTAGAATCTCAGATTTAATATCTCAGATCTGACTAAACTTCACGATCAGATCTGGATATCCAGTCCAAGTGAAAAGAAGGGATACGTAGAGAAGAAAAAAAAATAATACGCAGAGGACGAAGATTTGGCGAACCAGATTTGAATAAAGAATGAAGAATAGGTTGGGTTATAGTTCGATCTTGACGTTTCACGTGAAACAGGAGATTCACGTGGAACAAGTTTTTCCTCCTCTTTTGACGCACAGGGTTTTCGTGAACCAAGATTCACGTGAACTCCTCGTGAACAGCTTAGGGATTCACGTGAGACGTGAATCCACCAAAAGAGAATTGGGAAAGAAGAAAAGGGAGAAACGAGAGATGGAGATTGGGGATGGAGATAGAGAAAGAAGAAAGATGAAGAAGAAAAGAAGATGGGAGATGAACGAATCCTCAAACCTTTGATCTGTCGCACCTTTTGGAATCCTCTTCAACCCCTAGGTGGATCTAGGCTCTGATACCATGTTAAAATCTTCTCTGGAACCTGCGTTGAGAGAAAGAAAAGATAGGAGAAAGATAACTGCAGCTGTCACGATTTCAATAATGAAATCGTGACCTAAAACTGTGCATTTATATTTACATTACAGAGGTATGGATCCGGGTCTGGTGTATCCAGACCCGATTAATAAAAAGGGTTACATGGCTCGATACATGGATCGGCTCCTCTTGAACATAATCTTTACATGGATCGGGTCGGATCCTTTGCACCTTTTCAGATGGTCATTCTTCCGGTTGAGATGTGGTAGCCATTGCAAGCAATTTCTTCTATTTTGGGCAAATAGGTTTGATATGCCTCGGTTCTTTACAAAAATGACAAGTTCGTTTGATATAGTCTCTTTTTCCGTTTTACCAATTTCCTCCTTGATTTTTATTCTGGAAGTGAGGAGGTTTGTAAGTCCTCACATTGTTACCTGGTCTTGGAACGACATTCACTCCTTCACTTTCTTCTTGAATAGAAGAGGTAGCAAGAATGCTAGGTTTGCTCTTACTAATACCCATACGGGTTTCTTCCCCACTCAATTTAGTGATAACATCTTCAATGGAGGGAGACTTGAAAGAAGAAAGAAGAGAGGACCGAATTTGTTCAAACTCGGGTCTAAGGCCATTTAGGAAGTTAAAAAATCGAACTTCCTCAAGTTGCTTGTGTCTAAGCTCGATAGCTTCACCACTCCATTTGGGTTCAAGCATAGCAAGCTCGTCCCAAATGGAAGATAATTCGGCAAAGTATTCTCGAATAGTCATTTTATTTTGTTGTAGGGTTAATGCCCTCTTTTGAAGGTATTACTTGTGCGACAAATCTCTTGATGTATACATTTTTTCAAGATATAGCGAAGCTTCGGAAGCTTTCTTGAATTTGATGATGTTGGCATTGATCTTAGTTTCAAACGGATGAGAAAAACCACGATAAGATCTTGAAATTTTTCATTTCTCATTCGTCATGTTTCTTTGAGTAATCTTCAGGAGCTATTTGTCTTCCTCCTCCTTCAAGAATCTTTATATCTCCTTTTTCCATAATAGTAATTTTTGGTTCGGGTTCCGGTATCAAACCTTGAACATACCCCCATAGCCTCTTCCCTTTATTATGGGCTTCCATATTACCGGCCCAAACATGATAATTTGAGTCATTGAGTTTAAACTCGAGGGAGAAGTGGGAGTCTTTTTTGCCCATTAGAGAGGATAAAAATAAAAAAGGAGCACGTACCTCAATAGATTTTTAAGTCTCTCTTGACAAAGAAGACTTCTAAAATATTGGCCGAAGAAAATGATTCACTCCAATCTCTAATGTCTTGAAGGCACGTTTTTTGAGGCACCCAAGAAAGTGAAGAACCCACGATTTTTTCTTCCTCAACCAGGCTCTGATACCATGTAAAAGTATCTCCAACAAGATACTGTAATCAAGACCCAATGTTCTTGATGAAAGGACAAGCGCACACATGCACAATAAGAACACAAAGAACACTTGTGCACAAAAGCACAAATCAATCAATCTCACAAATGCACTAGAAAAATGAATAGGAGCTTTATTGAATGCTTGGGCTTTGACCCAAAGCCATAAGAAAATACAAAGGAGAGGGGCCAATTTATAGAGCTCATAGTGGGCCTTGGAGAGGCTCCACATTTAGTCATTGGAGCCCCTCCAACGGTCACAAATGTGACCGTTGGAGGGGCCCAACGACTATATGTGGGCCCCCCAAGGTACACAAAGTACATATTTTGAAAAGGAAAAAGAAAAGAAATAAAAAATACAAAATACAAACATATTCAAGAAGATGAATGTGTAAAAAGAGAAAAAGACTGAAATACCCTTACGGCTAATATATATTTTATATATATAATTGGTAGATATATATATATAATATATAATGGATAACACTATTTGATTACATAATTTAACAATGCCTTTATCTCTACATTTAACTCCGCCTGTGTATAACTGTTTAGTTATACACTGCCGGTCCCAAGCCCGGATAAAGGAGGAGGGTTGCGGTAGGCCTGTGACAGCCAGCATAAAAACTTAGTCATACCCTATAAAAATGAACCAATATGAGAATTTCGTTGGGGCGTTCCCTACCGAGCGACGCGCTGTACTCTCTAGGCCCGGAGGCAGTGATAAATGGGCAAGGGTTGCTAGGTCGTCGCCCAGAAGCGACGCGTCACACCGGCGCCCGGGTGTGGTGTCAAATATGCAAGGGTTCCCTCACTTTGTTGGACGGGTGGGGGTAAAGAAGTTAGTCCAAGACCATAAAATTAGGTTAGCCACTTAGAACATAGGGTCTTTAACTGGTAAGTTGGTAGAGTTAGTAGATGTTATGTGTAGGAGAAAGATTGATATTTTATGTCTACAAGAGACCAAATGGGTAGGTGAGAAAGCAAAAGTGATAGAACCTTGGGGATATAAGATTTGGTATACAGGAATAAATAGGAATAGGAATGGAGTAGGGATTGTTATGAGTCGTCAGTTTATAGATAATGTAGTTGAGGTTCGTAGGAAGGGTGATAGAATTTCACTTATTAAATTAGTATTAGGTGCGGATATTATTAATATTATTAGTGTTTATGCACCTCAAGTAGGTTTAGATGATTCCATTAAGCATCAATTTTGGGAAGATTTAGATGGAGTAGTACAAGGGATATCTTATGGAGAAAAGCTTTTCATCGGCGGTGACCTTAATGGACATGTAGGCATTAGTAGGGATGGATTTGAGAGTATCCATGGAGGCTATGGTATAGGAGAAAGAAATGAAAGTGGAGAAAGGATTTTAGATTTTTGTTTGTCCTATGATATGATCTTAGCAAACACTTGGTTTAGGAAGAGGGAGTCTCACCTAGTAACATTTAAAAGTGGGGTTAATATAAGTCAGATAGATTTTTTCCTACTTAAAAAGAGAGATAGGGGTTGTTGTATCGATTGTAAGGTTATACCGGGAGAAAGTGTAGCTACACAACATAGAGTCTTAATTTTAGATCTTAGAATTAGACAATGCCGCACAAGGGATAGACATAGGATAGATCCTAGAATTAAGTGGTGGGCACTGAAAGGAGCTAAACAAGGAATGTTTGTAGAGCAGGTAGTTAAGGAAGTTGATTGGTGTCTCGAGGAGGATTCAGAATCAATGTGGAATAAGATAGCGGGTGGCATGAGAAAAGTGGCTAAGGAGGTATTGGGTGAGTCTAAAGGCGGTGCACCAGTAGGTAAGGACACATCATGGTGGAACGAGGATGTCAAATTAGCTATTAAGGTTAAAAGAGAGTGTTATAGAAATCTAAGTAAGAGTCGTGATAATGAGAATTTGGAGAAGTATATGATAGCAAAGAAGGAAGCTAAAAAAGTAGTTCGAAACGCGAGGGCTAAGGTATATAAGGAGGTTTATGACAAGTTAGATACCAAAGAAGGCGAGAAGGATATTTATAGGCTTGCAAAGATGAGAGATAGGAAATTGAGGGATTTGGGTATGGTTAGATGTATCAAAGATGAAACGCAAAGGGTTTTAGTCAAAGATGAGGAGATTAAGGAGAGATGGAAAGATTATTTTGATAAGCTATTTAATGATAGTCATGCTCAAGATCTTGGAGACTTCTCCATTCCTTTTCATGAGATAAATCGTGACTTCATGCGCAAGATTCAAAAGAAAGAAATTGCAGAGGCTTTGAAGAAAATGAAATCAAGAAGGGCAGTTGGCCCAGATGGTATACCTATCGAGGCTTGGAAATGCTTGGGAGAGAAAGGTTTAGAATGGTTGACAAATCTTTTTAACTTTATTTGGCGAACAAATAAGATGCCTAATGAGTGGAGGAAGAGTACTTTGGTGCCTTTATATAAGAATAAGGGTGATATACAAGATTGCACAAACTATCGTGGTATAAAACTCATGAGTCATACTATGAAACTTTGGGAGAGGGTGATTGAGTCTAGGTTGAGGAAGATTGTCATGATATCGGAGAATCAATTTGGTTTTATGCCTGGAAGATCAACTATGGAAGCTATACATCTTCTTAGACAACTTATTGAAAGATATAGAGAGAGGAACAAAGATTTGCATATGGTTTTTATTGATTTAGAGAAGGCATACGATAGAGTACCAAGGGATGTTCTCTGGTGGACAATGATGAAGAAAGGTGTTTCTCTCAAGTACATTAGTATAATTAAAGATATGTATGAAGGAGTAGTAACCAATGTCCGCACTTGTGGAGGGGTGACAACCAATTTTCCGATAACGGTTGGGTTACATCAAGGATCTGCTTTAAGCCCTTTTCTATTTGCGATAGTGATGGATGAGCTTACGAGATCAATTCAAGAAAATGTACCGTGGTGTATGTTGTTTGTTGATGATATTGTTTTGATTGATGAGTCTAGAGCTGGGGTTAATGCTAAGTTAGAATTATGGAGACAGACATTGGAAGCTAGAGGTTTTAAGTTGAGTAAGAGTAAGACTGAATATATGGAATGTCGGTTTAGTAAGCAACAAAGTAGTGATGGGAGTGTAGTGAAACTTGGTGAGCAAGAAATACCGGTGAATGATTATTTCAAATATTTGGGATCCATCATTCAAAAGTATGGAGAAATTGATGGAGATGTAAATCATAGGATAAAGGTTGGGTGGATGAAATGGAAAAGTGCAACTGGAGTGTTGTGCGATCGTAGAATGCCATTGCGGTTGAAGGGAAAGTTTTATAGGACGACTATTAGGCCCGCTTTACTATATGGTACGGAATGTTGGGCTGCCAAGAGACATCATATTCAAAAAATGAGTGTAGTTGAGATGCGGATGCTTAGATGGATGTGTGGAAATACAATAAAAGATAAGATTTAGAACGAGGAGATACGTAAGAAGGTAGGTGTTGCACCCATTGAAAATAAGATGCGAGAGAATCGTTTACGGTGGTTTGGACATATTCGGCGAAGGCCTAATGATGCTCCAGTTAGAAGGTTGGAGAAATGGGAAAATATATTAGTTAAAAGAGGTCGGGGTAGGCCTAGGAAGACTTGGATGGAGATGATAGGAAAGGATATGAATGCTTTGAACCTCACCGAGGACATGGCATTGGATAGAAATGATTGGAGGAAAAGGATTCATGTGGATGACCCAAAATGAATTTCTTTTTTGGTTCATATCGCTGACCCCAATTGTTTTGGGATGAAGGCGTAGTTGTTGTTGTTGTTGTTTATCTCTACATTCGTGGCCTCAATCCATCTACTTGACTTGGACGCTTGAGTATATGTTTTGGGCTATTATTGTCTTGAGACCACACCACATTTTTGTCCGGAGGCCTTGAAATAATGTCCCATGTTTGACACATACACCGCCTTCATCTCTTCATTCATGGCCTCAATCCATCCGTTTGACTTGGACGCTTGAGTATGTGTTTTGGGCTCTTCTTGTCTTGAGACCGCAGTCAAGAATGTTGATCTGTGTCAAAACTCTCATAATTGACCCATCACTCAACAAGACGTCGAATTTATCCAGATCTTCTCATAGTTGGAGGCATTTGATCAGTCTGAGTGGCTGCACCTTGCTGCTGTGAAATAGTATCAGACATATCCTTATTTTTGCGACTGTATACAAGTCCTTTGAACATGTCGACCTGCAGGGCTGAAACTGCAATTTCTGTTGTTTGTTGTCAACCAGCTGAATTTACATCACCATGTTGCTGTCACTGTTGTTTCTTATTGTTTTCTAAGACTCAATAAAGAGGGTAGACTCATTTTGTAATATACACTCTTTGAATAATATGCTTAGGGCTTGGCTCTCCAAAGAGCTTCTTTGCTTCTCTTCCATGTTTCAGATTCCACATGGTATCAGAGCTATATTGGAAGAGAGAAGACTGGGTTGTGGAGGCTGTTGCTTGGATGGCCTTGTGTCAGTGAAGGGTGTGAGATAGAGCTGACATCATCTATTAGAGAGACGGCTGTCTAGTATTGTGTCGGATTGGATCTGGGACAATTCACTATTGGTAGAAACTCTTAAAAACATGATTTTAGAAAGAAAGCCCGCCAATTTGGAGCTCTGCAAGTGAAGTTACAAATTTTATTAATAATTTCTGTGCTGATTAAGGAAAACGGGGCCAGATATGAAAAACTCAGTTTCAGACTTGATTTTGGGAGTTTTTAATGCTGAGATTTGTTGTGTTTGTGATTTAACGTTGTTTGTGAAGGTAATTCGTTGGCGCAGCCTGTTTCTCATGTTTTGTCTAAGGGTGTCCTGGTTGGTCTGTTTTCCCTGCAATATGTGTTGTGGGTAATATTTGTGTTGTTGAGGTAGTAAATACTGTGGTATGAAGGTTCAGGAAACTTTTGAAGGAACCAGGAGGTGGCTGCTAGGTGTATTGTTGAAGACACATGAGACTTGAAATATGTAAATACCATGTGTTTGTTCAATTGCGTGAATGAGTCGTCATGACTGTTGCTGATCTGAAATGTGTGTTAAAGGCTGTGTTCTGCTCATGTTTAAAGTAGGATAATGACAGATACTTGGTTAGAAGAATTAGATGGATTGATGTGCATGTGTATATCAAGTGTCTGATAATTTTTCTGGGTGACACGTATAGTGAGTTTTGGTGCAGTATTCTTTGAGATTTGACGTGAAGGTAATTTGTTGGTGCAGCCTGTTTCTCATGTTTTGTCTAAAGGGTGTCCTGGTTGGTCTGTTTTCCATGCAACGTCTTGTGGGTAATATTTGTGTTGTTGAGGTAGTTTATACTGTAGTATGAAGGTTCAGGAAACTTTTGAAGGAACCAGGAAGTGGCAGCTTGATGTATTGTTGAATAAACATGAGACTTGAAATATGTGCATACCATGTGTTTGTTCAATTGTGTGAATGAGTGGTAATGACTATTGCTGATCTGAAATGTGTGTTAAAGGTTGTGTTCTGCCCATGTTTAAAGTAGGATATTGACAGATACTTGGTTAGAAAAATTAGATTGCTTGATGTGCACGCACATATCAAGTGTCTGATAATTTTTTTGGGTGATACGTATACTGAGTGTTGGTGCAGTATTCTTTAAGATTTGACGTTGTTTGTGAAGGTAATTTGTTGGCGCAGCCTGTTTCTCATGTTTTGTCTAAGGGTGTCCTGGTTGGTCTGTTTTCCCTGAAATGTGTGTTGTGGATAATATTTGTGTTGTTGAGGTAGTTTATACTGTGGTATGAAGGTTCAGGAAACTTTTGATGGAAACAGGTGACAGCTTGGTGTATCGTTGAAGAAACATGAGACTTGAAATATGTGCATACCATGTGTTTGTTCAATTGTGTGAATGAGTGGTAATGACGGTTGCTGATCTGAAATGTGTGTAAAAGGTTATGTTCTGCCCATGTTTAAAGTAGGATATTGACAGATACTTGGTTAGAAGAATTAGATTGCTTGATGTGCATGTGCATATCAAGTGTCATAATTTTTTTGTGTGACACGTATACTGAGTGTTGGACTTGGTGCTTTGTCCCATTCATTTGTGTGTTAGATTATTTTGAGTGGTTTGGAAGGCGGTATCTATTTTGCCGTTGATTTGTTGATTGTGGCTGTCAGGAAGAATGGAGAAGGTAGGAAGTGAAAGTGTAATAAGGTGCAATTGTTGCAAGAGGTTTGGCCATATGAAGTACACTTGCTCTAAGTTGGAGAGAAAGAGGATTTTTTTGTCAGCCCAAGAATCATGTGTGCCAAGTGTAGTTATATTTAGTGATGCCAAAGTTGATGTGCACACAAAGGTGCTAGAGCAAACTTGACACCTCCTTGCTCAATCAGTTGCCACTACGTCATCATCTTCTTCAGCATCTTGTACTACCCCAGTAGGTATATCTAAACCTCACTCCAATTGACTGATAGAGATCAAGAGTGTCATGACATATGACTGCAAATGAATTTATGTTGACCAATTATATGTGTTGTCATGGCCCATTTCGCTCTGTGAATGGTGCCACTATGTCCGGCCCTCAAGTAGGATATCTCATCGCAGTTTGACTCTAAACATCATTTGCATATCTTTGATGTATATCATTTTCCACGTCTTGTTATTAACTTGATTTCCATTGGACAAATAACTCATCATAATTGTGATCTATTTTATCCTAATGATTGTGTTATACAAGATCTTCAGTCTGGAGGACACTTAGCATAGGCACAGAAGACATCTAATATTATCTTAATTCATTGGACTTGAGACCTCAATTAGAGGCTATTTCTAGTTATAGTACTGCAGCCTTAGATTTGTCAATTTTGTGGCATCAACATCTAGGTCATGTCTCTAGTTCTACACTTCAACATGTGTTTTCTACTGGTTTAGTTGATGAGTCAACAACAGTTGTATCCAGTGTTATCAAAAATGCGCCTTGAGGCGCGGCCTTCTGTGCCTCAAGGCGCAAGCCTGAGGCGCAAAAAAAAAAATTACAACAAGACTTCTAAGACATAATCAAAAAGATTTTTGTAGGTTAATCTCATATATTTTCCAGTTATTTCAGTTATGTAATAAGTTTCTTAGTATATTACTATATTTTAACTTTTGTTGGTTAATCTCGTATATTTTTCAGTTATTTCAGTCATGTAATTAGTTTCTTAATATATTTCAACTTTTGTAGGTTAATCTCATATATTTTTCAGTTATGTAATCAGTTTTTTAGTAACTTTTATATGTTAATCTCATATTTTTTAGAATAATCTTATATATTTTAACTTTTGTAGGTTAATCTCATATATTTTTCAGTTATTTCAGTTATGTAATCAATTTCTTAGTATATTTTAACTTTTGTTGGTTAATCTCATATATTTTTCAGTTATGTAATCAGTTTTTAGTTACTTTTATATGTTAATCTCATATTTTTTAGAATAATCTCATATATTTTAACTTTTGTAGGTTAATCTCATATATTTTCCAGTTATTTCAGTTATGTAATCAGTTTCTTAGTATATTTTAACTTTTGTTGGTTAATCTCATATATTTTCCAGTTATGTAATCAGTTTTTTAGTTAGTTTTATATGTTAATCTCATATTTTTTAGAATAATCTTATATATTTTAACTTTTGTTGGTTAATCTCATATATTTTCCAGTTATGTAAACGGTTTCTTAGTATATTTTTTCTTTTATTGGTTAATCTCATATATTTTCCAGTTATGTAATCATGTTTTTAGTTACTTTTATATGTTAATCTCATATTTTTTAGAATAATCTGATATATTTTAACTTTTGTAGGTTAATCTCATATATTTTCCAGTTATTTCAGTTATGTAATAAGTTTCTTAGTATATTTTAACTTTTTTTGGTTAATCTCATATATTTTCCAATTATATAATCAGTTTTTAGTTACTTTTATATGTTAATCTCATATTTTTTAGTACTTATTTGAGATTTTCTATTTTTTATTGGTTGTTATTTCATCAATAAAGCATTTCTTTATTTATTTGTATTTTTAGATATTTTTTTAGAATTTTTTTAAAGTTTTCAACAACAAAAAATTTGAGGCTTACGCCTCGCCTCGGTTTTTGGTGGAGCACCTCGCTACACCTCAACGCTTTTCACAACACTGGTTGTATCTAATTCAGTCAAGGAGTGTGACTTATAGATTAGCAAAAAGTCATGCTTTGTCGTTTGTTACTAGCAATTTTGAGTTCTTGCATGCATTTGACCCTCTACATTCAAAACGTGTGGGGGCCTTCTCTAGTTCAGTCTGAGGATCAGTTTTGTGAAAAGCATGCCTCGCCGCAAGGCGAAGCCCCTTGAGACTTGAGGCGCACTGAAAATGAGTAAATAGCCTGAGGCGTGCGCCTCATAGGCTGGCTGAGGCGCGCCTCACAATGATTGGATGAAATGGGGGTCAAAGCCCCTATTTGACCCAAATTAGGGGAGGCCCCGACTGTTTAGGGAACTCCCCTCATCTCTCCCTCTCTTTCTCTGGTCTTTTACTCTCCCTCTCGTTGTCTCTGTCATCTCTTGCTCTCCCTCTCCCTCTCCCTCTGCTAAAAGGAAGAAGAAGAAAGAAGGTACATTGCTCTCTCTCTCTCTCTCTCTCTCTCTCTCTCTCTCTCTCTCTCTCTCTCTTCCACAAACCGATTTCAGGTTTTATATTAACACAATGTGCATCTGGATGGGTTCATATCATATTTTATTACGAGATGTAACTTCTAGAATTTGAATTTTGTTAGTTTAATGTAATGTATGTTTAGATTAACTAAACTTCAAAAGATCAACATGTAGAACACCATTAATTAATCCAAGCATATGCTCTAGGATGCATTTCTTGCACCCCAAAATGCTGAAACAGAGATGTCAACATTTCTGATTTATCCAACATCAGACCCAAATCCGAATTTGAATCCAATTAGTTAGATTCGGTTAAGAAAACTGAATCCGAATATAATCAAACTTGGATTTGGTTTAGGATTTCAAAACTGAATCCAACAGATATCTGATTCTGATTACATATATTTAGTCGGATCCAATATTAGCCTTTCTAAATTCAAGTCTATTTGGAGAATATCAGATTAATCGGATTTGGTATTTGCCAAGAGACATCATATTCAAAAAATGAGTGTAGCTGAGATGCGTATGTTGAGATGGATGTGTGGAAATACAATAAAAGATAAGATTCAGAACAAGGAGATACGTAAGAAGGTAGGCGTTGCACCCATTGAAAATAAGATGAGAGAGAATCGTTTACGGTGGTTTGGACATATTCGGAGAAGGCCTAATGATGCTCCAGTTAGAAGGATGGAGAAATGGGAAAATATATTAGTTAAAAGAGGTCGGGGTAGGCCTAGGAAGACATGGATGGAGGTGATAGGAAAGGATATGAATGCTTTGAACCTCACCGAGGACATGGCATTGGATAGAAATGATTGGAGGATAAGGATTCATGTGGAAGACCCAGAATGATTTTCTTTTTTGGTTCATATCGCCGACCCCAATTGTTTTGGGATGAAGGCGTAGTTGTTGTTGTTGTGGTGGTATTTGCCATATCCAACTCAAACTTGAACCTTTACATCCCTACGCTGAAAAGAGCTCCTGTGGAAATAGTGGGTGGGACTCAATTTTTTCAAACACAACTTAGGGTTTCATACGAAAATAGGGTCCCTAAGCTTTTATTGTTACAGTTGACTTCTGTTTTCCATCCCTGTCAAAGGTGTATCTATTCAATAAATTGCTAGTCTTTGGTATGATCATAGTTATGAATGGCCTTGCTGTTTTTGTGATGAAGGTATCTTCTGTTAAGATTGTATATATAGGGGCATTTTTGCTATTTCACTCGTGTAATAAAACTGTTTATTAAAACAGTTATTTTCCTCTCTTTTTTCTTAAATGTAATTTTAGAGGACCTTTAGTGCCTCTATGGTCAAAATGACCATAGGGTAGTTGGGGGCTCCCAAAGGTTAGAAATATGACCGTTGGGAGCTCCCAATGGTCCCTCTTGTTAAAATTATTGTAGACTTTGTGTAAATACATACATACATATATTTATATATATATATATAGGTTTTATTTGTATCTATCTTTTATCTGTTTTTCTTTTCTTTTTGTATTTTCCTTTTTTTATTTTTTATTTTTGAGCTTTGACCAAGGCTGACCAGCCGTTGGACTGGCCCCAACGGCTCTATTTAGAGCAGTTGGAGCCCGGCCCAACGGCTGGCCAGCTCATCCTCATTATGTATAAATAAGGGATGACTCCCCTTGTATATTTATGCTTTTTAGCAAAGCATTCTCTCTCAATAATACATTCTTTTTTTATGTCGTTGTGCACTTGTGACTATTTGTGAGTGTTATTTTGTACCTTTGTGCACATATTTTCCATTGTGAACATAGCGGGTTAATCAAGTTGTCTTTGGACTTGATGTAAAACCCATGTTCTTCGTCAATACAGATTAACTCAGACTTCGATTTCTACGGAAAGCCATTCAAGAAAATTTCGCGGACGAAATTTTTTTAAGGGGGGTAGGATGTAAAACCCACGTTTTTTTTCAAAAAAAAAAAAGTATACAGACCCGGATCCGACCCGAACCCGTTAGGGTTAAAAGGAACCCTGGGGCGGGGGTTCGTTAAAACCCTCCTCCCCTACCCCCGCGCTGCACACACCTTCCCCCTTTCCCCTTGGCGAAAACAGGAAACCTCTTCGGGGTTCCCCTGTTCGGCTCCCCGTTTCCCCCTTTTTTAAAAAACCGCGGGAGGGGAGGGGAGACCCTCATCTCACTCTCTACGTGCGGCGACATCAATGACGTCGGCCGACGACGCCGACCTGCCTCTCCCCAGGTATTCTTCTTCTCCTTCTCCCCCTGTTTTCTTTTCCCCCTCCTTCGATCTCCTCTGTTGTCGGAGGGCCGGTAGGAGACCGACAACCCCTGTCGTGCCCTCCCGCTCCCTTTGTGCCTACCGAAAGGTCGGCAGGGGCCCCCCTGCCTCACCTTCCTCCTCTTCTTGGCTTTGCCGAAAGGCCGACAGGAGGCTGCGGCCCCCTGCCGCGCCTCCCCTCTCTCTCTCTCTTTGCGTTTGTTGGGAGGTCGACAGGAGGCCGGTGGCCCCTGTCGTGCCTTCCACCTCCCCCTCCCTTTTTGTTGTCGACTGGCAGGGGCTAGGCCCCTGCCTCCTTTGTGGACTTTCGGTAGGCAGGGGCTCGCCCCCTGCTGCCTCTGGGATCCCGGTAGGCAGGGGCGAGGCCCTTGCCACCCTTCTGTTTCCGGCAGGCAGGGGTGAGGCCCCTACCGCCCTCCCATTTCCGAAAGGCAGGGGCTCGTCCCTACCGCCCTTTTGTTCTCAGCAGGCAGGGGCTCGCCCCTGCCGCCTCTTTGTTCCGGCCGACAGGCAGGGACCCCCCCCCCCCCCCCCCCCAAGGCCATTGGGGGCTCCGCTTGTCTGACAGGACCAACTAGTGCACATCACTTTGTGTTGGAACGTTTGAGGTTCAAAACTAAATGGTATAGTTGTATAACTAGTAGGGGTCGCTAACCCTAGCTTGCCTTTAAAAAAAAAACTCTAAGCTAAAGAATTTCACATCCCTATGTGTTAGAACCAGTAGCCAGAGTACTTGTCTGGTACTTATTTTGTCTTTAGCTTCCCTTTTGGAAATCCACAATTATGTGAATCACTTTGTTATTTCTTAATTTTGGGTAATCCCTATTTAAGGGTGATTAGCCCTAATGCCAAACAACGAGTTTTAGTTTCTCCAAAACAGCACCGATAACATGGTATCAGAGCCACCCCTCCTGGGTGACTAACATTGCCGCCGCCGCCAAAGCTGTTGAAGACGATCACCACACCCCTCCTGGGTGACTAACATTGCCATCGTCGCTGACGCTGTTGAAGACGCCTATGCAGCCGTCGTCGCAGTCGTCTTCGTGCGTAGGCGTCGACGTTGCTGTGATCGTCGTTGCCGCTGCTGTAACTGCGACCCTGATGCGGCTGTTGTGGAAGCCGTTGTTGTCGTCGCTACCGCTGGGGTCGCCGCTGCTTTTGCCGTCACTGATCCGTCGCGTGAAAGACCGATCTGGATTTCAGATCGGTGTCATGACCACTGTCAAGGTTGATTGGTGGTGATGCAACCAAGTCTTAATACGGCTGAAGTTGCAGTCGATGTTGCTGAAAATCAGCATATAGATGTTCAGTGGTGGAATCCAGTTTGCTTCAGTCGAGTGTGGATCAGCCAGGTCATTGGATATTGATGGTCGTTGGTTGATGAGTTGATTGTAAAGTGTGGACAGTTTTATCTGTGTGTCGATCTTTTTTTTGCAGATTAAGTAAGGAGCATATGGCTGGACCTCTAGTGACTGAACCGAAAATGGCAGCTTCAACTGAATACAAGGCATTTGCAAATCCCTTTATGTTTGGATCTTCTGTTAAATTGGATGAAACCAACTATGCAAGATGGTCGCGTACCTTTTTAATGTCAGTGTTGGGACCATGGTTGCCAGTTGAGGAAGCGGGAGCGGGAAGCGAGGTACTTTCAAAATTTTAGGAAGCGGGAAGCGTGGGACCACTTAGGAGCGAATCGGGAAGTGAACCAGAAGTGACCTAGGAAGCGAACCGGAAGCGACCTAGGAAGCGAGGGGGAAGCAAAAAATAAAAATAAAAATACAAAAAAAAAATTGAAAAAATGGGAGAAGTGTGGGGGAAGCGAGGGGGAAGCATGGGGGAAGCGTGATGGGAAGCGCGCTTCCCATTAAAGGGAAGTGTGCTTCCCATTAAAGGAAAGCACACTTCCCATTTAAAAAGGGTGCTTACCCGTGCGTTTCGGAAGCGCGACGTTCCGCGCTTCCCCACTTACCTAGGCGCTTTCGATAACTCTAGTCGGGACATCGTCGGAAACACATTTTTTTGGAGTCTGAACCGAAAGAAAAGGTTGGAAAATATGCGACTTGGGAGGAAGACAATGATATAGTAATGTCATGGATTATGAATAATGTCCAACCCCATATTGATGATGGACTGATTTATTACTCTACAGCGAAACAAATGTGGGATAATCTGAGAGAGACCTACTCCCATGACACCAATGTCAGTCGCATTCTACAGGTGGAACAAGAAATTTATCAGTTGCATCAAGGTGACCAGTCCCTTGCCCAGTACTATGCATCAGTTAAATCTGCATTCGAGAAGCTTAATGCCCATAGACCCCTATGTTGTAATACTCAGCGGGTCCACCAGGAACAGACGATGATGGCAAGATTCCTCTCAGGATTATCTCCTGAGTATTTAGTTGTGAAGGTCTAGATGCTTACAGGAGCTGATGTTCCAACACTGGCTGAAGCCTATAATCGGTTAAGCCGACTTGCTATTTCTCTCCCTTCTACGCAGCCTGACCCTCCTATGTCAAGCTTGTTTGTGTCATCCGGAAAGGGACGGGGATCTTTCCAAAACTTTCAAGGAAGAGGTTGTGGACGTGGTGTTGGAAGACGAGGAACGTGTGGGAGACTGGGACATCTACAAGACAGGTGCTTTGATAAGCATGGGCGGGCACCTGTTCAGTCATCAAAGAGTGATCCTAAGGCACAAGTTGCTCAAGCCGACCTAGATGATCAGGAAGATATATTTGGGGAACTCGTCACCCTAAGTCATGCCGAGTATGATGAACTTATTGCATATAAGTCATCTATATCTCGAGTGTCCTCATCAGAGATAGCTTGCACTGCAGGTAATACTTCGATCTCTCTTAAGAAACGGTGGATCATTGATTCTGGTGCTTCCCATCATTTGTGTGGGGATGTGGGAGACTTCTCTACGATCAGTAATGTAAGTAGCAGGCAAGTGTTTTTGGCTGATGGGAGTTCCTCTCCCATTGTTGGGCAAGGGGATATTCTTATTTCCCCTAGCTTTCAGCTTCACAATGTACTCCATGCCCCTATTTTTCCCCAAAATCTATTATCTGTTAACCGTGTAGCCAAGGAGCTCAATTGTAAAGTCATTTTTTATCCTGTGGGTTGTGTGTTTCAGGACTTACTGACGGGGAAGAGGATTGGTGGAGGATATGAAGAGGGAGGTGTCTACTATCTCCATCAACCCGATGTAGTCGTTCTCTCTGTCTTAGAGTCGGATTCCAGTCCTTCAGTATGGCATCGTCGTCTTGGTCATCTTCCTCTACCCAAGTTGTGTCAGATACTGCCTCAGATTCCTTCTTCGTACGATTTACAGTGTGAAGCTTGTCAGCTTGGCAAACATCACCGCAGTTCTTTCCCTTCTAGTCAGAGTCAGTCGAGTCAAAGGTTGTTTGAACACCTTCATGTTGATGTATGGGGTCCCAGTAGAGTCTTGAGTCGCTCAAAGTGTCGTTATTATCTTGTTATAGTGGATGATTATTTCTGATTGTCTTGGATCTTTCTCATAAAAGATCGGTCTAATGTTCCCTTAATTCTTAAAGCATTGATTATTGAAATAAAGACTCAGTTTGATTCTTGTGTCAAGGCAGTTCGTACTGATAATGCTCTTGAATTCAAGTGTAAGACCCTGGTGCAATTCTATAAGGACCGTGGCATTAAACCCCAGTTTACTTGTCCCCACACCTCTCAACAAAATTGGGTGGCTGAGAGGAAACACAGACAAATATTAAATGTGGCTCGATGTCTTATGATACAGTCAAATATGCTTGGATCCTTTTGGGGGGATGATGTTCTGACAGCCGGATACCTAATCAACTGAATGCCCACCTCCTCCATTGGAAATAAAATTCCCATTCAGATTCTAAGCCCTCAATCTCCTTTGTTCAGTATCCCACCAAAAATCTTTGGATGTGTATGCTTTGTTCACAAGCTTGGATTAAATCGGGACAAACTTGGTCCACAGTCCATTAAATGTGCCTCCCTTGGATACCCCAAACATCAAAAGGGATATCGTTGCTATGACCCTCTTTCTAGACAGGAGTATATCAGTGCGGATGTCACATTCTCTGAGACCACTCCTTACTACTCCAGCAACTCTTCTGGCATGGTCTTTGGTCAAAGTGAATCATGTCCCTTACTCGTTCCTCCTTTTCATCTTGAGTCATTTTCCCTAAGTCCATCTAATAATTCTCCTATGTCGCGGATGGAGGCTCCTCTCAAAGTATATTCTCATCAACACCTTCCAGCCCATCAACCTCCACCACCTGATTCTCCTGAAGAAAGTCTGACTGACACTAACGAAGGCTCAAATATGACAGATGATCTCCCCATAGCTCTACGAAAAGGAAAGAGATCCTGCACGAATCATCCTATTTCCAAGGTGGTCACTGAAGCACGGATTGGACCCACTATGAGACGCTTTATTTATGTGTTAGCTGCTTCGAGTGTTCCTCTCAATCATCATCAAGCCTTGCTAGATCCCCAGTGGAAACAAGCTATGCAGGACGAGATGGAAGCCTTGGAATCTAGAGGAACATGGGAGCTAGTTCCTTCTCCCACCGACTGTGATATTGTGGGATGTAAGTGGGTGTTTACCATCAAATATCACTCTGATGGGACTATTGAAAGGTACAAGGCTCGATTAGTTGCGAAGGGATATACGCAGACGCATGGGATTGATTTCTTTAAGACCTTCTCTCCGGTTGCTCGACTTGATACTATTCGCATTGTTCTATCCGTTGTTCATAATGGGTGGAGTTTATGTCAGCTTGATGTGAAGAATGCCTTTCTATATGGAGATCTACATGAAACAGTTTACATGCAGCAACTGTAATGAAATATGTAGAAAAGCAAAGAGTGCATTAAGCACTTACAACATCCACTAAGGAACAAACAAAAGGGCTAACACCCAAACTCACAAGAGACAACACAACATAAAAATATAAAAGTCTCTTATTGAAAAGAGAGAGAGCTCTCTTGAATGAATAATACAAGAGGGGTTCACCCCTATTTATACACAAGAGATGGAGAGGGGGAATGGCCAAGAGGCCTTAAAAGGAGAGCCACCTAGGGGCTCCCCATGTAGTCGTTGGGAGCCCCCAACGGTCACAAATGTGACCGTTGGGGGCCCCATCGACTACATGGTGGGGCCCCTTTTGTGTGAGCAAAAAACATAAAAACAAAAAATATATTTTACAAAAAATAAAAGGGAAAATAAAAGAAGAAAAACAAGTACCCCTATCGGGTACTTGTGAAAGGACTAAAATACCCCTATCGGGTATTACATATACATATATATATATATATATATATGAATTACATGTATTTTAACAGCCTCCCTCAAGCTTTACGGGGATATAACCGAAAGCTTGTTAAGGAGAAACAAAAAGCGAGGAGCAGCAAGAGCCTTAGTGAAGAAGTCCGCCAACTTGTACTCTGATGTGACGTAAGGTAATGCTATGGTTCCTCTTAGGTATTCATCACGTACGTAATGGCAGTCCATCTCAATATGCTTAGTGCGCTCATGGAAGGTGTGATTGCTTGCAATATAGATTGCGCTTTTGTTGTCGCAACACATCTTCGAAGGAGTAGAGATGACAATGCCCATATCACTGAGGAGGCTTCTTAGCCACACAAGTTCCATGGTTGTAGTGGCCATAGCACGATATTCCGCTTCCGTCGAGGACAAGGATACTTTGTGTTGCTTCTTGCATCTCCAAGAAATCATAGAGTCACCTAAGAAAACACAAAATCCGGTAGTTGAGACTCGGTCATTGGGATTTCCTCCCCAATCTGCATCAGTATAAGCAATTAAATCAAGTGACGAGGCAGAGGAAAGAAAAACTCCCTTAGTTATGGTATTTTTGATATATCTGACGATTCGTAAGACTGCACTCATGTGCACGGTTGTAGGTGCATGTTGAAACTGACTGACAGAGTGGACGGCATGAGCAATGTCTGGCCGAGTGATGGATAAGTAGGTTAGAGACCCAACAAGTTGCCGATAGGGAGTAGGATCCTCGAGAGGTGTTCCATCTTCCAACCTTAATTTTGCATTGATGACTTCTGGGGTTTCTGTCTTCTTATCATCGGAGATACCAGATTTGGAACAGCAAGTTTCATCTGAGAGAGAATGTACCCTCGAGGAGAGTACGCCACTTCAATTCCTAAAAAATATCTTAAGAAACCAAGGTCAGACATATCAAAATTATCTTTCAAAACCTTCTTAATATCATTAATGCCTTGCTCATCACTTCTTGTGATGATCATATCATCAACATAAAGTAGTAAAATAACTACTGAAGACCCTGCACTTTTCACAAACAACGCAGTGTCAGTATAACATGAACGAAAATTCAAACTTGTCATTACATTACTAAATTTGTCATGCCAAGCCTTTGGGGCTTGTTTTAAACCATATAATGCCTTTTTAAGTTTGAGAATTTTATTTTTACCAATACATACTCCTGGTGGGGGATCCATGTAAACTTCTTCATTTAATTCACCATTTAGAAATGCATTCTTAACATCGAGTTGATAGATAGGCCATTTTTTCACTGACGCAATAGCAATAAGAGTCCTAACACTAGTCATTCTAGCAACAGGTGCGAAGGTTTCTTCATAATCTATACCATATCCCTGAGCATATCCTTTAGCTACTAACAGTGCTTTATAACGTTCTAATGAACCATCACTCTTAGTTTTAATTTTGAAGACTCATCTACGTCCAATTGATATCTTTCCAGAGGGTAACAAAGTTATTTCCTAAGTTTTTGCCTTTTCAAGGGCACTAAGCTCTAAGTTCATGGCTTCAACCCATTGGGGAATATCTTTGGCCTCATTATAGTGTGAGGGTTCATGAAATGAATGCAACGCAATTAGACACGCTCTATATCTTGGAGTTAGGGACTCATAGGAAACAAACCTATTAGGAGGATTGGAGATCCGACCGGATCTCCTTAAAGAGGTTTCTTCTAGGTTGGATCCTTGAGAGTATTTTTCTAAGGCGCTCATCTGAGTTTGTTGACCACGCCTAACATGGGTTTGGATTGGTCTATCTATAACATCATCAAGAGGAATTTCCTCTAGGTCATTCAAAGACTCATTAGAGATTTCCTCTTCTTGAGGAGTCTCGTCTTCTTGAGATAGAAGATCAAATAAGAAAGCATATTCACTTTCGTCAATATCTTTAGTTTTCACAAAACCATTTTTATTTTCCAAAAATGTTACATCTTTGGATACATAGAGTTTGTTATTTTTCAAGTCAAAACATCTAAAACCCTTTTGATTTTCTCCATATCCCAAGAAAACACATTCAATAGCTTTAGGAGATAATTTGTCCCGTTTATGAGTAAGGACAAAACATTTACATCCAAAAATTCTTAATCTATTGAAATCGGGTGTTCTTTCAAATAGTTTTTCATATGGAGATGTATTTTGTAAGGATGAAGATATCATTCTATTTATTAAGTAAGTTGAGGTTAAGGCCGCTTCGGCCCAAAAACTCTTTGGAAATAAGGAGTGTCCTAGTGGTTTCAATGATGTGTCTATGCTTTCTTTCGGCCAAGCCGTTTTGTTGGGGAGTCCTAGGACACGATCTTTGATGACAAATTTCATGTACTTCTAAATAGTTTTGAAATTCATTTGATAAATATTTTCCACCCGAATCGGATCTAAGAGTAGAGATATTACTTGAAAATTGATTTTTAACTATCATATGAAACTTTTTGAAGAAGTCAAAGACTTCGGATTTTAAATTGAGAAAGTAGATCCATACATACCTAGTGTAGTCATCGATAAAAGTGACGTAATAGGAGTACCCTCCTTTAGACATGACGGGGGAAGGACCCCAAACGTCCGAATGGACTAACTCAAAGGGTCTTTTGGACACAAAAGTTCGGTTTGGAAAAGGAGTAGATTTCATTTTGCCAAAAATACAATTCTTGCAAACAAAATGTTTCTCATTACAAAATTTCTTTCCAAATGGAAAGGAGTACATTTTTGAGAAACTTGGATGTCCAAGTCTTTGATGCCAAATATCAAT
Organism: Nuphar pumila; assembly: GCF_984573655.1. Lineage (NCBI taxonomy): Eukaryota > Viridiplantae > Streptophyta > Magnoliopsida > Nymphaeales > Nymphaeaceae > Nuphar > Nuphar pumila. The sequence goes on along the minus strand of NC_143258.1, from coordinate 29,289,802 downwards.
ATTTTTATCTTGGACATGGTTACAAAAAGAGTTAGTGGGGAGTTTCAAGTTGCTCATGTAATAGAGATCTCCCCTCCTATGGCCTTGCCCAATCTGCTTCCCGGACCGGAGATCCTGTATAGAGCAATCCTTAGTTGAGAAGGAGATTTCACATCCATGATCACATATTTGAGCAACAGAGAGGAGATTTAAATTAAGTTGAGGTACAACTCTCACGTTTGGCACAAAGAAATCTTTTGAAAAGTTTAAAGTTCCAAAACTTTTTACTTGTAAGGATGTACCATCGGCAGTTGAAACATAAGAGTTTTTATAATTATTACATAAATCGGAAAGCTCATTTTCAAGTGGGGTCATATGAAAGGAAGCTCCAGAGTCAAGGATCCAAGACGACATACCTGGAGGAGAGGAAGAAGCTATGGTGGCACCCGAGGTTGATGGTATCTTGAGTAGAGTTTGTAGTGCTTTCGATAGTTGAGCAAGAGAAAAAGATTCCTTTCCTTTGATGCCTTCCTCTTTCTTTTGAGTAGCTTCTTCAACGGAAGCAACCTTATTTTTAGGTGCTTCATTCAACTTAGGGCAATTAGGTCTTATATGACCCGGCTCTTGACAATGATGGCAAATGGTTTTTCTATAGTTGCCATTATAACTATTTTGCTTCCCAAAATGTGGAGGTTTGTAAGCTTTCATATGGTTGTCGGGTTTTGATACGGCCAAGATATCATCTCCTCCTTTAATCATGCCAAGACGAGTTTCTTCTTGGCATATTTCGGCAATGGCATCTTCCAAGGGAAGAGGCTTAGATCTATGTAAGAGGGAAGATCTAATTTGTTCATATTCGGGCCTAAGCCCATGTAAAAATTGGAAAAAATGCTCTTTTTCCATTTGTTCTCTCCTTAATTCCACATCCACACTAGAAACCCATTTTGGTTCTAGTAAAGATAGTTCATCCCATAGGGGACCAAGAGTGCTAAAGCAATCCCTTACACTCATTTCTCCTTGCTTGATAGTCCGGATTTTTTCTTGAAGAAAGAATTGACGAGCAAGGTCTTTTTGAGTAAACATACCTTTCATAAAGAACCATGTTTCATTCGCCATCCGAAACTTGGCAATGTTGGCGCAAATTTTGAGCTCCACATTGTTCATGAACCAAGCAAGAATCTTGGCATGCTTGCTTTCCCAATCTTCCACTTTAGATTGGTGATCTTCAATGGCCTTCATGCGGGCAATGCCTTCAAGAGCTTTTTCTTGATCACCATCCATCTTAGTTAGTTGGAGTTGTGGTTCCGCAATGGTGCCCATAACGTATCCCCAAAGTTTCTTACCTTTGAGGTTGTTCTCCATAGCGGCGGCCCACATCATGTAGTTGGAGCCATTGAGCTTGAAGGAGAGATCAATCTTTTGTTCTTCTTCCATTTCAAACACTCACAAGATATATAAAGCATGATGAAACAGTATGCAAATGTCTCTTTAATGACTCCAACACAGTGATACCTAACTGTTTTAGTTGATGTTTATCTTCTCTTATCCCACGGGTACACGCGGGCCAAGACAACCATCTCAGAAGAAAACGTTCGGGGGTGTATTATTCAAGGGTATTTTATTAACCCGAACATTCTAACTGAGACTGAAATCCCAAGGGAGCGGCCAGTGATCGAGAGAACCTCCCAAAGGCCTAAACCAAAACAGGATGCATCCTTAACTTCTGCAGAAGAACAAAAGAGCTACCACCTAGGATATATTGGTAGTCTGGGTCCCCCAACTCTGAGGACTAGGACCAACGAGTCGCTTTACGCTCGAAACCAAAACACGAGTACCCAGAGTTTTGTACCACCTACCCTCTCCAAGGTAAGCCCGAATTTGAGTGGGTTAATCTTTTCATTTAATAAATTTCCCGAAGTACAGGGCATTTCCCGAACTTCCTTCTACTACCACAGCAGTAGAATTCCCAACCTTAGTCATTTTACCAAGGGTAAAGAACAGTTCCCATCCTTTGTCGTATTGATTGCATAACCCACTCAAAGTGCTCTGGTGCCTTTAAACCAGTCAAGCACAAAAGTTATTATTAATTTCTTTACCAATATACTTGAACCAGCCCACGTACCTTCATTATGTACTTAACCCGTATCGCCCATTGGGCAAGGTTTCCCAAACCATCCCCTAGCAGGAGGGGATAACCCTGACTAACTTAATCATTTACCCATTTACTTTACCACTAGATTATTTTCTTTCAATTCACAATGCACCAAGGAAAAGAAATTCACATAATCTGAGTACATGCAATACACAATGTCAATACATAACCTCTCTTTGATATGTCTCACTCAATTTCTACATAAAGAGATCAAGGATTTATCTTAAGAGTTGAAAACTATCATTGAGCCTAAAACAAGCAACCTCACAGTCCTTAAAATTAACTCCTAATAATTTATGTCAGTAAGAAGTTTCAGCCACTATCTTGAATGCCAGCTCTCCAATTGTCATTGCTTTTAACCGAACAACATGCTGATACAAAGGTACGCAATATCCAATAATAGCTAAAGAATGAGCAGCAGATGAGCTAATTTGATTACTGTACTTATTCAACAACTACATATATGTTTTCGTGCAATCCCAGGTACAATCAAATAGGGCATAATCTGAACATATAAGTGCGCAATGTAAAATCAAAAACATGTATATGTGCGATTCATGAAATAGAATATAACAGAAAACCTCTACTCTGTGTTGGGCATGAAGTAACATATAACCAGAACTCGAGCAGGGCTTGTACTTTGATTTAAAAATGAATTAAATGAAAACACTGGAATTAAGTAGGCATTCTACATTTATCGATCAGATGACAAAAGGTCACAAGGCTTGTACATCTGCCTGCAGTATCGCACAATGATTCATCAATTGAAAACACCAAACTTACGCATGCATTTCAAGTTAACTAATCAGAATATACCAATGTAAGCAGTTATCATAAACTAATTAGAATATCTCAATGTGAGCAGTTATTGTTAACTAAATTGAACGAATCAATATGAACAGTTGTTGTTAACCAATTAGAATATATCGATGTATGCAGTTAATGTTAACTAATGGGAATACAATAAGACAAAGCCCGGTTTATATGTGAAAACCCAAATAAAACTTATTAATTAAGTACACAACCCTAATTAAACTATGTAATCTGATTGAGTGCCCTCTCTGTACGTTATCAATAAGCTAATAATCCTACTAGTTAATCATTTGGTTTAGTAATAACAATATCTCATGTACGGATCCCTCTTTTTTTTCTTTTTTGTAATTTAGCATGCAGGGTTTTCACAACAGCCAAGACGCCATTCACATTATGCCTAGAGGATATGCATATGAGCCACCATTTCCCACAATTCATGTTATTTAAGCCCACCATAAGAACCAGATTTCTAAAATGCAGAAAATAAGGGATTCACATTCAAAAGAACAAAATGTAGGAACCACATAACCTATGGGTCATCTGTATGACATATTTAGCTTAACAAAAGAGGATGTACTACTAAATCATATCAGATGTAATTAACCATTTTCCCTTCTTTTTTTTTCAAAACAATCTGAAACCCCCAAATTGTAGATTTGGGGTTTTCGGTTTGGGGGTGGCAGACGACCCCAAATTGGGGATTTCCCCCCCCCACAAATCGACCGATTTGGGTTTTGGACAACCCACATCCCACCCAATCCATGATCGACCCGAATTTTTTTTTTACAGAAACCCTACCATTTTCCGGCGAAGTTGTTGCGGCAACTACGAGAGGAGGTCGGTTGCGTATCCTAACAGGGCTTCGAACAGCAGGCCCGAGCTCGGGGGGGGGATCCGAGGGTTAGAGAGAGAGAGAGAGAGAGAGGTTCGGGGGTCCCCTTTTGTAGGAGGGTGGCCACCCGAAAAGGAAGGAAGCTCCTCCTCCTCCCGGCGGCTGCGATCTCCCCCAACTCCCATACTCTTTGCGTGTTAGGGTTCAGCTGAACCCTAACACCCGATATATCGGGGGAGAAGGTTTCCCCCCCCCCCTTGCATTTTTATCGGGCAACCCCTATCGGGTTGCCCCTTTATTTTTATTTTTAACCTCCACTCGTTTCCTTTTGCAGGGTGTCGGCCGGGTCCGAGTCTGAACCGCGACGCTGGACCCGGTAGCGATTTGGATCCGGGTCGCGTGAATAATAGTGGATCCATGGGTTGGATCCACTTGGGTCCAACGATGGATTCGACAAGTTTATTTGCTATTATACTTTAATACCCATATATTTTTTTTCTTTTTGGATTCGGGTAACGGATCTTAGGCCCAAATCATGCTAATTATAAAATATGTATATACACAAAGTTTCTAGGTAATTGTATAAAATTTGCGATTATTACACTTTCTCACATGGTATCAGAGCCTTGCGTGACATCTGGGAGTGAAGGGCTGCCAGTGTGAACCTGCGTGGATTTCAGCGTGAGCCTATCAGCGTGAACCTTGTTGGGTGAGCCTATCTGCGTGGATCTGTCAGCCGTGAATCTGTGTGGATCTCAAAGCAGATTGAATCTGGGAGTGAGGCTGCCAGTGTGTATCTGCGTGGATCTATCAGTCGTGAATCAGCGTAAATCTAGAAACGATAAGTACATGTTCCCCTTTCCTTGTTAAAAACTCGATCCTCTTCCTATCTGTGACTTTCTTTCTTTCTGGTATTCTGTGAGAAACTCAACTTGGTTAGAAACGTGAATCTGCGTAGATTTCATTTCAGATCAAGAAAGTTTTTTTGTTGTACCCTGCTGTCTCCTGCTGTTTTTCGTTGGTTCTAAAAGGAACTGCCTGCTGAGTATCACCTGTTACTTTCTGCTTTGCCATCTGTTTTCCCTTATCTGAAAATATTTCTGTGATTTCCTTTTAAAATCTCTGTTGTTTCCCTGCTGTTTTTCGTTGGTTCTGAAAACAACTGCCTGCCGAGTATCCCCTGCTAATCACTGTTGGTTCTGCCAGCTGAGTACTCTGACTGGTCGGTTGTTCTGCCATCATCTACATATTTATTAGCCGAGCAGTGTTCTGTTAAGCCGAGCCCTCTGTTTTTGTTTTTCATACCTAAGTGTCAGTTCAAACATATTCATCAAATGGACTTTACTCACGGGCAATCATGTTTGTCCTCAAGTTTTCTCGGTCAATTAGTCTCTGAAAAACTGAATAACTGCAACTTCTTAACTTGGAAAAGACAGATCATCCCGTTTATAAAGAGTCAGGACCTTTCTGGCCATCTGGATGGATCAGTCCCACCACCTCCAGAATTCCTTTCACAAGAAAAGGCGGACGATAAAGGAGAACAATCTGTTGTTCTCCACAAGAATCCAGAATATGTTGCTTGGATGAAGAGGGATCAATCACTAGTGGCATACATCACTTCAACTCTCTCACAGGAGGTCCTTATTGCTCTTCCTGATGATTGTTCGGCAAAGGAACTGTGGGATACGTTAGTTCAAACATATTCATAAATTTCTGAGGCAAGAATAATGTTTCTTAAGCGAGAGTTTCAAATGCTGAAGAAAGATTCCATGTCTATTATGGAATACCTGAATAAAATGAAAGGCATCACAGATCAGCTGGCCGTTGTTGGGTGTCTTGTCAGTGAAAAAGATAAAGTACAACAAACCTTGAGTGGATTGGGGCCAGACTATCATGTTATGACGACAACCTTACTATGTTTACCAGAACTTCCAAAGTTTGAAGATCTTCGTGCGAAATTATTGCAATATGAGATGAATCTGAAAGGATCTTCTGAAGACTCTCATGGGAATTCCGGAACACAAGATGTGCTGGCTATGGGAATGAGTTATGGTCGAGGACGAGGAAGTTCTTTTCAGTGGATGTAAAAAAAAGTGTTTCCTATGCAACAAGAAAGGGCACATTAAAGCAAATTGTTGGTTTAATCCTCAAAACAAAGGGAAAACTCCAAAAGCAGAGGCTAGGAAGGATGGAGAAGTAAAAGAGTTGCTGTTGGCAGCCTTGGCAGGATTGAATATGAAGCAAAATGACAAAGGAATTTGGTATGTCGACTCCGGAGCAGCTACTCATGTTACGGGTGATGTAGGTAAACTCTTGACTCTTACACCTTATGTTGGAAAGAATAGCATAGTCACAGGAGATCCCATCATGCAATCTCACATACTGGAAATGCCATTATACACATGTCAAAGTCCTCTCTTAAACTTCCAAGTGTCATCCATGCTCCTAATATTCAAAAGAACATTGTTTTTGTCTCAAAAACTTGTTGATGATGCTAATGCTTCAGTTGAATTTACTCCTTGTGTTTATGTCAAGGATCTTCGCACGAGGAGGACATTCGCTGAAGGAAAACGATGAGGAAACATATACATCTTTCAAGAAGATCCTTCCTCCATTCATTCCAACTATTCATCCTTGAAGCCTCACCAACGTCAAGTTTTTTATTCTGATTTTATATTTACTGTCTCTGAAAGTAATAAGCCAAGACTTTGGCATAGTCGTCTTGGCCATTGTGGTCGCCATTTCATTGAAAAACTTGTCCTGAATAATCTTATTCCTAAGTCCAGTCTGAGTTCAGAAGTCGTTGATACAAAATGTTCTAGTTGTCATTTATGTAAGAGTCATGCTTTACCTTTTGCTTCCATTAATAAAATAGCTTCAAGGCCATTTGAGGTCATTTGTTCAGATGTCTGGGGTCCTGCCCCAATTACTTCTTTTTCTGGCAGTAAATACTACCTTATTTTCATTGATGGTTACTCACGTTATACTTGAATATTTTTTATGAAGCACAAATCAGAAGTCTTTGGATTGTTCCAGAAATTTCACTCTTTTGTTCAAAATCATTTCTCTACCAATATTCTTAATTTCCAGTGTGATGGAGGAGGTGAATTCTCCTCGAGTGACTTTGTTAATTTTCTTCAACATAATGGGATAAAGAGACGAGTGTCTTGCCCTCATACACCTCAACAAAATGGGATTGCTGAGAGGAATCATCGACATATTGTTGAGACTGCAATGAGCATGATGCATGAGAGCAATCTCCCTGTATCATTATGGACTGAGGCCTTCCACTCTACAGCTCATGTGATAAATCGATTGCCCATGAGTATCTTAGAAAATAAGTCACCATACTTCTCTCTTTTTGGCATACAACCTGACTATCATGAATTACGTGTGTTTGGGTTTCTTTGTTATGTTCACATTGACAGCTCACTCAGGCACAAGTTCCAAGATAAGGCTTTAAAATGCAGGTTTATAGGATATGCAGAAGATTACAAAGGGTACAGGTGTTATGATCCCCTGAGTAAGCGTGTCAAAATATCAAGGAATGTTATTTTCGACGAAATGAACTTTGCTGATCATGATAATAATTCAACTATGGTGGATACTGATAACTCAAGCTCCAGCATTGAGGTATACTATCCCTGGTTAAATTCAGAACTCTTCTCCAATGGTAAAGTAGATTGTCCAGAAAATTGCAGTCAAAAGGAGCCACATAAGGATTCAGCCAATGAGACTCAAACAGAGGAAACGGTTACATATGACTTGGAGCCAACAAGGTATAAGGGTATTGTGTACACCCGGCGAGAGAAAGAGCCCTCATTCATTCCTTGTACGAATACGGATCCATCTGGATCATCCGCTTCGCAGCAAATGGATATCAGAAAATCCTCACGGATTCGACATCCGCTTGACAGGTGGGTAAGTTATAAAAAAATTTCATTAGATTTTCAGTTATTCTTGACATCTATAAGTAAAGAGGATGAGCCTCTCATGTTCTATCAAGCTGCGAGCTCTAGAAGATGGGTAGAAGCAATGAATGAAGAAATGGAGGCCTTACATGAATGTGGGACATGGGAGATTGTATCTAGACCACTGAACAGAAATGTTGTTGGGTCAAAATGGGTGTACAAGATAAAGTATAAACCAGATGGGAGCATCGAAAGGTACAAGGCTCGACTTGTAGCCAAGAGATTCACACAAGAGGAAGGCTAAGACTTTGATGAAACCTTTAGTCCTGTAGTTAAAATGGGGACCATTCACGTTGTGTTGAGTCTATCCATTAAACATGGATGGACATTGAGCCAGCTGGATGTAAAAAATGCTTTTCTGCACAGGGATTTAAAAGAAGAGGTCTACATGGAACAACCCACTGTATATGCTGAACAAGACGCCAAAAAATATGTATGCAAATTAAAGAGAGCACTCTATGGTTTGAAACAAGCTTCTCGTTCCTGGTTCGACAACTTTTCTCTAGAAATACAATGGCATGGCTTCTCTCGGTCTCTTCTGGATCACTCATTATTTATTCACAATGAACAAGGAGTCACTACTCTTCTGTTGATATATGTAGATGACATCATCATCACAGGGAATTGTAAAAGTCACATTGAGCAGGTGAAGAAGTTATTAAATCAGAGATTTAAGATGAAAGATTTGGGAGAGCTGCGATATTTTCTTGGGGTAGAAGTTGATAAGAGAAATGATACACTTACCCTTACTCAACACAAATATACGTTGGACATTCTCGGCAGAGCATGCATGACAGATTGTAAGCCGTTAACAACTCCAAGTGTCATTCATCAGAAATTGAGTTCACAAGAAGGATATATATAGAGATCCCACTAAGTATCGCAGTTTAGTTGGCATGTTGCAATACCTGACTTTTACTAGACCCGACATAGTATATTCGGTTAATCAGGTATCCTAGTTTATGCATGAACCTCGTGTGTCACATATGGAGGCAGTCAAACGTATACTCCGCTACCTAAAGGGTAGCGTTGGTGATGGGATGGTATACAACAAAAAGGAAGAATTAGATCCAGGTGGGGGCCATGAGATCGTCACTTATGCTGATGCTGATTGGGCGGGTGATCCAGACGAACGACGATCAGTATTCGGTTATTGCAGCTTCATTGGGCCAAACTTGGTATCCTGGAGCAGTAGAAAACAAAAGGCGGTTGCTAGATCAAGCACTGAGGCTGAATACAGATCGATGGCCACTGCCACGGCGGAGAGTACATGGATAAGACATCTCCTGACAGAAATGGGAGAACCGATTGCTCGATCACTGTTGTTGTGTGACAACCAAAGTGCCATCAACATGTCATTCAATCCCATTCACCATAGTCGAGCAAAGCACATTGAAATAGATCAACATTTTATTAGGAAAAAGGTTGAAGACAAAGAGATTGAGCCTATGTATGTGCCAACTGAAGAACAAGTTGCTGACATCCTCACTAAAGGGTTGACAAAGGATAGATTTTGGTTTCTGAAGAACAAGTTGTTCATGGTCCAACACCATGCACAACTTGAGGGAGGCTGAAAAGAAGTCGTCATTATCCTTATTATGTATATGTCTGACCCGATCCATTTATGTAATGGATCGGGTCCAGACCCAGTTCATGTATGATGTAAATTAACATTGTATTAAGGGGTATTTTAGTACCCTAGTGTTTTACACTCTTATTATTAATAGAATGAGAGGGCAGTCACGAAAAACTGAACCCTCTTGCCTCTCTCTTCTCTCTCTCTCCCCTCTCTCTCTCTGTCAACGATAGGGTTACTTTCTCACACCTCTGTCCAAAAATAAATATTTTGTGGATTAAAATTTTGTTTTACCGTAAAAATACTTTTCACATGATTTTACTCCAAAAATACCTTTCAAAAAGGGGAAAATACATGATCTCAACTAGGGGTGGCAATTTCTGACACGACCCGCCAACCCGCCTCTTAGGCGGGTTCGGGTTGGGCTTAAGCCAACCCGTTTAATAAACGGGTCGACCCGCGCAACCCGTTTATTAAACAGGTCGGGTTCGGGTTGGGGGTATGCCAACCCGCCAACCCGACTGACCCGTTTAATAAACGGGTTAGGCGGGTGGGTCAACCCGCCAACGCGACCCGCCAACCCGTCTGCCCGACCCGCCAACCCGACCCGCCAACCCGCCTACCTGCCAACCCGATCCGTCAACCCGCGAACCTGAAAACCCGTTTACCCGACCCAACCCATTTATTAAATGGGTTGGCGGGTCGTGTCGGGTTACCCGTTTATTAAACGGGTCGGGTTCGTGTTTGCCACAGCCGACCCGTTTAATAAACGGGTCGGGTTCGGGTTGAGGTATGCTGACACGCCAACCCGCCAACCCGACCCGATTGCCACCCCTAATCTCAACCATGGATCTTAAAGTAAATATTTAGATTTACTCTTTAACATGATTTTATACTAAAATACCATATGGAAATTGAATCCATGTTCTCTTTTCCCACTCAAATCAAAAGAGAAAACCCGTACCTCAAAACCGACGCTTTGGAGGGGAAGCCTAGGGATGCCGACGGCGAGGAACGACTCAAGCGGGGGTCGTCGGGGTGTCTGCCGAACACAGGGAGGAGAAGGTGAGGTGACTGGTGTGCTCGGGGTCGTCGACCGAGCTATTAGAGCGAAAGGAGGCACGACGACCGAGACAGGGGACGAACCCCTGTCTGCCGCGAAGGAGGGGCCGGGGTAAAACCCCTGCCAGAACAATAGTGGCCTCTATGTGGCAGAGGGGTTTGATCCCGGTCCTCCAGCATGACGCGGGCCCTTGTTGGTCTTACCGAAAAAGGGGGATCAGGCAGAGGCATCACCCCTGCCTGTTGGCCGGAACAGAGAGGGAAAAAGGATGGTAGGGGCCACCGGCCACCTGTCGACCCCCTGACAAGTCAGGGAGGAGGAGGGCCAAGGGCGGCAGGGGCCGCCGGCCACCTACTGACCCTCAGGCAGACAGAGTGTGAGGGAGGGCATGACAGGGGGCTATCGGCCTCCTGTCGGCCCTCCAATAACGCAGAGGGAGAGGAAGAAGAAGACAGAGGTGGAGAGAGAGAGAGAGAGAAGAGGGGAAAAAGGAGGGCGTACCTGGGAAGGGGGCCGACGTCATCGGCCAGCGTCGCTGGTACTGCCGTAGGCAAGGAGCGAGAAAGCGAAGGAAGGGAAGGAGAGGAGGGAACACGGGGCGGCTACGTGGGGAAAGAAAAGAGAAGGGCGAAGAGGGACGAGTGCGAACGACTGTGGTGGAGGGTTAGGGTTCTTCTGTCTGAGAACCCGTGCCCTCTCTTAAAAAGAGATCGGGGGGGAGTACCTGGTTCGAATCCGGGTTGGGTCCGGATCCGACCCAACATCTTTTTTTTTTCCGAGAACCTGGGTTTTACAATTCGCATATTCATGTCAAATGCATGATTTCATTTAGTATTTGTACGCATGCTTTCCTGCAATACACACTTACAACAGCTATGTGAACACTCCTACAACCATTCACATGTAGACACATTTCAATTCCATGTAGACTCATGCATAAGAAAACAGCCAAGTGTTACCATTTGTAAATAAGCTATCCATTTACATTAATTTCACCGATGCATGCCTAACAACATTCACATAACCATGGCAATTGCAGATTTTCACCATATGCATACTCAAGTCAATGCATGTTTTCCTTAAGTGTGCTTACTCGTGTGAATGCATATTCCCATCAAGTGTGCATGTTCATGTCAATACACGATCTCAATCATTTAGCATATACCTATCAGTACCTACTCTAATTAAATTTGCATATACACAGCAGTACATATACCCATCAAGCTTGCATATATATATATATCTATAGCAAAGCATGTTCTCACTTAATTGCATAATTTTATCACGTGTGCACATAACTATTTTCCTGTGGACATGTATACCTTCAAATGCCTGAGATATGAATGCTCACATAACTATAACTGCACTGTTTCACTTTGAAATAAATGTGTACATCACTGTATATATATATATTTTTAATCAAGGTTTACATGACTATGAGTGCACTGATTGAAATGAACAAACACAACTCAATGCACATACTGTTAATGACTGTTTCTCATTAAAGTGAACATCAGTGCCTGTTCTTTTTATCAAATGCATATGTACCTGTAAATGCACAGTGACCACATATATCTAATTGCCTATTGTTATCAGTGTACACTTAGCTGCAAATACATACCCCTCACATAATAAAAATTTGTGTAAAACAAGATTCCAATACTCAGATATACATACGTTTTTTTTTTCTTTTTCTTTTTTTGAGAAGAACCCACAGTACCCAGCCGATAGGGGTATTTTAGTCCTTTCACAAGTACCCGATAGGGGTACTTGTTTTTCTTCTTTTATGTTCCCTTTTATTTTTTGTAAAATATATTTTTTGTTTTTATGTTTTTTGCTCACACAAAAGGGGCCCCACCATGTAGTCGATGGGGCCCCCAACGGTCACATTTGTGACCGTTGGGGGCTCCCAACGACTACATGGGGAGCCCCTAGGTGGCTCTCCTTTTAAGGCCTCTTGGCCATTCCCCCTCTCCATCTCTTGTGTATAAATAGGGGTGAACCCCTCTTGTATTATTCATTCAAGAGAGCTCTCTCTCTTTTCAATAAGAGACTTTTATATTTTTATGTTGTGTTGTCTCTTGTGAGTTTGGGTGTTAGCCCTTTTGTTTGTTCCTTAGTGGATGTTGTAAGTGCTTAATGCACTTTTTGCTTTTCCGCATATTTCATTACATGGTATCAGAGCCTTGTTTATGCTCTTCTTCTTAATATAGCTAGTCGTATAGCTATATTTTTTTCTTACATCCTAAACTGTGCATATATTAGTTAATTGAATTCATATTATGGATGTTATATAGATGTTATTCATGTTAGTGTAAGTTCTGTTACAGAATATGCTTTAATTGCTTAATACCTTGTTTAATTGTTGTAGTTGCATAAAATGCTTTTCGTGCTTAAGTATAACTGTTACGTAATCTACCCTTCTACTTAGATATATGTCTGTTATTGCTGTTGCATCGACTTCCTTATGTGTTTATGTTTAGACTGAAAATCAAACACGACACCCACATCACACACCTTACACATGATCTACTTGCAAGAATAATTACAGTTTTCCTACTTAGACGTGGTAGTCTAATTCCTATAACTTTTATCATTTTCAGGCACAGAGTAGCTCTATGAGCAATGCGGGATGAGGCGCTGACCAAGACTTGATCTATTGGTTCCCTGACGATCCTACTTTCTTTCAGATTGGAAATTTTAGTTTGAGATTCATAATGTGAAAACTCTGATGTTGGATTCTATTATTATTGAAATAAAAATAAATGGTGTGGTTTGCTTTTACCTTCCTGTATCGTTCTGAAATGCTTAACCCTGAAATCATTTGTTGTTTCCGCTTCAAAAAAAATCCTCAAAAATCTGGGTTTAAATTTCGGGGCGTTACAGTTATGGTATCAGAGCCTGGGAACAATAAATCAAGGATCACGGTCGTGCCACTCCCTGCAAGCGCTCTGTAAGTATAAATTCTTTAGCAACCATGAAAATTGCATTGTTTTTCTGTATAAGTGTAGATATATACATGTAATGATTGTAGGAACACTACAATTCAAAGATAGTAAAACGGTGTGTATTGAAATGGTTATTAGATGTATCGTCGATCCCAAGCTAGTACAAGCACGGCGAACGAATGGCAGGACCAAAGGGGGTTCGTGATGGAAACTCTTGGTAATCTGGCTCAAACCATGGACACCCAAATGCGCCACTAGGCGGAGTTAGTCGCAGTCATAAGTGAAAGGCATAACACGAGCACAATCACGTATGAGAAGTTCTTGAAGTTGAACCAGCCTACCTTCTCAGGCAAGGCCGATCCTGAACTAGCCGAGAGTTGGATTGCAGAGACAGAACGAGCTTTTCGGGTTCTGTCTGTTCCCGATGATAAGCAAACGGACTTCGGCACCTACCGCTTGACGGAAGATGCACAGAAGTGGTGGGACACCACCCGAACCATCCACTTTGCCGGAGTAGATACTATTCCATGGGAAGATTTCAAGCGGACATTTTTAGAGACATATTTCCCCCAGTACGCTCGTGATCAGAAGCATCAAGAGTTCTTGGAGCTTACTCAAGGAAATATGAATTTGGTGGAATACACTACCAAATTTCGGACCTTGGAGCGTTATTGCCCAAATTTGTTCGCAAATGATAAAGCCCGAGCAACTAGGTATGTCCGCGGACTCAATGATGGATTACGACCACGAGTGATGATTAATCTGCCGTCCACCCTCGCACAAGCCATTGAAGTGGCTAATATGCTGAACGAAGAATGGGAGCGGTCAATGAAGGGTCAAAAGGACACACCGGGGAAGCGGGGAGCCGGTCCGCCGCAGCACCACGGTGGCAAGAAGTACCAACCACCTTACAAGAAGCAGAAGTACAATGGCGAAAATCGTCCTCCGCAACAACAGGGACAAAATCGGGTGTGCCAGAAGTGCAACCGGTTCCACTACGGACAACCTTGCCCCAGAGACACCGGTGCATGTCTCTACTGTGGAAAGATGGGTCATTATGCCCGTCAGTGCCAGAAGAAGATGGCGGATATGCAGAAACATAATGCCGGAGGAAGGCAGCAACATCAACCATCTCAGCCGCAGCAAACACCACAGCAAAATGCACAGAAGAGGTTGCCTGGACGAGTATATGCCACCACTGTGGAGGAGTTGGAGAAAGGAAATCTGGTATAAGGTACGGTATTTGTCAATGGTTGTGCTGCACTTGTTCTATTTGACTGTGGTGCTACACATTCGTTCATATCCATAGAGTTTGCAAAATTACTTGGTGCACATACTGAATCTCTGAAAGATGAATTATATGTGTACAATCCGATAGGATATAATTCGGTATGTGTAAACTACATCCCTGATGTCATAATTGTACTTGAAGGGCAGAGCTTACCTGCTGACCTAATCTTGCTCGATATGATTGAATATGATGTCATATTGGGGATGGACTGGTTATATGAACATTATGCCAATGTTCTCTGTCGCCAAGGGAAAGTGGTTTTATCCCGACCAGGATTGCCAAAGGTTGAGTTTCGGCTCTCTAGACCTACAGTGAAGGGCCGAATTGTATCAATATTAAAGGTTCAGAAGTATATGCGACAGGGGTGCCGAGCATTCCTAGTAAATGTATTCTCCTGTGAGTCGAAGGTCACACCATTAGAAGAACTTGAAGTGGTTCGTGAATTTCCGGAAGTGTTTCCGGATGAGTTGCCTGGACTACCTCCACAGCGTGAGGTGGATTTTCATATCGAGTTGGTGCCTGGGACGACACCGATCTCGAAAGCGCCCTATCGTATGGCCCCAGTAGAGTTGGAAGAGCTGAAGAAACAACTCCAAGAGTTGATGGAGCAAGGTTTCATTAGACCGAGCGTGTCACCATGGGGAGCACCAGTTCTTTTTGTGAAGAAGAAAGATGGTTCTATGAGGTTGTGTATAGACTATAAGATGTTGAATCAAGCAACCGTCAAAAATAAGTATCCCCTACCTCGCATTGAAGACTTGTTCGATCAATTGCAAAAGGCTAAGGTGTTTTCAAAAATCGATCTTAGATCTGGGTATCACCAACTTCGGATCAAGGACGATGATATTCCCAAAACAGCCTTTAGAACAAGGTACGGTCACTACGAGTTCGTAGTTATGCCATTCGGAGTGACAAATACTCCCGCCGCATTCATGGATTTGATGAATCGGGTATTCAGAGCGTACTTGGATACTTTTGTGATTATTTTTATTGATGATATACTTATATACTCTGAAAGCATAGAACAACATCGTGAACGTTTGAGGATCGTATTGGGGACTCTCAAGGAACACCAGTTCGCCAAATTCTCCAAGTGCGAATTCTGGCTCGAGAAGGTCATGTTCTTGGGTCATGTCATATCGCGAGATGGAGTCGCTGTGGACCCGGCTAAAGTTGAAGCTGTATTAAATTGGGGTCAACCGAAGAATATCAGCGATATCAGGAGTTTTCTAGGATTAGCAGGCTATTATAGAAGATTCATTCAGGACTTTTCACGGATTGCTATGCCCATGACCAAGCTCCTGAGGAAAGGAATTAAGTTCGAATGGACAGATGAGTGCGAGGAGAGTTTCCAAATCTTAAAGAAGAAGCTTACCACCGCACCAGTGTTGGTTTTACCTTCAGGTCATGGTGGTTTTGTGGTCTACTCAGATGCATCAGGTACTGGGTTGGGATGTGTTTTAATGCAAAATGGTAAGGTGATAGCATATGCCTATCGCCAATTAAAGATTCATGAACGAAACTATCCAACTCATGATCTCGAATTGGCAGCCGTGGTGTTCATTTTGAAAATATGGCGACATTACCTGTATGGGGAACAATTCGAGGTATTTACTGATCACAAAAGTCTCAAGTATCTGTTTTCCCAGAAAGAGTTGAATATGCGACAATGACGATGGTTGGAGTTTATAAAGGATTACGATTTTACCATTTCCTATCACCCAGGAAAGGCAAATGTGGTAGCTGACTCTCTCAGCCAAAAAGCTGGTTGTAGTTTATCTAGTCTTTTGACAAAAGGGTGGAATTTGGTGGAGGAATTCATTGATTGGAAACCGTTCTCAGATGTCGTGGGAAGTATCAAGTTATCTAATTTATCTGCCCATCCGGAGATCCTTACAAAGATTATTGAAGGTCAGAAAGAAGATCCCCAGTATGAGAAACTGAAGTCACTAGCCCAACAAGAAAATTCACACTTCTCACTCAAAGAAGATGGCATTATATGGATGCAAAATCGACTTTGGGTCCCTAGTGACCCCAAGTTGAAAGAAGAACTATTGGGTGAAGCACATAAGTCCAAGTACACCATACACCCAGGAGGCACGAAGATGTTTAAAGATTTACAACGAGGGTATTGATGGAATGGAATGAAGCGTGAGGTCGCAAGTTATGTCTCGAAGTGTTTGACTTGTCAGCAAGTCAAGGTGGAACATCAGAAGCCTGGTGGAATGATGCAACAAATGGAGATTCCACAGTGGAAATGGGAAGAAATCACCATGGACTTCGTGGTGGGTCTGCCCAAAACACGGAAACAACAGGACGCTATATGGGTAATAGTGGATCGACTGACTAAATCGACTCACTTTCTACCCATACGAATAAATCAATTCCTCGAAAGCTTAGCAGACTTATACATCAGAGAGGTTGGTCGACTGCATGGAGTACCAGTCTCTATTATATCAGATCGAGATCCTCGATTTACTTCTCGGTTTTGGGGTCAGTTGCAAAAGGCCTTGGGTACGAAACTGAAGCTGAGTACCGCTTTTCATCCTCAGACTGACGGACAATCAGAGAGGACTATCCAGACGTTAGAAGATATGCTGCGAGCATGTATGCTGGATTGGAAAGGCGAGTGGGAGAAGCATGTTATTTTAGCCGAATATGCTTACAATAATAGTTACCATGCGAGTATCGGCATGGCTCCTTTCGAAGCTCTGTACGGAAGACCCTGTAGATCGCCTGTGTATTGGGATGAAATTGGAGAACGGTCGGTAGAATCACCAATCGTGTTACAACATTACACCCAACAGATCAAGATGATAAGAGATAGACTGCTCACAGCCCAGAGTCGACAAAAGAGTTATGCAGATCAAAGGCACAGGGAGCTCACTTTTGATGTGGGGGATCGGGTCTTTGTGAAAGTATCACCCACCAAAAGTGTGTTTCGTTTTGGTAAGAAAGGAAAATTGAGTCCCAGATATGTCGGACCTTTTGAGATTTTGGAACGGATTGGAGAAACGACCTATCGTATAGCCCTACCTCCTCAGTATGCTCAGATACATAATGTATTCCATGTATCTATGTTAAGAAAATATCTTCAAGATCCGTCGCATGTCATCCAATATGAGGACATAGATATAAGAGAAGACCTAACAATGGAAGAAAAACCAGTGGAGATATTGGAACGAAGCAAGCGAGTCTTGAGATCAAAGACCATTCCTCTCGTCAAGGTGAGATGGCAACACCATGGCATCGATGAAAGCACGTGGGAACCGGAGGCTAATATGCAAGAAAAATACCCCAAGTTGTTCAAGTAAGCACCTACAGGTAAATTTCGAGGACGAAATTCTTTTTAGGAGGAAAGGATGTAATAATCGCAAATTTTATACAATTACCTAGAAACTTTGTGTATATACATATTTTATAATTAGCATGATTTGGGCCTAAGATCCGTTACCCGAATCCAAAAAGAAAAAAATATATAGGTATTAAAGTATAATAGCAAATAAACTTGTCGAATCCATCGTTGGACCCAAGTGGATCCAACCCATGGATCCACTATTATTCACGCGACCCGGATCCACATTTTTTTTTAATTCCCCGGATCCAAATCGCTACAGGGTCCAGCGTCGCGGTTCGGACCCGGACCCGGACCACACCCTGCAAAAGGAAACGAGTGGAGGTTAAAAATAAAAATAAAAATAAAGGGGCAACCCGATAGGGGTTGCCCGATAAAAATGCAAGGGGGGGGGGGGACCTTCTCCCCTGATATATCGGGTGTTAGGGTTCAGCTGAACCCTAACACGCAAAGAGTATGGGAGTTGGGGGAGATCGCAGCCGCCGGGAGGAGGAGGAGCTTCCTTCCTTTTCGGGTGGCCACCCTCCTACAAAAGGGGACCCCCGAACCTCTCTCTCTCTCTCTCTCTCTCTCTCAAACCCTCGGATCCCCCCCCCCCCCCGAGCTCGGGCCTGCTGTTCGAAGCCCTGTCAGGAGACGCAACCGACCTCCTCTAGTAGCTGCCGCAACAACTTCGCCGGAAAATGGTAGGGTTTCTATAAAAAAAATTGGGTCGATCATGGATTGGGTGGGATGTGGGTTGTCCAAAACCCAAATCGGTCGATTTGTGGGGGGGGGAAATCCCCAATTTGGGGTCGTCTGCCACCCCCAAACCGAAAACCCCAAATCTACAATTTGGGGGTTTCAGATTGTTTTGAAAAAAAAAAAAAGGGAAAATGGTTAATTACATCTGATATGATTTAGTAGTACATCCTCTTTTGTTAAGCTAAATATGTCATACAGATGACCCATAGGTTATGTGGTTCCTACATTTTGTTCTTTTGAATGTGAATCCCTTATTTTCTGCATTTTAGAAATCTGGTTCTTATGGTGGGCTTAAATAACATGAATTGTGGGAAATGGTGGCTCATATGCATATCCTCTAGGCATAATGTGAATGGCGTCTTGGCTGTTGTGAAAACCCTGCATGCTAAATTACAAAAAAGAAAAAAAAGAGGGATCCGTACATGAGATATTGTTATTACTAAACCAAATGATTAACTAGTAGGATTATTAGCTTATTGATAACGTACAGAGAGGGCACTCAATCAGATTACATAGTTTAATTAGGGTTGTGTACTTAATTAATAAGTTTTATTTGGGTTTTCACATATAAACCGGGCTTTGTCTTATTGTATTCCCATTAGTTAACATTAACTGCATACATCGATATATTCTAATTGGTTAACAACAACTGTTCATATTGATTCGTTCAATTTAGTTAACAATAACTGCTCGCATTGAGATATTCTAATTAGTTTATGATAACTGCTTACATTGGTATATTCTGATTAGTTAACTTGAAATGCATGCGTAAGTTTGGTGTTTTCAATTGATGAATCATTGTGCGATACTGCAGGCAGATGTACAAGCCTTGTGACCTTTTGTCATCTGATCGATAAATGTAGAATGCCTACTTAATTCCAGTGTTTTCATTTAATTCATTTTTAAATCAAAGTACAAGCCCTGCTCGAGTTCTGGTTATATGTTACTTCATGCCCAACACAGAGTAGAGGTTTTCTGTTATATTCTATTTCATGAATCGCACATATACATGTTTTTGATTTTACATTGCGCACTTATATGTTCAGATTATGCCCTATTTGATTGTACCTGGGATTGCACGAAAACATATATGTAGTTGTTGAATAAGTACAGTAATCAAATTAGCTCATCTGCTGCTCATTCTTTAGCTATTATTGGATATTGCGTACCTTTGTATCAGCATGTTGTTCGGTTAAAAGCAATGACAATTGGAGAGCTGGCATTCAAGATAGTGGCTGAAACTTCTTACTGACATAAATTATTAGGAGTTAATTTTAAGGACTGTGAGGTTGCTTGTTTTAGGCTCAATGATAGTTTTCAACTCTTAAGATAAATCCTTGATCTCTTTATGTAGAAATTGAGTGAGACATATCAAAGAGAGGTTATGTATTGACATTGTGTATTGCATGTACTCAGATTATGTGAATTTCTTTTCCTTGGTGCATTGTGAATTGAAAGAAAATAATCTAGTGGTAAAGTAAATGGGTAAATGATTAAGTTAGTCAGGGTTATCCCCTCCTGCTAGGGGATGGTTTGGGAAACCTTGCCCAATGGGCGATACGGGTTAAGTACATAATGAAGGTACGTGGGCTGGTTCAAGTATATTGGTAAAGAAATTAATAATAACTTTTGTGCTTGACTGGTTTAAAGGCACCAGAGCACTTTGAGTGGGTTATGCAATCAATACGACAAAGGATGGGAACTGTTCTTTACCCTTGGTAAAATGACTAAGGTTGGGAATTCTACTGCTGTGGTAGTAGAAGGAAGTTCGGGAAATGCCCTGTACTTCGGGAAATTTATTAAATGAAAAGATTAACCCACTCAAATTCGGGCTTACCTTGGAGAGGGTAGGTGGTACAAAACTCTGGGTACTCGTGTTTTGGTTTCGAGCGTAAAGCGACTCGTTGGTCCTAGTCCTCAGAGTTGGGGGACCCAGACTACCAATATATCTTAGGTGGTAGCTCTTTTGTTCTTCTGCAGAAGTTAAGGATGCATCCTGTTTTGGTTTAGGCCTTTGGGAGATTCTCTCGATCACTGGCCGCTCCCTTGGGATTTCAGTCTCAGTTAGAATGTTCGGGTTAATAAAATACCCTTGAATAATACACCCCCGAACGTTTTCTTCTGAGATGGTTGTCTTGGCCCGCGTGTACCCGTGGGATAAGAGAAGATAAACATCAACTAAAACAGTTAGGTATCACTGTGTTGGAGTCATTAAAGAGACATTTGCATACTGTTTCATCATGCTTTATATATCTTGTGAGTGTTTGAAATGGAAGAAGAACAAAAGATTGATCTCTCCTTCAAGCTCAATGGCTCCAACTACATGATGTGGGCCGCCGCTATGGAGAACAACCTCAAAGGTAAGAAACTTTGGGGATACGTTATGGGCACCATTGCGGAACCACAACTCCAACTAACTAAGATGGATGGTGATCAAGAAAAAGCTCTTGAAGGCATTGCCCGCATGAAGGCCATTGAAGATCACCAATCTAAAGTGGAAGATTGGGAAAGCAAGCATGCCAAGATTCTTGCTTGGTTCATGAACAATGTGGAGCTCAAAATTTGCGCCAACATTGCCAAGTTTCGGATGGCGAATGAAACATGGTTCTTTATGAAAGGTATGTTTACTCAAAAAGACCTTGCTCGTCAATTCTTTCTTCAAGAAAAAATCCGGACTATCAAGCAAGGAGAAATGAGTGTAAGGGATTGCTTTAGCACTCTTGGTCCCCTATGGGATGAACTATCTTTACTAGAACCAAAATGGGTTTCTAGTGTGGATGTGGAATTAAGGAGAGAACAAATGGAAAAAGAGCATTTTTTCCAATTTTTACATGGGCTTAGGCCCGAATATGAACAAATTAGATCTTCCCTCTTACATAGATCTAAGCCTCTTCCCTTGGAAGATGCCATTGCCGAAATATGCCAAGAAGAAACTCGTCTTGGCATGATTAAAGGAGGAGATGATATCTTGGCCGTATCAAAACCCGACAACCATATGAAAGCTTACAAACCTCCACATTTTGGGAAGCAAAATAGTTATAATGGCAACTATAGAAAAACCATTTGCCATCATTGTCAAGAGCCGGGTCATATAAGACCTAATTGCCCTAAGTTGAATGAAGCACCTAAAAATAAGGTTGCTTCCGTTGAAGAAGCTACTCAAAAGAAAGAGGAAGGCATCAAAGGAAAGGAATCTTTTTCTCTTGCTCAACTATCGAAAGCACTACAAACTCTACTCAAGATACCATCAACCTCGGGTGCCACCATAGCTTCTTCCTCTCCTCCAGGTATGTCGTCTTGGATCCTTGACTCTGGAGCTTCCTTTCATATGACCCCACTTGAAAATGAGCTTTCCGATTTATGTAATAATTATAAAAACTCTTATGTTTCAACTGCCGATGGTACATCCTTACAAGTAAAAAGTTTTGGAACTTTAAACTTTTCAAAAGATTTCTTTGTGCCAAACGTGAGAGTTGTACCTCAACTTAATTTAAATCTCCTCTCTGTTGCTCAAATATGTGATCATGGATGTGAAATCTCCTTCTCAACTAAGGATTGCTCTATACAGGATCTCCGGTCCGGGAAGCAGATTGGGCAAGGCCATAGGAGGGGAGATCTCTATTACATGAGCAACTTGAAACTCCCCACTAACTCTTTTTGTAACCATGTCCAAGATAAAAATATTGATATTTGGCATCAAAGACTTGGACATCCAAGTTTCTCAAAAATGTACTCCTTTCCATTTGGAAAGAAATTTTGTAATGAGAAACATTTTGTTTGCAAGAATTGTATTTTTGGCAAAATGAAATCTACTCCTTTTCCAAACCGAACTTTTGTGTCCAAAAGACCCTTTGAGTTAGTCCATTCGGACGTTTGGGGTCCTTCCCCCGTCATGTCTAAAGGAGGGTACTCCTATTACGTCACTTTTATCGATGACTACACTAGGTATGTATGGATCTACTTTCTCAATTTAAAATCCGAAGTCTTTGACTTCTTCAAAAAGTTTCATATGATAGTTAAAAATCAATTTTCAAGTAATATCTCTACTCTTAGATCCGATTCGGGTGGAAAATATTTATCAAATGAATTTCAAAACTATTTAGAAGTACATGAAATTTGTCATCAAAGATCGTGTCCTAGGACTCCCCAACAAAACGGCTTGGCCGAAAGAAAGCATAGACACATCATTGAAACCACTAGGACACTCCTTATTTCCAAAGAGTTTTTGGGCCGAAGCGGCCTTAACCTCAACTTACTTAATAAATAGAATGATATCTTCATCCTTACAAAATACATCTCCATATGAAAAACTATTTGAAAGAACACCCGATTTCAATAGATTAAGAATTTTTGGATGTAAATGTTTTGTCCTTACTCATAAACGGGACAAATTATCTCCTAAAGCTATTGAATGTGTTTTCTTGGGATATGGAGAAAATCAAAAGGGTTTTAGATGTTTTGACTTGAAAAATAACAAACTCTATGTATCCAAAGATGTAACATTTTTGGAAAATAAAAATGGTTTTGTGAAAACTAAAGATATTGACGAAAGTGAATATGCTTTCTTATTTGATCTTCTATCTCAAGAAGATGAGACTCCTCAAGAAGAGGAAATCTCTAATGAGTCTTTGAATGACCTAGAGGAAATTCCTCTTGATGATGTTATAGATAGACCAATCCAAACCTATGTTAGGCGTGGTCAACAAACTCAGATGAGCGCCTTAGAAAAATACTCTCAAGGATCCAACCTAGAAGAAACCTCTTTAAGGAGATCCGGTCGGATCTCCAATCCTCCTAATAGGTTTGTTTCCTATGAGTCCCTAACTCCAAGATATAGAGCGTGTCTAATTGCGTTGCATTCATTTCATGAACCCTCACACTATAATGAGGCCAAAGATATTCCCCAATGGGTTGAAGCCATGAACTTAGAGCTTAGTGCCCTTGAAAAGGCAAAAACTTAGGAAATAACTTTGTTACCCTCTGGAAAGAAATCAATTGGACGTAGATGAGTCTTCAAAATTAAAACTAAGAGTGATGGTTCATTAGAACGTTATAAAGCACTGTTAGTAGCTAAAGGATATGCTCAGGGATATGGTATAGATTATGAAGAAACCTTCGCACCTGTTGCTAGAATGACTAGTGTTAGGACTCTTATTGCTATTGCGTCAGTGAAAAAATGGCCTATCTATCAACTCGATGTTAAGAATGCATTTCTAAATGGTGAATTAAATGAAGAAGTTTACATGGATCCCCCACCAGGAGTATGTATTGGTAAAAATAAAATTCTCAAACTTAAAAAGGCATTATATGGTTTAAAACAAGCCCCAAAGGCTTGGCATGACAAATTTAGTAATGTAATGACAAGTTTGAATTTTCGTTCATGTTATACTGACACTGCGTTGTTTGTGAAAAGTGCAGGGTCTTCAGTAGTTATTTTACTACTTTATGTTGATGATATGATCATCACAAGAAGTGATGAGCAAGGCATTAATGATATTAAGAAGGTTTTGAAAGATAATTTTGATATGTCTGACCTTGGTTTCTTAAGATATTTTTTAGGAATTGAAGTGGCGTACTCTCCTCGAGGGTACATTCTCTCTCAGATGAAACTTGCTGTTCCAAATCTGGTATCTCCGATGATAAGAAGACAGAAACCCCAGAAGTCATCAATGCAAAATTAAGGTTGGAAGATGGAACACCTCTCGAGGATCCTACTCCCTATCGGCAACTTGTTGGGTCTCTAACCTACTTATCCATCACTCGGCCAGACATTGCTCATGCCGTCCACTCTGTCAGTCAGTTTCAACATGCACCTACAACCGTGCACATGAGTGCAGTCTTACGAATCGTCAGATATATCAAAAATACCATAACTAAGGGAGTTTTTCTTTCCTCTGCCTCGTCACTTGATTTAATTGCTTATACTGATGCAGATTGGGGAGGAAATCCCAATGACCGAGTCTCAACTACCGGATTTTGTGTTTTCTTAGGTGACTCTATGATTTCTTGGAGATGCAAGAAGCAACACAAAGTATCCTTGTCCTCGACGGAAGCGGAATATCGTGCTATGGCCACTACAACCATGGAACTTGTGTGGCTAAGAAGCCTCCTCAGTGATATGGGCATTGTCATCTCTACTCCTTCGAAGATGTGTTGCGACAACAAAAGCGCAATCTATATTGCAAGCAATCACACCTTCCATGAGCGCACTAAGCATATTGAGATGGACTGCCATTACGTACGTGATGAATACCTAAGAGGAACCATAGCATTACCTTACGTCACATCAGAGTACAAGTTGGCGGACTTCTTCACTAAGGCTCTTGCTGCTCCTCGCTTTTTGTTTCTCCTTAACAAGCTTTCGGTTATATCCCCGTAAAGCTTGAGGGAGGCTGTTAAAATACATGTAATTCATATATATATATATATATATATGTATATGTAATACCCGATAGGGGTATTTTAGTCCTTTCACAAGTACCCGATAGGGGTACTTGTTTTTCTTCTTTTATTTTCCCTTTTATTTTTTGTAAAATATATTTTTTGTTTTTATGTTTTTTGCTCACACAAAAGGGGCCCCACCATGTAGTCGATGGGGCCCCCAACGGTCACATTTGTGACCGTTGGGGGCTCCCAACGACTACATGGGGAGCCCCTAGGTGGCTCTCCTTTTAAGGCCTCTTGGCCATTCCCCCTCTCCATCTCTTGTGTATAAATAGGGGTGAACCCCTCTTGTATTATTCATTCAAGAGAGCTCTCTCTCTTTTCAATAAGAGACTTTTATATTTTTATGTTGTGTTGTCTCTTGTGAGTTTGGGTGTTAGCCCTTTTGTTTGTTCCTTAGTGGATGTTGTAAGTGCTTAATGCACTCTTTGCTTTTCTACATATTTCATTACAGTTGCTGCATGTAAACTGTTTCATGTAGATCTCCATATAGAAAGGCATTCTTCACATCAAGCTGACATAAACTCCACCCATTATGAACAACGGATAGAACAATGCGAATAGTATCAAGTCGAGCAACCGGAGAGAAGGTCTTAAAGAAATCAATCCCATGCGTCTGCGTATATCCCTTCGCAACTAATCGAGCCTTGTACCTTTCAATAGTCCCATCAGAGTGATATTTGATGGTAAACACCCACTTACATCCCACAATATCACAGTCGGTGGGAGAAGGAACTAGCTCCCATGTTCCTCTAGATTCCAAGGCTTCCATCTCGTCCTGCATAGCTTGTTTCCACTGGGGATCTAGCAAGGCTTGATGATGATTGAGAGGAACACTCGAAGCAGCTAACACATAAATAAAGCGTCTCATAGTGGGTCCAATCCGTGCTTCAGTGACCACCTTGGAAATAGGATGATTCGTGCAGGATCTCTTTCCTTTTCGTAGAGCTATGGGGAGATCATCTGTCATATTTGAGCCTTCGTTAGTGTCAGTCAGACTTTCTTCAGGAGAATCAGGTGGTGGAGGTTGATGGGCTGGAAGGTGTTGATGAGAATATACTTTGAGAGGAGCCTCCATCCGCGACATAGGAGAATTATTAGATGGACTTAGGGAAAATGACTCAAGATGAAAAGGAGGAACGAGTAAGGGACATGATTCACTTTGACCAAAGACCATGCCAGAAGAGTTGCTGGAGTAGTAAGGAGTGGTCTCAGAGAATGTGACATCCGCACTGATATACTCCTGTCTAGAAAGAGGGTCATAGCAACGATATCCCTTTTGATGTTTGGGGTATCCAAGGGAGGCACATTTAATGGACTGTGGACCAAGTTTGTCCCGATTTAATCCAAGCTTGTGAACAAAGCATACACATCCAAAGATTTTTGGTGGGATACTGAACAAAGGAGATTGAGGGCTTAGAATCTGAATGGGAATTTTATTTCCAATGGAGGAGGTGGGCATTCAGTTGATTAGGTATCCGGCTGTCAGAACATCATCCCCCCAAAAGGATCCAAGCATATTTGACTGTATCATAAGACATCGAGCCACATTTAATATTTGTCTGTGTTTCCTCTCAGCCACCCAATTTTGTTGAGAGGTGTGGGGACAAGTAAACTGGGGTTTAATGCCACGGTCCTTATAGAATTGCACCAGGGTCTTACACTTGAATTCAAGAGCATTATCAGTACGAACTGCCTTGACACAAGAATCAAACTGAGTCTTTATTTCAATAATCAATGCTTTAAGAATTAAGGGAACATTAGACCGATCTTTTATGAGAAAGATCCAAGACAATCAGAAATAATCATCCACTATAACAAGATAATAACGACACTTTGAGCGACTCAAGACTCTACTGGGACCCCATACATCAACATGAAGGTGTTCAAACAACCTTTGACTCGACTGACTCTGACTAGAAGGGAAAGAACTGCGGTGATGTTTGCCAAGCTGACAAGCTTCACACTGTAAATCGTACGAAGAAGGAATCTGAGGCAGTATCTGACACAACTTGGGTAGAGGAAGATGACCAAGACGACGATGCCATACTGAAGGACTGGAATCCGACTCTAAGACAGAGAGAACGACTACATCGGGTTAATGGAGATAGTAGACACCTCCCTCTTCATATCCTCCACCAATCCTCTTCCCCGTCAGTAAGTCCTGAAACACACAACCCACAGGATAAAAAATGACTTTACAATTGAGCTCCTTGGCTACACGGTTAACAGATAATAGATTTTGGGGAAAAATAGGGGCATGGAGTACATTGTGAAGCTGAAAGCTAGGGGAAATAAGAATATCCCCTTGCCCAACAATGGGAGAGGAACTCCCATCAGCCAAAAACACTTGCCTGCTACTTACATTACTGATCGTAGAGAAGTCTCCCACATCCCCACACAAATGATGGGAAGCACCAGAATCAATGATCCACCGTTTCTTAAGAGAGATCGAAGTATTACCTGCAGTGCAAGCTATCTCTGATGAGGACACTCGAGATATAGATGACTTATATGCAATAAGTTCATCATACTCGGCATGACTTAGGGTGACGAGTTCCCCAAATATATCTTCCTGATCATCTAGGTCGGCTTGAGCAACTTGTGCCTTAGGATCACTCTTTGATGACTGAACAGGTGCCCGCCCATGCTTATCAAAGCACCTGTCTTGTAGATGTCCCAGTCTCCCACACGTTCCTCGTCTTCCAACACCACGTCCACAACCTCTTCCTTGAAAGTTTTGGAAAGATCCCCGTCCCTTTCCGGATGACACAAACAAGCTTGACATAGGAGGGTCAGGCTGCGTAGAAGGGAGAGAAATAGCAAGTCGGCTTAACCGATTATAGGCTTCAGCCAGTGTTGGAACATCAGCTCCTGTAAGCATCTAGACCTTCACAACTAAATACTCAGGAGATAATCCTGAGAGGAATCTTGCCATCATCGTCTGTTCCTGGTGGACCCGCTGAGTATTACAACATAGGGGTCTATGGGCATTAAGCTTCTCGAATGCAGATTTAACTGATGCATAGTACTGGGCAAGGGACTGGTCACCTTGATGCAACTGATAAATTTCTTGTTCCACCTGTAGAATGCGACTGACATTGGTGTCATGGGAGTAGGTCTCTCTCAGATTATCCCACATTTGTTTCGCTGTAGAGTAATAAATCAGTCCATCATCAATATGGGGTTGGACATTATTCATAATCCATGACATTACTATATCATTGTCTTCCTCCCAAGTCGCATATTTTCCAACCTTTTCTTTCGGTTCAGACTCCAAAAAAATGTGTTTCCGACGATGTCCCGACCAGAGTTATCGAAAGCGCCTAGGTAAGTGGGGAAGCGCGGAACGTCGCGCTTCCGAAACGCACGGGTAAGCACCCTTTTTAAATGGGAAGTGTGCTTTCCTTTAATGGGAAGCACACTTCCCTTTAATGGGAAGCGCGCTTCCCATCACGCTTCCCCCATGCTTCCCCCTCGCTTCCCCCACACTTCTCCCATTTTTTCAATTTTTTTTTGTATTTTTATTTTTATTTTTTGCTTCCCCCTCGCTTCCTAGGTCGCTTCCGGTTCGCTTCCTAGGTCACTTCTGGTTCACTTCCCGATTCGCTCCTAAGTGGTCCCACGCTTCCCGCTTCCTAAAATTTTGAAAGTACCTCGCTTCCCGCTCCCGCTTCCTCAACTGGCAACCATGGTCCCAACACTGACATTAAAAAGGTACGCGACCATCTTGCATAGTTGGTTTCATCCAATTTAACAGAAGATCCAAACATAAAGGGATTTGCAAATGCCTTGTATTCAGTTGAAGCTGCCATTTTCGGTTCAGTCACTAGAGGTCCAGCCATATGCTCCTTACTTAATCTGCAAAAAAAAGATCGACACACAGATAAAACTGTCCACACTTTACAATCAACTCATCAACCAACGACCATCAATATCCAATGACCTGGTTGATCCACACTCGACTGAAGCAAACTGGATTCCACCACTGAACATCTATATGCTGATTTTCAGCAACATCGACTGCAACTTCAGCCGTATTAAGACTTGGTTGCATCACCACCAATCACATGTATAATATTGTTTCATGCACATCTTTAGATTTTCATAAATAAAGTGCACTGGGAAGCATTGAAAGAATGCATTGGTATGATCCTTAAGAGTTTTGCATATGAATGCATAGATGATCAAGATGGATCATGGTAGGTTGTGGATACCTTGAGCCGGTATGCTCCTTGCTTTACTTGTTTATGCGTTGTAAAGATCATATTTGATATTGTGGTTTTAATTACACTGTTCTATTGTTGTCACGGGTGGTAGGCCGTGAGGAGCTGCGCATGCAGATTTGCGAGCTTACGGTTGCATGTTGATTTGCAAATTTATGAAATTGATTTTAATAACAGGATAAGAAAAAAAGTACATTGTAATTAGCGTTCCCTTGATGTCCCTTCTTTAGTGTGAGAATCTTGGGCTTAGCAGTTTGGGGACCGTGAAGATACAAAAACTCTGTGTGAGTTGTTGTTACCCCTGAACCCGATATTGAGGTTCTTCTCCTAACCACGGTTTTAGGGAGAGTCTGCCGCTTTGCTTGGTGGTGATGTGTAGACACAGCTGTTGTTTTGGTATACCAAGAAAGTGACGTCAGTGGATGCTGATTTCCATGGTGTCCCCGACATTAGATGTTTTCTAATGTTTTGATGGATGGTGTTCTTTCCTGATATCGGTCGAGGGCTAAGTTTGGAATCCAGTAATAAAATACAAATTGTGTGCTAAGCTACCCTGGGAACCTAACTTGACCTTGGGGTTTTTACTCGTTTGGTGTATATGCGGGCAATGGTAATTAAAAAGAGAAACTTAAATTATGTGTATTTAATAGGAACATGCATATAAAAAAGAAAACTTGACTAAAGATAATTGTTGAGAGTAAGAGCTTTTTAGAGGTTATTTGAAATTTTAAGTTAATGAGGGACGTATATGTAATTTCTCCTTTTTGGCATCTCTCTATTTAACATAAAGAGTAGCCCTAATATGATTAACGAGTTCTTCTTTTCTAAACAGCCGTCTCTCTCTCTCTCTCTCTCTCTCTCTCTCTCTCTCTCTCTCTCTCTCTCTCTCTCTAGGGTTCGGTGCTTCTCATATATTCTTGAACATGGTATCAGAGCACTGATCTCGGGAGCATGATCGATCGTGATCAATCTGCAATCGAGCTACACCAACGAAAAAAAAAAAAAACATTGGAACTAGGTGTGTATTATAAATTTTTTTTGTAAGATCTAGTAACAGATCTGGTGTCTGACTATGGTCATGACCCAGATCTGTCATCAGATCTAAGAGACATCGTGGGTGTGTGCCTTCAAGTCTGGCAGCCGTAACCCTTGAGCCCTCGAATTCCACCATCGAGTTCCACCAATCTTCTTTGAAACAGCTGCCGTGATTTTTGGGTTTGGGAGCAGCGAAAATCTCTTTTCATATGCTGCTATTTGTGATTGAGCTTGAGATGTGCTGCTGCTGTGTTTTTTTTTATCGTGTCCCCTAAAGTAATGAGATTCCTCCTTTTTGGCTGTCGTGCTTTATTTGTCCGGGAGCAGCAGCTGTCGTGATTTACAGCTCTTATCAATATGATTTCAGATGTCGTGATTTTGTTTTATGCTGTGAAAGAAGCATGTTCAGTTGTGTTCAAGTCGTGGAAGCAGCAGGCGTGAGTCTCTGCTGTGTTGAAAAAAAAAATTCTTGTTTATGTGAAAGTTATTCTGCTGACGTGGGATTCTGTGTTGGGCAGCATGCGTGATTTCTTGTTGTGTTGGAAAATATCCCTGATTATGTGAAAGTTTTTCTGCTGTCGTGGGATTCTGTGTTGGGCAGCAGGCGTGATTCCCTGCTGTGTTGAAAAATGTCCCTGTTTATGTGAAAGTTTTCTGCTGTCGTGGGATTCTGTTTTGGACAGCAGGCGTGATTCCCTGCTGTGTTGGAAAATATCCATGTTTATGGGCTGCTATCCATTACTGTCTTTGTATTCTATGTTGGGTACAGCTGCTGGTTGACATATTGGCTGACGCGTGATTCAAAATTTTGTTGTTCAAGTGAGTGGATTTTTTTTTGCAGCTGAAATAGTATTAAATCTTCAGTATGGCTGAAACTTCGAAATGTGATTCCAAAATTGAACATATTGGGGAGTATAAGGCTTTTGTCAATCCCTTCTCGTACGGCTCTTCTGTAAGGTTGAATGAAACTAACTATGCCAGGTGGTCCAGAACTTTTATGATGTCGGTATCTGGACATCATAGAAAACATATTTTGTTGGAAAGACGAACCCACTGAAAAAGTGAGAAAATATGTTACTAAGGATGAAGATAATGACATAGTTATGTCATGGATCATGAACAGTGTCGAACCCCATATTGCAGATGGTTTAATTTACTATAATACAGCCAAACAGATGTGGGACAATCTTCGAGATACGTACCTCACAAGAGACTAATGTGAGTCGTATCCTGCAAGTTGAACAGGAGATATATAATTTACAGCAGGGAGATCAGACCTTGACCCAGTATTATGCCTCCGTCAAGGTTGCGTTTGAAAGACTCAATGCTCACAGGCCTTTTTGTTGCTCGAAGCAAAAGGATCATCAAGAATAGACTATGGTTGCTCGGTTTCTTACAGGTCTATCCTCCGAATTCTCTGTTGCAAAAGTCCAAATGTTGACTGGATCAGATGTACCTACTCTTGCTGATGCATATAATCGTCTGAGTAGACTTGCGATCTCTCTTCCACAATCTCAGCCTGTGACTCAGTCATCTGCTCTAGTTGTCTCCTCTGGTTATGGGCGTGGAAATCTTCAGAATTTCAGAGGACGAGGTCGTGGACGAGGTATGGGAGGCAGAGGAAAGCTTCAATGTACATTCTGTGGAAAATCTGAAAATCTAGAAGATCGTTGCTAGGATAAGCATGGTCGGCCAACCAGTTCTTCATCAAAGCCATATGCTCCTAAAACAAATGTAACTACACTTGAGGCAACAAATGTACATGATAATATCTCTGCAAGTGACAGTATCACCCTCAGTCGAGCTGAATATGATGAGCTGATAGCTCTTCGCCCCTTGAGTGTCGCCCCTCCTGCAGCCGGTGTTGCCTACTCAACAGGGAATCATCTTCCTCCAAATGACAGTAAGTGGATTATTGACTATGGTGCATCCAGACACATGTGTGGAAATTTGCTTGTTTTTTCAAATCTAAAGGATATTATTGTTCATCGAGGAGTCTCATTAGCCGATGGGAGTTCCTCACCGGTTGTTGGTCAGGGAAACATTTCTATATCCTCCTTCTTACAGTTGAAAAATGTTCTTCATGCTCCCAACTTTCCTCAAAGTTTACTCTCTATTAGTTGTCTTACAAAAGAATTAAACTGTAGAGTGATATTTGATCAGATGGGTTGTCATTTTCAGGATTTGCTGACGGGGAAGAAGATTGGTGGAGGCTATGAAGAAAATGGAGTCTACTACCTACATCATTCAGTGGGGACTGTTCATGCGGCAGTGCAACACTCATCCAGTCCTGTTCAGTGGCATTGGCGTCTTGGTCATCCTTCATTGTCAAAGTTTCGTTCTGTCTTTCCTCAAATTCCTTCCACTATATCATTTCAGTGTGAAGCATGTCAATTGGGCAAGCATCATCGAAGTTCGTTTCCTTCAAGTCATAGTCAGTCTAGTCATAAAGTCTTTGAACTTCTTCATGCAGATGTATGGGGTCCTAGTAAGATTCCTACTAGGACTCAGTGTCGATATTATCTTGTTATTGTTGACTTCTCTAAGTTGTCATGGGTGTTTTTAATAAAGGAACGATCTGAAGTTCCAAGTATTATCAAATCCTTAATTCTTGAAATAAAAACTCAGTTTGAATCTATTGTCAAGATTGTTCGCACTGATAATGCTCTTGAGTTTAAATCAAAACTTTTGTTACAATTTTACCAAGATCATGGCATTCAACCCCAAACTTCCTATGCCTATTCATCGCAACAAAATGGGGTGGCTGAGCGAAAGCATCGGCACCTGCTTGATGTTGCCAGGACCATTATGATTCAATCCAATGTTCCTGCGTTATATTGGGGTGATGCGATTACCACTGCTTGTTATCTGATCAACCGCATGCCTTCATCTTCTGTGGGTGATCAAATTTCATTACATAACCTAAAACCTAATGCCTCACTCTTCTCTTTCTCACCAAAAATATTTGGATGTGTTTGTTTTGTACACAAACTTGGTCCTGACCGTGATAAATTATCTGCTCAAGCTACAAAATGCATATTTATAGGTTATCCAAAAAATCAAAAGGGATATCGATGTTATGATCCTATTTCTCGCCGAGAGTATGTCAGTGCGGATGTATCTTTCTTGGAATCCACTCCATATTTCTCTAGTTCCGGTTCCCCGCTGCAGGTTGATCCAGCTGACCCTTTTCCCTTACCTATACCTCCTTTTCCTTTGGAATCTGTGCCCTTGGTACCTAACCAAACTTCATCCTCTTCACGATTTAATAATCCTCCATTGGTATATGTACGTAGAGCTCCATCTTTGCCCGTGCCTCCACCATCTTCTTCTCCTGAGGTAAGTACTACTAACAACATTGATCTTCATGATGATGATAACAGGCCAATTGCTCTACGCAAGGGGACACGACAATGTACCTTATATCCCATATCTCATTTTTGTCTCCGATGTCAGAATTGGAAATCAAATGAAAAGTTTTATTTCAGCCCTATCTGCTGAAACGATTCCTCTGAACTATCACCAGGCAGAGCTAGATAACCGCTGGAAGCTGGCTATGCAAGAAGAAATGGATGCTTTAGTGTCTCAACATACATGGGATTTAGTTGATCCCCCAATAGATGCCAACATTGTTGGATGCAAATGGGTATAGACAATAAAGTACAAATCAGATAGATCTATTGAAAGGTACAAGGCCAGATTAGTAGCAAAAGGATATACTCAGACATATGGTATTGATTTCTTTGAAACCTTTTCTCCTGTTGCACGAATGGGCACCATTCGTCTTGTTCTCTTTGTAGTTGTTCATCATGGTTGGAGCTTATGTCAATTAGATGTGAAGAATGTGTTTCTATATGGGGATCTATCTGAGACTGTTTACATGCAACAACCTCCAGGTTTCGAGGTTGAGGGGGAGTGTCAGAAGGTGTGTAGATTGAAAAAGGCAATTTATGGCTTGAAACAAAGCCCTCGTGCATGGTTTCAAAAGTTGTTTGAAGTGATGTCACGCTTTGGCTTCAACAGGTCAGCAGCAGATCATACACTATCAAGAAAAATAACTCAGGCATAGTTGTTATGGTGGTATATGTGGATGACATCATTCTTACAGGATACGATGTGGAAAGTATTGAAGCCACTAAGGCTCATCTTCAAAAACACTTTGTTACAAAAGACCTTGGTTCACTCAGATACTTTCTGGGTATAGAAGTCGCCAGGAACCGTGAAGGGATGGTTTTGTCTCAACGAAAGTATGTTCTTGACTTATTAAAGGAAACGGAAATGTCGGGAGTTAAACCAGCAAATATTCCCATGGACCATAAAGTTCAGTTGTTAGAAGAAGGGTCAAAACCGGTTGATAACAAAAGCTATCGCTCACTAGTAGGGAAGCTTCTGTATATAACTGTTACCAAGCCAGATATTGCTTTAGCAGTAAGCAAAGTTAGTCAGTTTATGGACAAACCAACTGAGGTACACTAGAATGCAGCTATAATGATTCTCAGGTATTTAAAATCTTCTCCTGGAAAAGGGTTATTGTTCAGGAAAGGTGGTAATCTAGAGATAGTGGCCTATTCTGATGTTGACTATGCAGGATCTATAGTGGATAGAAAATCTACCACAAGATTCTGTGTGTTTCTGGGAGACAACCTGATTTCATGGAGAAGAAGCAAAATGTGGTTTCTAGATCGAGTGCAGAATCAGAATATAGGGCTATGGCCCAAACAGCTGCTGAATTGATGTGGGTTTGTACTGTTCTTCATGACCTTTAGGTGAAGGTTTCCTCTCCTATGACCATGATGTGTGATAACAAGGCTGCCACATATATAGCAAACAATCTTGTCTTTCATGAGAGAACAAAGCACATTGAGGTTGATTGTCACTATGTAAGAGATATGGTTCAAGCTGGTTATATCTCTACCAAATATCTAAAGTCGGCGGACCAAGTTGCAGATATGTTTACAAAGCCTCTTGCTAGACCAAATTTCTCAAAATGTTGTGACAAGCTGAGCATGATTGATATCTATGCTCCAGCTTGAGGGGGAGTGTTGAGAGTAAGAGGTTTTTAGAGATTATTTGAAATTTTAAGTTAATGAGGGACGTATATGTAATTTCTCCTTTTTGGCATCTCTCTATTTAACATAGAGTAGCCCTAATATGATTAACGAGTTCTTCTTTTCTAAACAGTCATCTCTCTCTCTCTCTCTCTCTCTCTCTCTCTCTCTCTCTCTCTCTCTCTCTCTCTCTCTCTCTCTCACTCTCTCTCTCTCTCTCTAGGGTTCGGTGCTTCTCATATATTCTTGAACAATAATAATGTGTTAATATATATGCATTGAAATTATGCATATTCCTGTTATACATTAGATCATGCATATTTACTTGTTTCCTTAATTGTGATATATTAAAGAATGAATAATGTTGTTCCTTAATGATTAAACTGTGATCACTGTTATTTATTAAATGTTCTCTTATGTTTAATAAATGTTCCTTATTGCATGAATGATTATTTGAATTATGAATGTGATATATTTATGTCTTTCTAAAATATTGTATGAATCTTATTTATGTTCTTTTTACTTATTTGATTCATTAAAGGAACGTGTACGCAGGATTCTTTGGATTCTGACACCCAACTTTTTGTGTTTTTCGCAGCCTCTGAT
The DNA here is from genome assembly GCF_984573655.1 of Nuphar pumila. NCBI lineage: Eukaryota > Viridiplantae > Streptophyta > Magnoliopsida > Nymphaeales > Nymphaeaceae > Nuphar > Nuphar pumila. The sequence goes on along the minus strand of NC_143258.1, from coordinate 29,253,719 downwards.
GCCTAGTGGGGTAACCTGCTTCTGAGAAGAGTCACAAGGGGACCACACAACTACATGGCAGATTCTTTGGATAGCGTGGCTCTTTCTTTTTGTCTTTCCTTTTGCTTTCTTTACTTTTAATTAATTATGTCTCACTGTTTACATTTGCATAAATAAAGTTTGGTTTGATTTTGGTTTGGTATGAAAGATGAGTATAAAATCTCTTGTGGTGCTGGTTCTGTTTAACTGTAAAGGCCCCGGGTCTCTGAGATTGTTTTCGCACTTGCTTTAAACAAAAAAAAAAAATCACACTTTTAAGAGGTATGAGTTGGGGTCGTTACACGAATCCGAGGGAAGCATGCGATGGATATGAAATTGCGAACTCATACGCATGCATATGCTTATCATTATTTTGTGCGCATTTTTAATTGGCATACATGAATGTACATTGTGAAGCATTCAAAAGTAATGCATTGTGGTATATTAATCATGATTTTTGCATATGATGCATCGATGATCGAAAGGAATCATCGTAGGTCGAGTGGGCCTTGAGTTGTGGTTTGCTTTCTCTTTATTTACTTTTAAATGCATCGCAAAAATCACATTTTATTTTGATTTCATTATATTGCACTGTTCTATGTGTTTCCGCGACTGGGAGTCCCGTGATGGTTCTCGCAGGGGTAGATGCGAGTTTTTGCCTTTGCTTTTGTAACGACCCCAATCCAGACCCTTTTAAAAATGCGGAAATTTTTTTTTTTCTAAAGAGTTGCGGAAACCTTCCCAGAGATCTGGGGTCCTCACAATTCCACTTTTCATTGGATAGCCCATCCACCACAAACGAAGTTGCAATTATCATCCATATCAACCAACTAAAACTCTTTTATTAATGAGTAATAAAATTTCAAAGACAAGGTTTTCTTCAACTGTAAGTAAAGTAACAATTGCAGAATTTAAAGGAACTGAAAGACAAAAGAAAGAGCCACAATATCCTCTACTGAAGCTGACAAGTCCAAGTATAACTCATCCATCCCCAGATGCATGTTCAACTTCACTGTTCATCATTTCCTGTGAAAAACCAACAAAGTAGGGTGTCAGAACCGAAATTCTGAGCACAGCTACTTCTAAAGAAACCAGGTGAGAGAAAGAACATGGATTAGATTTCATGCAGTGATTTGAGTGAGTGCAGATATAAAATTTGCAACATTTAAATATCTATAACTATCAACAGTTGCATATACTTACCAGTCAAGAACAGTAAACAGTGTCATAGATCAATAACTAAATAATCAAACATTTCAGCATGATTTCACAAAGTAAGTCATATGCTACCAACAAGTGATGTCATGATATCAAGAATGAGTCAAACATGCATGATCTAATGCATAACAGAAAAATGCATGATTAGATGCAATGCATGATTTCTTTTGTTATCTTTCATTTAAGTTTCATCTTTCCATATGCATGCCCTATTAGATGCACACATCTTTAAGTTCCTCTTTTTAATTACTGTGGCCCGCGGATACACCAAACGGGTACAAACCCCGAGGTCAAGTAGGTTCCCAGGGTAGCTTAACACACAATTTGTATTTTATTACTGGGTTCCAACTTAGCCCTCAACCGATATCAGGAAACAGCACCATCTATCGGAACATTAGACCTCCACATCTAATGTCGGGGACACAAGGGACACCCCACGCCCACAAGTGTCACTTCCTTGGTACCATAAACTCACAGCTGTGACTAACACACCACTCCCGGGTAAAGTAGCGGGTTCTCCCTAAAACCGTGGCCAGGAGAAGAACCTCAATATCGGGTTCAGGGGCAACAACGCACACGGAGTTTTTGTATCCTCACAGTCTCCCCAAGACCGGATAACTAAGATTCTCATACTCCAGATGAGATATCCTATAAGGTATATTACACTGTTCTTATTCATTATATTTTTATTTAATTCCATTCTTTAAGTTTGCAACACAATATAAAAAATTAAAGTGAAAACCCCGCATCCTCCCTTGCAGGGACCCATTCGGGACTCCAGCCCGTATAAACCATTATAACAGTGTTGTAATGTGCCAAACCATCTTATGTGGTTTAAGTGATGCTTTTAAAAACATATATAAAAGAAGACCAAACCCACAGCTCTCCAGGCCGGTGATGGTCCCATAGGCCATCGGTGCATCACATAATAAAACCATAACAGTGTTTCCTTTATAACACTAAGTCAAAATGCCAAACAACATACATATTCATGCAAATATAAACCCAAACATATGCATGTCATAATTCATTCATATGCATTTTCAATACGTGTGTGTTACCTACATCACATACGGGTATTAACCAATCCATGGTTTCTTTCAGGGTATGAGTGTACATGTACCATTTCACATATAAATCAAGTGTACATGTTCAAGAAGCATTACTAATAATTGAATCATGCTCACACTCATGCGTACCATAATCATAAAAATCAAGTGAAAGCATAAACCTCCACGGCAAGTGTTTCTATACCATCCAATACACAAGCTTTTAAATAACACGTGGATTCTAGCCAACAATATAATGTTCAGCTAGAGACATCCAAGCAAGATACATTACATATATAAGACTTCAGTTTTATGTATCCATCCTCCCTAAACAGTGTAACATGAGCACTATTATACACAACTGAAAATTTTCAGGTTATGTTTCAATGATCCCACGCTGCATCTTACAAACTTTGAGCTTACTACACTCAAGCACCATCTTATGCCAATAGACAGCCTACAACATCACATTAGGTAATGCATGCAAGATTCTATCGGACTTTAACTTTTCATGAACCTAGCAGCAGTGTATTACACTATTCATGTTTTAATAGTTTAGGAATTTGTATATTCATTTATGAGAATAGGAAGTCTGAATAACCTCATTTAGCTAACTTATGGAAACATATGGCAATCAGCCCTTCTAATAGAAATCAGGACATTCTTCAAAAATATACATGCTTTCGATGATATAAGACTGTGTAAGACCATGACCACATGAACTTGGATTAACTTGATTCCAATAGTTAAGAAAATGAATAGAACTCAAGTCTGATAACAGGTAACTAAGACATATGTATTCAGGTTGAATATCAATTAATAATCACACAGGAATATATTTGATATAACTGATACATTAGCATAGTCTTTCTATTATAAATACAAATTCTGGTTTAATGACAGAACCCAGAGTTTCTTAGAATGATTTATACCCAAATTCTGAATTTAAAACAGCATGGAACTTGTGATACATTTAGCTCGACATCGATCTAGCATCTTATTATCTTAAACAGGTTGTTTAATTTAGGGGGTACACAATGCAGTTCCCAACAACCTGATTTGTAGTTCAAGTTCATCTTAAGAATCTGACTCTTATCATCATGAATATACCATCTCAAGACACAAATGAAATTATTATATAAGATCAGAAAACTATATGTAAACATAAGGCCAAAGCATGATAGCAGTAGCAGTATGTGCTACGGATCCTCACAATCCTGCAGGAGGTTAAGGAACAGAATGGGCTTTGCAGCCCTATCAACATCTTTCCGGCTATTTACATTAACAATGCTATTTAATATCATCAAGGAAAGATGAAAGGAACCGAAGGATTTTCTGCCCTGTGCTCAACAGAACAAGACTCCCTGCATTTCTTGGGTTCAAAACAGAACTTGATTACGATCAGTGCATGAAAAATTTCACTGTCATTGAACTCAATCCTTACTAGCTGTTGTCAAAACTCATACCACCAACAGTAAATGTTAAGATCGTGCTAGAGCTGAAAATTTTAAAATGTATTTCCACTACCAAATCTACAATTTAAAAGTATGCATATAATACAGGTTAAGTCTTATATACATGAGCAACCATATCAGCCTGTCTTAGGGCACACTTCTAGATTATTTCTAAAAACTCAGTACACCCGAATGAGAATTGTTGTACAGTTCCTGCTCACAGGTCGCAATACTAAACCAAAAGTGTCAATGAAGTATGCATACATTAGCTTTTAGTTATAGAACCACGGATTTCTTTTGTCCCACAAAACATGCACATTCAACAGAAACTTATTATCAGAAATTTACGTATCTCATTAGCACCCTACCCATCGACAACATCAGTTAAAAAAAAAAAGATTTGTTTACGCCTATTCTAACAGAGCCAAGCATCTAATACATAGAAAGACCGAAATCTGAAACCTGGGTATGGTTATTACCCAAACCCCTTTTTCAATAACAAATTCAAACACCCCATAACGTATTTGGATTTTCACGAAATCAAAGGTATTCTCCCCAGTAATCGAAAAAAACTGAAAACCCCTGATTCTTGAGAAAAAGAATAGCCCCAGGAAAGGGTTTCCCAAGAACCCATCTCAAATCATCGCACGGAATCGAACCCTTGTTCGATTCCTTCCCCGAAATCCAAGAAGCACCATACCTCTAGAAGACTTTTCCGACAATCTTTCCGGCGATCGGAGGCTGGAAATGTGAAGGTCGAGCCGCGGCTGGTGCTCCTTGCTGCTGCCGTGACAGGTTGCTTGCCGTGGCCTTCAATGGCAGCCGGTAGCCCCCCCCCAGTAATCCGACGTAACCCACACCGAGAGAGATAGAGGGAGAGAGATACTGAGTGGAGAGAGAGAGAGAGACATGAGGGAGATGAGGGAAGAGGGTGAGACCCCCTCTTCCGCCTCCCCTTTTTTATCGCCAAGATGGTTACGCCCCTTGCGTAACCCCCCTCCTGCCCCCTTCCTGTTTCTGCTAGGGTTTTATCGGGCAACCCTTATCGGGTTGCCTTAATAAAACCCAACTTTCCCCCTTAATGATCGAGAGGGTCGGGTCTGGGTCCGGGTCCGAGCCCATGACCCACGACGCTGGGTCCATTTTCATTATGGACCCGGTTTCGCCCATGAGTGTCGGATCCTTAGTTGGATCCGTGGATCCAATTGTGGTCCGACCCTATATACTAACATTTATATATATATATATATATATATATATATATATATATACTTTTTTTCTTTCTTATAAATACTATTAATCATTTATTTAATTAATAATTAATATTATAAGCAAAATTTAAAACCCCCATTGGTGGGTTAGTTACGGATTCTTTTATGGATCCGATTATGGTAACGGATCCGAGGCCCAAATTAGAAAAATACTCATATTCTTAAACAAATAAAATATCAAAAATTGAGGTTATTACAGCTTTTGCATGCTGAATTGCAAAACTCAATAATTAACTTTTAATAAAAGATAATGAATATGAACAATGTAATATACGTTCTGGGATCTCCCATCGGAAGAATGAGAATCTTAAAGATTCGATTTTGGGGGACTACGAGGATACAAAAACTCTGTGTGCTTTACTTTGACCCCTGAACCCGATATTGAGGTTCTTTCTCCTAGCCATGGTTTTAGGGAAAATCCGCCACTTTACTTGGGGGTGGGTGTGTTCGACACAGATGTGTGAAAACACGTAGAGTTTCTTGCCCGTACACACCACAACAAAATGGAATCGCTGAACGTAAACACAGACATATTGTGGAAAGTGCAATGAGTATGATGCATGGGAGTAACTTACCCATTAGTCTTTGGTCTGAAGCCTTTCACACTGCCACTCATGTGATAAACCGCCTTCCCATGCCTATTCTTGAAAATCAATCTCCCTATTATGTTCTCTTTGGTGCACATCCCGATTATAATGAGTTACGAGTTTTTGGATGCACATGTTATGTTCATATTGACAAATCTATGAGAACTAAATTCCAAGACAAAGCCGCTATATGCCAATTTGTAGGTTATGCAGATGAACACAAGGGTTACAGATGCTATGATCCTGCCAATAAGAAGATCAGAATTTCCAGAAATGTTGTTTTTGATGAAAATAATTTTCTGGGAAAAGAAACAGAAGCCAATCGTGAACCTACTGGTTCAGTTGCTAATTGGTATGATCCATGGCTTAGTGCTGAACTTATTTCACATGCTGCCGAGCATACTATTCTGCCTACTGAAAGCATACATGGTGAGACAGTTTCAGATGATGCATCACAAGCAGAGTGTCGAAGATACAAAGGAAATGTGTATACCAGGAGATCAAGAGAGCAAACGAATGTACCTGCTGAAGAACACATTGCATTGTCTAATGACAGAGAAGCACCAAGAAGATCAGGCAGGATAAAGCATCCTATTGAAAACTGGGTTAGTTATGACAACTTTTCTATGGATTTTCAGATCTTTCTATCCCAGATTGAAAAACACGATGAACCACTTGGTTTTCATCAAGCTATCCAATCCAACAAATGGATTGAAGCGATGAATGAGGAGATCGAGGCACTCCATGAATGTCGAACATGGGAGATAGTTGGTCGTCCTCCAGATAAAAATGTTGTTGGTTCCAAATGGGTTTATAAAATTAAATATAAACCGGATGGTAGCATTGAACGGTACAAGGCGCGTCTTGTGGCCAAGGGTTTCACTCAAGAATATGGTCATTATGATGAGACATTCAGCCCAGTGGTGAGAATGGAAACTATTCGCATTATACTTGGCCTGGCAATTGAACATGGGTGGATCCTCAGTCAGCTTGATGTTAAGAATGCATTCCTTCATGGGGACTTAAAGGAAGAAGTCTATATGGAGCAACCTCAAGGTTATGCAGAGGGAAGCCCAAAAGAATATGTATGCAAGTTAACCAGAGCTTTGTATGGATTGAAGCAAGCTTCTAGGTCATGGTTTGAAAGTTTTTCCTTAGAAATCCATAAACATGGTTTCTTTCGTTCCCAACTTGATCATTCTCTGTTCATATATAGGAACGGTACCACTGTGGTTTTCTTACTCATATATGTTGATGATATTGTTATCACTGGTAATGCTCCAGACCACATTCAGCGAATTAAAGTTCTATTGAGTATGCGGTTCAAAATGAAAGACCTTGGGGAGCTGAGATATTTTCTTGGAGTAGAGGTAGATAGACAAGGTGATAAAATGTCATTAACTCAACATAAATACACTCTTGATCTTCTTCTTCTTTTTTTTTTTTACTTGTTCTTTTTTTTTTTTTTATTCTTGCCAAAAAAAAAATGAGAGAAGCTGTCAATAAAGGATACATAATATTTACTTCCAGAAGAGGAAGGATTAGGAGCTGGGCCCCAAACATCTGAACATATTATCTCAAAAGGTATAGAAGCTCTTTTATTTATTTGATGAAAGGGAAGTACATGACTTTTGCAGACCTGACAACTGGGACATATTTTATTTCTCAATAAAGATGAAACAGACTCCGAAAGAAGACCATTGGACACTAACTTTTCAATAAAGACTTGACTACAATGACCAAGACGAGAATGCCAGAGATCTGACTTATTACATTTGGATGTACTTAAGACACTTTTGAGGACGAGATCAGACTGGGGCTTCAGGACACTGGAGGCTGGATCTTCATTAAAGACATACATGTCTCCACGTCGCTCTCCTTTAGCGAACATCTCCTTCGTTTGAAGATCCTTGACAAAGACAGAAGTAGGAGTAAATTCCACAAAAGAATTGGTAGAATCAACAAGCTTGGAAACAGATACAATATTTTTCTTTATATTTGGTGCATGAACAACATCAGATAAAGGAATGGATGACTTGGGCAAAGGAATGACGACAGTGCCTATGTTCGAAATAGGGTGGTGAGTCCCATCTCCGGTTACAATATTAGATTTTCCAAAATAGGGAGTCATAGTAGAGAACTTACCTGCATTACCAGTGACATGGGTTGCTGCCCCAGAGTCAACATACCATATTCCATCATCATTTTGCTTCAGATTCAAGTTGGCCATAGCAGATAGAAGGAGATCCTTAGCATCCTCACTGACTCGGAACGTACCTGCAGTTCCTGATGCACCAACATTTCTGGTGTTTTTCATTCTATTCCGATTTTGTGGGTTGAACCAGCAGTTGGCCTTGATATGACCTCGCTTGTTGCACTGATAGCATGTGGGAACATTCTTTGAAAAATTGGCATTAGAATTTGGTGTAGGTAGTATCCCACGTCCACCCTGAATTGGATTTCCCTTGCCTCTGCCACGCCCTCCCCGTGTACGATCAGCAAACATCCCTGTGACAAGAATCTCATGCGTAGATGATTGCCCTGCTGAAGCATCAGATATGCTTTTCAAAGACATCTCGTATTGGAAGAGTTTAGCACGTAATTCCTCAAAACTGGGCAACGAAGGCAAGCATAATAAAGAAGTGACAAGAACATGATACTCTGATCCCAGGGCATTCAGAGTTTGTTGCACCTTTTCTTTATCGGACACTGGATATCCAACAAGGGCTAATTGATCTGTGATGCTTTTGACTTGATTTAAAAATTCAATAATGGTCATTGCTCCCTTCTTTAAAAGCTGAAATTCACGCTTGAGAAATAGTACCTTAGCCTCTGATATCTGAGAGTAGGTTTGAGCTAAAGTTTCCCACAATACTTTAGATGTGCAATCATCAGGGATAGAAACCAAAACTTCTTGCGACAGTGTGGAAGTGATATATGCGACGAGAGCCTGATCACGTTTCATCCAAGCAGTAAATACAGGATTGCGGGTGGTGCTTGACATTGCTCCATCTCCTTTTTCTTCGGTGGTGACAAATTCCGGAGGTATTTGAGTGGAGCCATCCAAGTGACCTGAAAGATCTTGACTGCGAATAAAAGGGGTAATCTGCTGTTTCCAAGTCAGATAGTTATTTGTATTCAGTTTTTCCGAAACCAGTTGCCCCAGGAAGTTGGAGGAAAGACTAGAACTGCCTGAAGAATCCATTTATAGGCTTATGACAGAGATGTGGCTGAAAACAAAGATCAGAGTAACGCAGCTTATGACAGAAATAGGTACCAGAAGAAACGAATTCAGCCTTCTTGTGTAAATTGTGAATGAATGAAGAAGAAGAAGTAACCTGCAGTGGCTGTGTGAATTAAGAAAAAGAAGTGCAGATGTTGTGTGTGAATTAAAAAGAATAAGAGAGATTACAGCAGTTGCTGTGTGTGGATTAAGGGGAATAAAAACAACTACAGCAGTTGCTGTGTGAAATAACAGGATTAAGGAGAACAATAAGAAAAGAGGGTGAAACCAAATCACGGTGAAACCACGAGGAATAAGAAAAATAAATTAGGAATAAGAAAAAAATGAATTACGGTGAAATCACGACAAATAAGAAGAACTCAGCCTCTTTGTGAGTGAAGGGAACAAACAAATCAAGAAGTGGATGCCTACAGAAAGGAATAAAAAAATATGGGAACCTGATTTACGTGAACTGATTCACGTTGCTGAGGAAGGCAGATTTACGAGTTCTGAAAACTCGACTTTTGCTGATTTACGTGAACTGGTTCACGTTGCTGAGGAAGGCAGATTCACGAGTTCTGAAAACTCGGCTTTTGCTGATTTACGTGAACTGATTCACGTTGCTGAGGAAGGCAGATTCACGAGTTCTGAAAACTCGGCTTTTGCTGCAGCAGTCTTGGCTAGTGCACGTGAACAGATTTGGTAGTTCACGTCGCTGAGGAAGAAGATCCTTTTTCACCCAGGTATACGGCGTGCTTTGATACCATGTGAAAACACGTGAGAGAGAGAGAGAGAGAACCTTTCTTGAGAAGTCGGCAGCCCTTTTTCCTTCTCGGTTGCTGCACTCGTGCCTTTATTAGTATAGGGTTACAATTATAATTTACAGGGACAAAATTGCCCCTTATAAGTAACACAAGTTACAATATAATACAGCTAAAGTAAAACTCGTGGATGGATATGGATCCGATATCGGATCCATATCCAATCCATATTTCACATTCTAATAAGATGTTGTTTTGGTATACTAAGGAAATGGCACTTATGGGCGTGAAGTGTCCCTAGTGTCCTCGACATTAGATATGGAGGTCTAATGTTCCGAAGGTGATTCGGTCGAGGGCTATGTTTGGAACTCAGTAATAAAATACAAATTGTGTGTTAAGCTACCCTGAAAACCTAACTTAACCTCAGAAAAATTGTACCTGTTTGGTGTATCCATGGGCAATGGTAATTAAAAAGAGAAACTTAAATTATGTGCATTTAATAGGGCATGCATATGGAAAGGAAAATCTTCAAATTATGATATTTCTGCTATGCATTAGAACATGCACGGTTACTTGTTCCCTTAATTGTTAAATGTTGGTGGATGCATGATGTTTAATTTCTAATGCATGTTAAATGTCCTGCTTATTTAAATTGTGATTCATGTAATTGATTAAAGTCCTTTCATGCTTAATAAATGTTCCATGTTGCCTGAATGCTTAATTGAATTATGTAATGAAACGCACTTGCTAGACAGATCACAGATGGACAGTGTGGCTCAATCTACTTTTATTTCCCTTTTTTTCATTATGTAGTTATTGCACTCTAAATATTTCATTTATGCAATTGACTCTAGACTTATTAGTTGTTGAAGACATTATGCTGAAAAATCAATCAACCTTAAAATGAAAACACCAAATCCATGGCTTTTATTATTAAACCATTCATTTCCACAGCCTACATTACCAATCTATACATTGTCCAAGATTCCCATAATTGTTTCTAACTATACCACATCAACCCTTATTAGCATTATTAATGATAAATAGTACTTTGGTTCCGATGCTGCTATTGGTGTTAAGAATTCTTTCTTTTGCTAGGAAATAAGAATGTGTAATAGCAACTATACACACTTCAGAAAATCTTTTGTATGATGGCTCACTCATTACACTAGTTAAGAACTTAAAACTTCAACCCCATCTTTAGGTCTCACAATGAATAATGTATTAAAGCCAAATGATTACATATGCCTTTGATCTTTGCGGGATAATCGTACAGAGAACTATAATCCTTTCTTTGGTGCAAAATTTCTTCCCTTAGATGCCAACTAGCCTAAGAAACTTAAGTGTGTCCATATACAACTCTCTAAAGATTCATGGTATTTTTTTAGGTCTATAATCTGAGGTAAAATCAGGGTTACCGAAAACACTATGGGACCGGGGAAGCGCGCTTCCCCGCAACGTGTTTTGGAAGCACGTTGCTTCCGAAATGTGCGGGGAAGCAACCCTTCTAAATGTGAAGCGTGCTTCCAATTACGAGAAAGTGCACTTCCCATTTCGCTTCCCAGTCGCTTACTCAATCGCTTCCCACTATCAAGAAGTGGATTTTCTTTTTTGGGGGGCTTGGAGCCTTTAACGATTTTTTTTTTTGCCCAATATCGGGAAATCTTGATTCCTATTTGCTTCCCACTCGAATCCTAGGTCGCCTCCCTTTTCGTGTCCTCTTCGCTTCCTAGGTCGTTTCCCTTGCTTCTGAGACGATTCTCAGTTCGCTTCTAAGTCGTCCTGCGCTTCCCGCTTCCTAAAATTTTAAAAGTGCCTCGCTTGCCGCTTGCCGCTTCCGCTTCTCAAATCGCTTTTTGCTCCCGCTTAGTAAAATCTCTTGAAACATAGTGGGATTTTTCTAGCCTACGAGACCTTGATCTTTTGATATCTTGTCATCATATGATGGTTGATGAATCAACATATTTTGCACCTTTCCATCTACTGTTCTTAATCCACTGCCAAAAGTTCAGATGGTGGTTGTGATCCATCAATATGATTCTCAAGTTTCACGTGTGGTATATAAGGGACCATGAACACTAGAAAATTAATTAGACAGTATCAATTTGATACTCACTTTCATAGAAGATAATATTCTATTTAAAGAGATTTAAAAAAACATTAATACAAAAAGAATGAAAGATTAAGTGAATGAATTAACAATAAGATGGGAGAAAATCCGATGTAATCTGGGCATTGGATACTTCATTGACATCAGCAGTGATGTTAGCTAAAAAATTAAAAGAGGAAAAGAGAGGAAGAATTTGTAATGAAAAGAGGCGGAAGCACCAATAGAGCAAAAAAGCACTCTTTAAGAGTGACCACTAGAGCCAAGAACACAAGCACTAAAAGTGCACACACAAAACTCTTAAAAAATAAAAATGACTCAAAGTCATAAGTTGGATATTATTTGAAGAAAGGAAGAGAAGGGTGAAAACCCAATACATTTACACGGGGGAGCCTCCTCTATATATAGAGGATGAGAGCTTAAAGGAGGACCATAAAGGGGGCTCCCTTCTAGTCGTTGGGAGCCCCAACGGTCATAAATATGACTGTTGGGGCCCCAACGACTAGATTGGTGGGGCCCCTTATGGTCCTTTAAAAGTCAAACTGAAAAAGTAAAAGGAAAAAGGAAAAAGGGGAAAAGAAAGAAAAAATGAAAAAAGGCAAAAAGAAAAACACATGTGGATTTACCAAAACACCCCTATCGGGTTTTTGGTTTGTACAGAAAAAGAAAAAAAGATATATTATGTATATATACATATATACATATATATACTTATATATATACGAATGTATATATACAAGTATATGTATATATATACATATATTTATATATATACATAATTTAACATGCCCCCTCAAACTTTATTGGGAGAAGACCGAAAGTTTGCCAAGAAGAAACATGAATCGTGGAGTTGGGAGTGCCTTGGTGAAGAAGTTAGCCAGTTGATATTCTGAAGTGACATATGGTAATGTGATGGTCCCTTTGAGATATTCGTCTCGAACATAATGGCAATCCATTTAGATATGCTTGGTCCGCTCATGAAAGGTGTGATTGCTGGCAATGTATATCGCACTTTTGTTATCACAACAGAGCTTGGTGAGAATGGAAATGGGAACGCCCATCTCACCAAGGAGACTTTTGAGCCATACGATTTTCAAAGTTGTCATTGCCATAGCCCGATATTCAGCATCAGTAGATGATAGTGAGACCTTCTGCTGCTTCTTGCATCTCCACGAAATGAGAGATTCACCTAAAAAAATGCAAAGACCCGTAATTGAGATACGATCATTGGGATTTTCTCCCCAATCAGCATCAGTAAAAGCAGTCAATTCAAGAGATGAGGAAGAGGATAAGAAGAGTCCCTTGGAGATGGTATTTTTTATATATCGCACAATTCTCATCACGGCCGCCATATGAACCGAAGTAGGTGCATGTTGAAACTGGCTTGCTGCATGAACCGCATGAGCTATATCTGGACGTGTGATGGATAGATAGGTGAGGGATCCAATTAACTGACGGTAGGGGGTTGGATCCTCAAGAAGAACACCATCTTCAAGTCTCAGCTTCGCATTGATAACTTCGGGAGTCTCAACTTTCTTTTCATCAGATATTCCTGATTTGGTACAAATTTCTGCAGCTAATTTCATTTGAGATAGGATGTATCCTCGCGGGGAATAAGCCACTTCAATTCCTAAAAAATATCTCAAATATCCAAGATCAGACATATCAAACGTTTCTTTTAACATAGACTTTACATCATTTACTCTCTTTTTGTCATTTCCAGTGATGATCATATCATCAACATACAGCAGAAGCATAATAATGAAGTCACCTGTCCTTTTAACAAAAAAAGCAATGTCAGTATAGCAAGAAGAAAAACCTAAATTGATTAGTACATTACTAAACCTGTCATACCAAGCTTTAGGAGCTTGCTTAAGTCCATATAAGGCCTTTTTTAATTTCAAAATTTTTCCATTTAAATTCATACCTGGAGGTGGTTCCATATAAACTTTTTCATTCAAATTACCATTCAAAAAGGCATTTTTGACATCAAGTTGAAAGATTGGCCATTTTTTAACCGAGGCTATAGCAATAAGTGCTCGAACACTAGTCATTCGAGCAACAGGGGCAAAAGTTTCATCATAATCTACCCCATACTCTTGGGCATATCCTTTGGCTACCAACCTAGCCTTATATATTTCTAATGAACCATCACTCTTAGTTTTTACTTTAAAAACCCATCTACAACCAATGGGTTTCTTGCCATTGGGAGGATCAATGATTTCCCAAGTTTGCGCCTTTTTAAGAGCATTAAGTTCTAGTTCCATAGCTTCATTCCAATGAGCATATTGTTTAGCATCATTGTAATGAGATGGTTCATAAAAGGAGTGAAGAGCAAGTAGGCATGCTCAAAAGTTAGGGGAAAAAGAATCATAAGAAACAAATCTATTTGGTATTTTGGAAATACGATTTGATTTTCTTTGAGAGGTCTCTTCGGTCAACTCACTTTGAGAGAATTTTTCAAGGGCACAAGGAGGATTCCTTTCATTTCTTCTAGAGTAGACTTGTATTTGTCTTGAAACATTTTCTTCTAAGTTTTGATCATCATTTGGATGTTCAAAATGATCTTCACTAAGAGGTTCACTAGGATCAATATGATCATCTATGATGTTTTCTTGAGGCAACAAGTCAAATAGAAATGAATAATCAATATTTTCATTTGGTTGGTGCGAAAAACCATTTTCTTCTTCAAGGAATGTGACATCTTTTGAGATATAAAGTTTGTTCTTAAGTATGTCAAAACATCGATAACCTTTTTGTTTTTCGTCGTATCCTAAGAAAATACATTCAATAGCCCTAGGTGAAAGTTTATCATTTTTGTGAGTTAGAACAAAGCATTACATCCAAAAATTCTTAGTCTTTTATAATCGGGAGACATATTGTAAAGTTTCTCAAAAGGAGAAAGATTTTTCAAAGAGGATGAAGGAGTTCTATTGATAAGATATGTTGAGGTTAGAACCGCTTCGGCCCAAAAGGATTTTGGGATATTTTTTGAAATTAATAATGTTCTTATAGTTTCTATTATGTGTCTATGCTTTCTTTCCGCAAGACCATTTTGTTGGGAGTGTTGGTACAAGAGCGTTGGTGACAAATTCCATTTTCTTTTAAATAGCTTTGAAAATCATTGGACATATATTCGCCACCCGAATCGGACCTAAGAATAGATAGATTTCCCAAAAATTGATTTTTAACCATTGCATGAAATTCTTTAAAGAAAGAGAAAACTTCGGATTTGCGACTTAAGAAGTAAATCCACGTAAATCGAGTGAAGTCATCAATAAAGACCACATAATACGAAAATCCTCCTTTAGACAAAATAGGGGAAGGTCCCCACACATCGGAATGAACAAGTTCAAATGGACGAGTGGTAAAGTAACTTCTTTGAGGAAATGGAGTAGCTTTAGATTTCCCAAAAATGCAATCTTTACAAGTCATGTGATTGTCTTTACAAGTATTGTTCAAAAACGGAAAAAGAAACATTTTTACAAAATTTGGATGGCCAAGTCTCTCATGCCAAATTCCAATACTTTTGTCTTTTACAAGATTGCAAGATGACTTAGATGGAAGAGTCAAAAAGTCCATAAAATAGAGATCACCCCTTCTATGGCCTTGCCCAATCAGCTTCCCTGACTGGAGATCCTGCACGGTGCAATCTTTAGGTGAGAAAGAAACTTGGCATCCATGATTGGTGATTTGAGAAACGGAAAAAAGATTTAAATTAATTTTTTGTACGATTCTTACTTTAGGAACGAAAAAGTTTTGAGAAATTTTAAAATCAAGTGTTCCAATACTTTCAATTTTCAATGATGTTTCATCGGCCGTTGAAACATAAGAGGATATAGGTTCGGAAAAAACATTTGAAAGAGAGTTTTTATGAGATGTCATATGAAAAGAAGCACCAGAGTCTAGTATCCACATACCTGGAGGTGATGAAGAATAGGCAATGGCGGCTCCGGATGTTGAAGAAGAAGTCTTGAGAAGATATTGGAGAACTTCGGAGATATGATTGAGAGTTTCTTTGATATCTCCCTCTTTGGCACTTTCTTCTTCCTTCTTTGGAGAATTTTCTCCAACCGCGGCTACTTTTCCCTTAAGTTTGGGACAAACCGGTCTAATGTGTCTCGGTTCATTACAATAATGGCATAGTATTCCCTTTCTAGGCCCATTACTATTTTTGTTAAAGTGAGAAGGTCTATATGCTTTAACATTTGATCCGGGCCTACTAACGGCCAAAACTTCATCACTCTTAACACTTAAGCCAAGTCGAGTTTTCTCTTGGCATATTTCGGCAAGGGCGTCTTCAATAGGTAGGGTTTTGCTTCTATGGAGAAGAGATGCCCTAACTTGTTCAAATTCCGGGCAAAGCCCATGAAGAAATTGAAAAAAATGCTCATTTTCAATTTGTTTCATTCTTAACTCAATATCTTCCGGAGCCACCCATTTAGGCTCAAGGAGAGCAAGTTCATCCCAAAGAGGGGTTAGAGAGCTAAAATAGTCTCGGACACTCATATCTATTTGTTTGGTGGAACGGATTTTTTCTTGACAAAAAAATTGTCGAGCAAGATCCTTTTGGGTATACATACCCTTAAGGAAAAACCATGCCTCATTGGCCCTTCTAAATTTGGCAATATTAGCACAATTTTTAAGGTCAACATTGTTCATAAACCATGCCAAAATTTTGGCTGGTTACTTTCCCAATCCTCAACTTTGGATTGATGGCCATTAATAGCTTTGATGCACTCATCGCCATCTAAAGCTTTTTCAATCTCATTTTCGATTTTAGTGAGAACAAGAGAGGGTTCGGGAGTAGTTCCCATAACAAAACCCCAAAGTTTCTTACCTCTTAGATGATTTTCCATAGTGGAGGCCCACATGAGGTAGTTGGACCCATTTAGCTTAAAAGAAAGCTCGACTTTAGAATCACGTTCCATCGGCACCAAATATCCTTCCTTTCTTAAAAAATTTGAGAGGCACACTTTCCAAGAAACAAGGAGAAGCCCAATCACCAACCGTGCTCTGATACCATGTAATGAAAAGAGGCGGAAGCACCAATAAAGCAAAAAAGCACTCTTTAAGAGTGACCACTAGAGCCAAGAACACAAGCACTAAAAGTACACACACAAAACTCTTAAAAAGTAAAAATGACTCAAAGTCATAAGTTGGATATTATTTGAAGAAAGGAAGAGAAGGGTGAAAACCCAATACATTTACAAGGGGGAGCCTCCTCTATATATAGAGGAGGAGAGCTTAAAGGAGGACCATAAAGGGGGCTCCCTTCTAGTCGTTGGGAGCCCCAACGGTCATAAATATGACTGTTGGGGCCCCAACGACTAGATTGGTGGGGCCCCTTATGGTCCTTTAAAAGTCAAACTGAAAAAGTAAAAGGAAAAAGGGGAAAAGAAAGAAAAAAGGAAAAAAAGGCAAAAAGAAAAACACGTGGATTTACCAAAACACCCCTATCGGGTTTTTGGTTTGTACAGAAAAAGAAAAAAAGATATATTATGTATATATACATATATACTTATATATATACGAATGTATATATATATAAGTATATGTATATATATTTATATATACATAATTTAACAGAATTAAGTATAAAAGGTTATTCAGGTTGAGTATTTACCCACAAAACTTGAAAGAAAAAGACAGAAAAAGAAACAACTGAATCTGAAAAGGAGAACAGGTGATGAAAGGAAGACAGAGAAGCTGGAGAAAAAGAAACAAGGAAAAAAGAGGAGAAAACTTAACACCAGAAACTGGAAGACAATATTCAGAAGCCTTCCCACCAAGTCCAAGGTAAAAAGAGGAGAAAACTCAACACCAGAAACTGGTAGACAATATTCAGAAGCTTCCTTACCAATTCCAAGTATCAACCTCTAAAAGAAGACAAGATATAGAGCAGCCAGAACCCTTAATCTTCATGCAAAGAGCTACACTGTTAATCTTCACTAAATAAAAATAACCCTAATTAGAGCAGTTATAAACACCGATTTATTATTGGCAAAATTACAAGCACAGGACCCAACAATTAGAAAATAAAGGGCAAAACTGAAAATAATCTCACACATGATAACATAATTGGGGATAAAGTCTCAAATTACATCCCTGCCATTCAAAAAAAACCTTTAAAACTCTCGTCATGAACCAATCAAGTTCCAAATTCCATTATTTATAGGTAAGCTATGCACAATCAATACTCAGTTCTATTCATAGGTATTCCATGACTTCAGAACCATTCCATTTTTTGTTTATGACATGGTACAACATGAAACCAAACAGTTATTTTACACAAGCATCTAGAACAAGAAACTGTTCACCAAATGAAGACCTAGTCTTTGTTAAGTTTATTACTCACTCGATAGGAAGATGAACTTCAGCAATTCCTGTAGTCCACTGAGTAGAACTTTCTTCTGAGTTCCTTCTCTTCACCTGGGAGGAAATATATGAAAAGAATGAGGGAGGACAGCAGCAAGTAGACCATGTCAAAGTGTCAAAAAAAGAAAAAGAAGAAAAAAAAGACACTAGAAGTTGTATACATGTGATAACAAAACAGTAAGAAACTTCACGCCTACCATGTAGATGAACTGAAAAAGCTACAATGTATCAGGAACTAAAATGGCATCTACCACTAGCACTCCTATCTCCATTAAAATCTGCAGAACAAAAAACTACCTTAAGATGTTCTGGAATAGTATAAAGCTCATCCTCTGCACGTTTTGCTTCACTCTCAGCCTCATTGGTGGCACCAATATTCTTGCCCCTTTTCTTCGCCAATTCTTGTTCTACATACTTCAACCTATTAAAATAACAGAATTAGAAGAAGCATAGAACTAATTAAGGACACAATTTAGAAAGAATATTAAAATGCTTTGTGTTGAGAGAGAAAGAGAGATGCTTTTAAAGGCAATCCCCCCAGAAGGAACAAATAACACAATCCTAAGCAGATTATATGTCTCAAGGTTACACTGGTTCATTAGTCATATATGATTTCAATATTTCATGTTAACCCCACAGCAATTAGGAACTTCTTGAAGATAATCATGAAATGTTGCAATGCATAATCCAGGGGACACATGGGTCCATATTTTCATTTGACAATCTGGTCATGGTCTCCTTCAGCAGAAGACCTGTTTAGAGTACCATTTCAAATCCAACCAATTTCTTATTAAGAAACCTTTTGGAAGCACTGCTCCATTTGGCAAAACATGTCATATTATGCAACCCTCAGTCCACCATTAGAGGTTTTTACAGCGATAGCACACATCACAAACACAATTCATAGACAATTTTTATTCATATGGAAAATGCAGCATCTATGCATCGAGGGCTTCAAAACTATGCTTAATATTGCTCAGTCAGCATGGATATGGGCCTTTAGATACCACTAAAGAATGTAGGTTTCAAGACTTCTTGTCACTGTGTGGAATACAGGTTGAGGTTTCATTTGTAATATATCTCTGTGACACCTTACACTAAATGACTGGAAACACGATCCACAGTGAGTCTATAATTGAATAACCACAGGTCACATCTTTTACTTTTTCTCTCAAAGCATTTAAAAAGTATTGCAACCACAACAAAATTAGCTCATAATAATTAAAGGATGAAGGATTATAGTGCAAGAATTAAGATGCAGTCAAATACAAAACAGAGGGTTGAAATGCATACTCAAATGAAAATGCTATGTCTAAGCAAGTAATGAATCTTCAGCCTTCAGTCTACATCATCTTGAAGGCTGTTAGATGAGTTGGTTGGCAAACAATATGAAGAATGAGAGAAAGTTGGAGAAGGAAAGAGAGAAGACTCAATGCACCGGTTCTCTATTTCTCTTCCAAGAATAAGCACATTACACTCTCAATAACTAGGGTAAGTCTTCACAGATGAAAACACCCCTGAGTCTAAAGGTAAAAGCCACCTGTACAGAAATTAGAAATACAAAAAAGGACATAACAGAACATTGCAAATTACAAGAATGCCCTTTATCTAAGATATGTTAACTACCATGACTCAATACTCCCTCTCAAGTTTGGGAAAAGATATGTACCATCCCCAACTTGCTAATAATTTCCTTAAGCCTTTATATTCCTGAAGCTTTTTTGTGAGGATATCCACAAGTTGAAGATGAGTATGCACACGAGAGGCTAGGAATATCTTTGTTTCGTCTTTTTTTCTTATTAAATGACAATCCATGTAAGTATGTTCGATTCTCTTATGATACATAGGGTTGCAATGCTATCTGAATCGTTGCACTGTTATTACAATATATATAAATAGGAGGCTTCACATCTATCCCGAATTCCATAAGGATTCATTGATGCCACAACCCTTCACATACCCTTAGTGCCATAGCCTTATATTCGCCTCTGCACTTGTAGTATCTCGCAATTTTTCCTTAATTTTTAATTTAATAAATATAAAAATGGGTTTTAGGTTACACAAAAACCTGTGTTTTTATTTGGCAAATTAAATCTGAAGTGTGGGTTTGGATTGCAGGTTTGACTGGTATGCTGATATAACGCCCAAAATCCTGAACTTGTAAACTTTTTAGGAAAAATTTGAAGCTTTGCAACTTTTTCAAAGTTTAAAATGATAATTCAACGGAAAACAGTGTTTGAAAGAACAAGTCAACAGACCTTTGGTGCATTACAGGCAAACTTTCCTTTACACAATGGATTTGTCTCTCTATACAATCATTGAAACTACATATATTCAAAACGAGGTTTTTGATAATTAAAGTTTACACAAAATGACGTATTTCAAAAGAAACCCTTATACAAAATTACAAAACATGGTTAGGAGCGAAACAACAGAGAGAGAGAGTGGGTTTTTGATATCATAATGTCATTGCGTCATCGCCTACTGCATCAACCTAATCATCATCTGTATCCCATAAAACGGGTCAGACTTATGAAAGCCTGGTATGTGCATAGATATCAAAAATCAGAACAAGACTAACATATGTGTTATTTCACAACATGCAGTTTCAGAATAAGTAAAAATGAGCAAGGTGAACTTGTTTCGATAATTACTGACTTGTGGGTACGCACAGGATAAACGTATAAACAACTAAAAATGTCCAGGGGTTTATTATTCTATGTATTTTGATACCAGAGACAACTAGCTGAGTCCGCTCCAAAGGGAACGGCCACATGACCGAAAGAGAATTCCCCATAAACCACTTGTTACAGGGGGATGCATCTGAACTTCTGCATAAGTCATTGGGATCTACCACCTAGAATAATATTTGGTAGCCCAGTCCCCTAACTCCGATGACCGAGGACACTGAGTCATTACTACTCGAGGAGCATAGTTGTGAACAACTTGTCCATCGGAGTTTTTGTATCATCCTATCATCTCCCTTGACAGAACCAAAGAATAAAATGATACGTTAGGTCTTGTTTTATCTGACAACTCATTCAATATACTTTGGTCTTTTGAACCAAATCGAGCATCTTGCCTGTGAAGGTGATCATCTCCTTTTATGTGATTTTCTTTTAATCACGGTGCATTGTCGCACTACGAGGTTACCATAAACCTCCCGTCCAATCATCATTGTACTAACTGTTAAAATGCTATGTAAATATGTATACCTGTCAGTGCTATTTTAGTCTTTTTATAAACATGTATTTAGTACAGTCCATTAGGGACTGAAATATACTTTTTCTTTTTCTTTCTTTTTTTTTCTTTTTTACTTTTTTGTATTAAATGTTGAAAGGCAGTCCAATGACTGTTGGACTGCCTCCCTCACTTCAAGTGAGATGTATGGCATGCTCTTAGAAGCATTTATGTGAAGTTTATAAAGATCTTTTTATTCTTATAGGATTTTGTGCCTTTGTGCTATTTTATAATTCATATTCCTTATCTCTTTTATGAGATTGTGATCGGTCCATTAGAGACCACGATTTTGTTGTGCACTTGTGTAGTCCTTTGTTGGCATTGTATTCATGCATCATTGATTCATTACATGGTATCAGAGTTTGGCTCTTGAAGAAGTGGAATCTCGTGACTATTCCACTCGTGAGAGTGCTCTTCAATCCTCGGTCCTCTTCCAACTCCTCTACTCAAAAATTCTTGTGATCGTTATGGGAGAAAGAGATTCTGCCACCGTCATATCCTACAAGCTCAATGAGAATCACATCAAAGGTACCACTAATGAACCACAACGCAAACTGACAAGAAGAGATGGAGATCAAGTCAAAGCTTTGTCTAAAGAAGAAGAAGAGAAAGCTTTGCAAGAATATCAAAACAAGATAGAAGATTGAGAAGCGAACAATGCTCAAATTCTCTCATGGTTTATGAATACCATGGAGTTTAAAATCGCCACCAGCATCATCAAGTTTAATAAGGCATGTGATGCAAGGAGTTTTCTAAAGAGTACATATGGCTACGCTATATTATCTTCAAGACAATGTATGTAATGCAAAACAAGGACATAAAAGTGTAAGAGACTTTTACGGTATTTTATCTCCTATTTGGGATAAACTAGCTATGTTGGAACCGAAATGGGAAGGTTCGGCTATTGAAATGAGAAGATCTCAAATAGAAAGAGAAAATATTTTTTCTTTCCTTTATGACCTCCAGACGGAATTTGAGCAAGTTAGGTCCTCTTTATTTCATAAGACCTCAACTCCTTCTATAAGTGAAGCTCTTGCTCAAATTTGCCAAGAGGAAACAAGACTTGGAATGCACAAGTCTAATGATGAGGTCCTTGACATGGCAAGACCCAAAAATTTTATGAAAACATATAAACCACCTTACTTTGAGAGGAACTTCAATGGGGAAGAACATAATGGAGGAGGATACAAATGTAAAATCATTTGTCATCATTGTAAAAAACCAGGATATATAAGTCTGGATTGTCCCAAATTTAAGAAAGTGGCCACCTTAAGTGAACCTCAAGAATCAAAAAAAGGGTAGCAGAAGTCGTCTCACAAATTCTTAAAGTCACTCCTACGTCTGATGCCACCATCTCCTCCATGTAAATCTTCTTGGATTTTGAATTCGGGTGCCGCTTTTCACATGACTCATAATGAGTCTCTTTTATCTGATTACACTAAATCATATTTTTCACGTGTATCAATTGCCGATGGTACCTCTTTAAAAGTTAAAAGTATCGAAAACCATAACAATATCTACAAAAAAAAATCCAAAAGTGAAGGTTAATCCAAAATTGGATTTAAATCGTTTTTCAGTCTCTGAAATTTCTGACCACGGATGTAAAGTATTCTTCTCATCTAAGGCTTGTTGGGTGCAGGATCTCCAATCAGGGAAGTTGATTAGGCAAGGTCATAGAAGAGGAGATCTTTACTATATGGATTCCCTATGTTTACCAAAAAACTCATTTTATAATCATGTCAAAGATATTAATTTAGATCTTTGGCATAAAAGATTAGGACACCCAAGTATATCCAAATTATCTCATTTTTCATTTTTGAAAAAAAATTGTAAAGATAATGATTTTGTATGTGAAGATTGTATACTTGAAAAAACGCAAATGACACCCTTTGGATCTAGAACCACTGTGTCAAATGAAATTTTTGAATTAGTGCATTCGAATGTATGGGGT
The DNA here is from genome assembly GCF_984573655.1 of Nuphar pumila. Taxonomy (NCBI): domain Eukaryota; kingdom Viridiplantae; phylum Streptophyta; class Magnoliopsida; order Nymphaeales; family Nymphaeaceae; genus Nuphar; species Nuphar pumila. The sequence goes on along the minus strand of NC_143258.1, from coordinate 29,230,462 downwards.
TCTGCTCTCGTTATGTCAAAAGGTGTTATTCGTATTATGTTACATTCATAGATGATTTTAGTCGACATACTTGGATATACTTCCTCAAACGCAAATCTGAAGTCTTTTCATGTTTTAAAAACTTTCATAATCTTGTTAAAAATCAATTTAAAACAAATATTAAAGTCTTCCGCTCCGACTCTGGGGAGAGTTTCTTTCAAATGAATTTCAATTGTACCTAAAAAATTATGGAATTGTACATCAAAAATCTTGTCCTAGGACCCCTCAACAAAATGACATTTCCAAAAGAAAACATCATCACATTATTAAAACTACTAGAACCCTACTTATTTCAAAAGAAATTCCAAAAAAAAATTGGGTTGAAGGCGCCCTAACCGCAGTATATCTAATAAATAGAATGCCTTCTCAAACATTAAAAAACAAATCTCCTATTGAAAAACTTTTTAAAATTCCTCCTGACTTGAAAAGGCTAAGGGTATTTGGATGTAAATGCTTTGTGCTTCTTGAAAAATATAACAAACCCTCTCCTAAAGTTATAAAATGTATCTTTCTTGGACATGCCGAAAATAAAAAAGGATATCGATGCTATGATCAAACGAATGACAAACTTTATGTTTATAGAAATATAACTTTTCTGGAAAATGATAATGGATTTGATTTTGAAAAAACTAAGAATCCGAGTATGCCTTATTTGATTTGCTACATAAATCAAATAATAAAATTGTTGATAATGATATTGGGAATTTTGAGTCTATTCATAATCTCCTACAATACTCTAGACGAGATAATGGAGAGCGTCCATGTGCACTTGAAAGATATAATCAACCAACAAATGTTGAAGAAACTAGTGTTAGAAAATCTGAACGAATACATAGGCCTTCAAATAGATTTGTCTCTTATGAATCCTTTTGTCCAAACTATAGGGCTTGTCTTCTAGTCATTCATTTATATCACGAACCATCTAACTACAACGAAACTAAAAACATAAAAGAATGGGTTGAAGCCATGAAAATAGAATTAGATGTATTACACAAGGCTCATACTTTGGTAATTCAACTTCTTTCCACGGGAAAGAAGACAATAGAGCGTAGATGGGTTTTTAAAATCAAAACAAAAAGTGACGGGTGCCTTGAAAGATATAAAGCAAGGTTAGTTGCAAAATGATACTCTCAGAAATATGGAATAGATTATGAGAAAACATTTGCCCCAGTGGCTCGTATGACCACAGTTAAGGCTCTAGTTGTAGTAGCATCCATTAGAAAATGGTCTATATATCAGTTGGATGTTAAGAATGCATTCTTAAATGAAAACTTAAATGAAAAAGTATACATGGATCATCCCCGTGGTTTGAATAATGAAAATGGCATGGTTCTTCGTCTTCAAAAAACTTTATATGAGCTTAAACAAGCCCTTAAAGCATGCTATGATCAATTTAGCGGTACTGTGTTGAAACTTGGATTTAAATCTTATTACACTAACACTACTCTTTTTGTTAGATCTACAGGTACCTCATTTATCATTGTTGATGATATGATCATCATAGAGAATGATCAAAAGAAAATTGAAGAAATTAAAATTATGCTTAAAAAATCTTTTGATATGATTGACCTCGGGTTTTTTAGATATTTTTTAAGAATTGATGTAGCCTACTCGCCAAGAGGGTATATTTTGTCTCAAATCAAGTTTACAGGATACTACTGCAAATCAATTTCAACATGCGCCTACATCGGTTCACATGAGTGTAATATTAAGAATAGTTCGATACATCAAGAAAACCATATCTAAAGGGTTATTCTTATCCTCTTCATCATCTTTAAATCTTATTGCTTATATTGATTCTGACTGGAGAGGCGATCCCAATAACCGTCACTCAACTACAGGTTTTTATTTGTGCAGGTGATTCCCTCATCTCTTGGCAATGCAAAAAACAACAGAAAGTGTCTTTATCTTCCACGAAAGCTGAGTACCGGGCAATGGCTACAACAACCACCGAGGTCATGTAGATGAGAGCGTTGCTTTCCGATATGGGTGTTGATATCTCAGAACCTTCAAAATTATGCTACGTTAACAAAAGTGCCATATATATAGCCAGCAATCACATATTTCATAAGCGAACGAAACATATTGAAATGGATTGTCACTATGTTCACGAAGAATATTTGAAGGGAACAATTACTTTGCCACATATTCAGTCCGAGTTTCAGATTGTGGACTTCTTCACCAAAGCTCTTCTTCTACCCAGATTCTTGTATCTTCTTAGCAAACTTTTGGTGATTTCACCGTAAGTTTGAGGGGGAGTGTTAAAATACTATCTACATACGTATACCTGTCAGGGGTATTTGTCTTTTTTTAAACATGTATTTAGTATAGTCCATTAGGGACTGAAATGTACTTTTTCTTTTCCTTTCATTTTCTTTTTTTATTTTTTTGTATTAAATGATAATATGATTTTTTGGAGGCAGTCCAACAACTCCCTCACTTCAAGTGAGGCTCTATAAATAAAGCCTCACTCTATTCTTGTATGGCATGCTCTTGAAAGCATTTTATGTGAAGTTTATAAAGACCATTTTATCCTTATAAGCTTTTGTGCCTTTGTGTTATTTTGTAGTTCATATTCCTTATCTCTTTTATGAGATTGTGATCGGACCATTAGAGACCACAGTTTTGTTGTGCACTTGTGTAGCCCTTTGTTGGCATTGTATTTGTGCACCATTGTTTCATTATACTAACATGTTGTGCAAGTCTTATATGAAAGTGTTGCAGGATCGAGACAACGAACACTAGAGGGGGGGTGAATAGTGCTTTTAAATATCGTTTTTGGAACTTTGAAGAATTTTGATATTTGCAAAGCAATCACACAAAGAACACAAGAATTTATAGTAGTTCGGTCTTCCAGACCTACATCCAGTCCCCAAGCAAAAACCCATTTGAGATTTCCACAATCAACCTTGTGTAACCACAAGAACATACACACCAAATCCAGTCCTACTTTCAGTAACAACCCTACTGAAAGCAAACAACTCCTTTAAACCAATGAGTCTTTTCCTTTTACAGAAAAATGAAATAATAAACTTGCAATCAACCTACGAGCCCTTCTTATGAATGTAAATGGAATGCAATTGGATTTTGAGGTGTTTGAAATACTTAACTCACGAATTCACTGTCTCTCAAAGGAATTTGAGTGAAAAATTGGAGTGAAAATATCGAGTTAGAAAACGAACACTTGAATGAATAGGAGTGAAAAGCAAAAAATGTGATCTTTGTAATTCAATGTAATTCGATTGGATTTGATGTTTTTGAGTGTGGAATGCACTCATATTTATAGTTGAAACATCTCATACGTTGAGGGTATGAAAGGGTGTCAAAACAACCACTATTGAACGGTCAATTCGTTTGAAAATTAAAAGGCATGCCTTTTAAAAGTTTCATGAAAAACATCAAAATTAGTCGACTGGAACAGTAGTTAGTCGACTGAAATCAAATATTAGCAGACTGTCAGTTATCGGCGGTCAACTAATGTGTTTAACAGAGCCGTTTGAAAATCTGAAGTTTGAAACTTAGTCGACTAAAGAAAAAGTTAGTCGACTGATAAAATCATCAGTAAACTGAAAAACCTTTAAGTCGACTCTTGCTAAATTTTTCTGAAAACACACATTTTGTTCGGTCGACTATGAAAACCTTCAGTCAACTGCTGCTAAATTTTCCAGAAAACAGACGTTTTGTCCGATCAACTAAGAAAACCTTCAGTCGACTGCTGCTAAATTTTTCAGAAAACAGACATTTTGTCCGGTCAACTAAGAGCCGATTAGTCAACTAATTTAGAAAGTTGACGTTTTAGCTTAGAAAAATTTGACGCAAAAAAGTTAGTCGACTGGTGAGTCTGTTGGTCGACTAATAAACATGAAAAATTAAGTAAAGAATTTTCTAAAATAATTTTCATGAAAGGTTCTTTTAGAAAAGTTTTTCTAAAGACTTTTTAGGTGAAATGCAATTGAAATATGCACTCTAAGTAAGGCTCTTACAAGAATCTAAGACATTTAATGAAATTTAAATTTGCACACTAGTCTTCAAAGATTCTTCATCGAATTCTTCAATTCTTGTCATCTTTCTTCATTGCCTTAGCTGAAATACAGTTGATTCACTTGTTCATCATCAAAACCTTGTACTTGAAGTATCGTGTACGGCTTCATTGTCGTAACAATCTCCCCCTTTTTGTGATGATGACAAACTAGTCAAAGATGGAGCATTTAGATGCATGCATGGAGATTTTACTCTCCCTGTCAATATGCTGCAAAACATAAGAAGTTAGCACAATCAAAACATATATAACACATATTGATTGTTTTGTATTTTCATCGTTACTTCATGCATTTCTATTTCTTTCTCATGAAATTAGCATCAAGTTCTTATACAATTTTCAATGCTTTCTCATGCAATTTTCATGTTTGCAATTTCCATGTTGGTCTTTTTCTCCCCCTTTGTCATAATCAAAATGAGTAAGTGCAGTCATAGCATAAGCAAAATGCAAATTCAAAGTTCAAAATATTACAACCCAGAAATTAACAAAGTTCATGTAAAGTAATGTTTTATCAAAGCAATAACAGTAAACAAAGTTCAAGAGAAGTGTTGCTTGATCATCTCCTTGAGTTCAGCAATATCATTCTGAATTGACGAAAGTTGTTAAGTCACATCCTCACGAAAAGTGTGTTGATGTAGCTTCAAAGCTTCTATTCGTTGCAAAACTTCATCATGATCTTTTAATCAATAGTGACTTTCTTTCGTTTTACTTGAGATGGGGGTGTCATAGGAGATGGTGATGGTTCAGAGGATTCAAGAGATCCAAAATTTAAAAGAGGTAGATATTTGATTTTCATTCGTTTAAAAACAGTTAGATCAAAGTATTCCTTTTGTTTAATAGATTTTTCATTGGTTAGGGGTACTTTGAAATATTTGAAAATACGGGTAAGAAGACATCCATACGGAAGAAAGGGTTTTTGCTTCCACAATGTAGTAAAATACACGTTGGCCCAATTTACAGAAATATTTCCAAATAAGACGTAAAGAGCCGTAGAGAGATCTGTGGAATAGTAATCAAAAGATCCAGTTTTAGGTAGGACATTGTGGGCAAGAATTTGTCCAGCAATGCAAGCGCGAGTTTGAAGATTGGTATTCTTGAAGGGAGGACAATGAGGTGTACCGGGAATAAGAATTTGTTCAAAAATTCTTTCATCATTAAGTTCAATAGTATTGAAAAGAGTTTATGAAGGTGGAATATCTAGGATTTGTCCAAGAAGTCTAGAATCAAACTCAATTTCAACATCGCGAACAAGAGAGGAAAGAAATCCAGTTTCATAATCAATTTGTAAATTAGTGTAAAACAAATGGATCAATAAAGGATAATGAAATCAGTCAGAACCAGCGTCAAAAAGATGTGAAATGCCTGTGAATAGTTTTTTTATATTGTAGCGAGAAAATAGGTGAAACAGAATATTTCGACTGGGTAATATAGGGAGTGCAGAAATCGATCCAAAAGTATCGTATAGAAGGGGATTTCTGAGTAGTCTAAGAGAAAATTGATGACGTACTTGTGGTGTAGATGGAGGGGAACCTTGTGCGGATGTTGTTTTCTTACGAGGCATGGTTGGAAGAGAAGATGAACCTGTCGAAGAGAGGCGATGTCGCAGAGAGTGGTTGATCGACTAGGTTGAGATGCTGTTGAGGATGGCTTCTGACGAGGCAGTGAGGATGTCAGACGAGTCAAGAAGATTCCAGTGAGTGGAAGATGGTAACTTGCTGCCGAAGAGACTGGAGTGGCCTTCGTGCAATGCGGACAGTATGCCTTCTATGATCACAGTCTCTGTTAGTGGCCAAAACAAGCAGCGAGGGCAGTCCACCGGAAGAGGGATATCAATTTTCCAAGGGTTTTAGGAAATTGGCGGTAGAGGGTTCGGCTGTTACAGAGATCGGCGAGGTCTCAGAGAAGAGCAGGCGGAGATGTTGTGGATGATGGTTTTCCAACGCTGCAACAGATGTCGTTTGGCTGCTGGTGCAGAGAAATAGTCGTCAGGCATCGCAGACGTGAGTTGTTGTAGAAGCACCCAGTCGCGGCAAGAGGGTTCCGGCGAGGAGTTTGTCTGGCACACTTATGGTTTGTAGAAGATGGACAGAAATAACAGAGGAGAGGGAGTGTTCGGCTTCTGAAGAGGGGAAAAACAACACGGGCTTAAAAAAAATAACGATTGCCCCTTTTAAACAAAACCAAGGGGTATCGGGTCCCTTTAATTTAAAATTTTAAAAAATAACCATCAGTCGACTAGAATTTCATCGGTCGACTAAAAAATCCGATTTTGAGATTTTTCAAAAACAAAACATTTTAAAAATAAATCTAAAATTCTGAAAATGAGCAAATGCCTAGTTCTCTCCTAATTCTCATAAAATCTTCATTTTTAAGTGGTTTAGTGAAGATATCGGCATGTTGTGCATTAGTGGGTATAAAATTTAACGAAATATCTCCTTTTAACATATGATCTCGTAAGAAATGATGTCTTACTTCAATATGTTTAGTTCTTGAGTGCTGAACAGGATTTTTCGAAAGATTTATAGCACTAGTGTTATCACAATAAATAGTTATTGTGGAGTAATTCAAACCAAAAATCTTTTAAGGTTTGTTTTATCCATAGTACTTGTGAACATGCTAAACTAGCCGCTACATATTCCTCTTCAGTTGTTGAGAGTGACACTAAATTTTGCTTTTTACTAAACCAAGAGACTAAGGAATGTCCTAAGAAATGACAAATTTCACTAGTACTCTTGCGATCAGATTTGCTTACAGCAAAATCTGCATCACTATATGAAACTAAATCGAAGAAAGATGATTTCGGGTAAAACAAATCAAAATCTGAAGTATCTTTCAAGTATCGAAGAATTTGTTTTACTGCATTTAAGTGAGATTCCTTCGGATTAACTTGAAATTAGTACACATACAAACACTAAACATTATATCAGGTCGACTAGCAGTTAAGTATAATAGAGATCCAATCATACCTCTGTAGAGCTTAGTATCTACATTTTTACCATTTTCATCTTTATCAAGAGAAGTAGTTGTGCTCATAGGATTTATTCTTGATTTCGATGAGTCCATGCCAAATCTTTTAAGTTCTTTTGTATACTTGGCTTGGTTGATGAAGATTCCTTCTTCAGTTTGCTTTATTTGAAGTCAAAAGAAGTAGTTCAATTCGCCCATCAGGCTCATTTCAAACTCTTCCTGCATAGCTTTAGCAAATTCTTTACAAAGAAAATCATTAGTAGAACCAAATATTATGTCATCAGCATAAATTTGCACAATAAGAATATATGAATCTAGATTCTTAATAAATAAAGTGGAGTCTACCCGACCAATGGAAAAACCAGATTGTTCTAGAAAATTTTGTAATCTTTCATACCACGCTCTTGGTGCTTGTTTGAGTTCGTACAAAGCTCTTTTTAATTTATAGACTTTTTCTGGATATTTCTCATTTTCAAAGCCTGGAGGTTGCTCTAAACTTCTTCATTGATGTATCCATTTAAGAATGCACTCTTAACATCAATTTGATATAACTTAAAATTCATGTAACTAGCAAAAGCAAGCATCATATGAATTGACTCTAATCGAGCCACTGGTGCATAGGTTTCATCAAAATCTATGTCTTCTTCTTGATTATAGCCTTGTGATACTAGCATTGCTTTGTTTCGAATGACTTCGCCATCTTCGTTCAGCTTATTTCGGAAGACTCATCTTGTTCCAATTACCGGATGATCCTTTGGTCTATCAACTAGATCCCATACATCATTCCAAGTAAATTGATTAAGTTCTTGAGACATGGCCAAAAGCCAAAATTCATCATCACAAGTCACATTGATATTCTTTGGTTCTATTTTTTATATGAAAGCAATATTTGCAATATATTGCAATTGACTTCTAGTTTGGACATCACTCTTTATTTCTTCAATAATATGCTCATGTGGATGATTAGGAACTTCTTTCCAAACCGATGAAAGAGGAATATTTTCTTGAGAAGTGCTTTCTATCAAAGGTTCTCCTTGAAGTATGACTTTTCCTTCGCTTAGAGGTATAACTTGCTCAGAGTTCTCATCAAATGCAACATGTAAAGATTCTTCAATGCAAGATGTTCTTTTATTAAAAACACGATAAGCTTTGCTTCTAAAAGAATATCCAAGAAATATTGCGTCTGATTTTGAATCAAACTTATCAAGATTATCTTTGGTATTAAACAAGAAGCATTTACTACCAAAAATTTTGAAATATGAGATCTTTGGTATACGACCATAATACAGTTCAAAACATGTTTTATGTAAGAATGGTCGAATAAGAACACGGTTTAAAACATAACTGTAATGAAAAAAGGGCGGAAGCACCAGTAAAGAAAACCACTCTTGAAGAGTGATCTCAAGAACACAAACACTAAAAGTGTATACAAAACCCACTAAAGGGAAAAATGACTAAAAGTCATAAGTTGGATATTATTGAAGAAAGAAAGAGGGTGAAAAACCCTTGCACATACAAGAGAAAGCCTCCTCTATTTATAGAGGAGGAAACCAAAGAAGAGGGACCACAAGGGGGCTCCCATCTAGTCGTTGGGAGCCCCAACGGTCATAAATATGACCGTTGGGGCCCCAACGACAAGATGAGTGGGGCCCCTTGTAGTCTTACAATATGTAAAACAAAAAAGAAAAAGTAAAAAAGAAGAGAAAAGGAAAAGGGAAAGGATTACATGGGGATTTACCAAAATACCCCTATCAGGTATTTGGAGAAAAAGAAAACAAAAAAGGAAATATGTATATATATACATATATGTATATATATATATACTTATATATATATATATACATATGTGTATATATATATACTTATATATATACAAATATTTATATATACATACTTTAACACGCCCCCTCAAACTTTACGGGGAGAAGACCGAAAGTTTGCTAAGAAGAAACATAAATCGTGGAGTTGGGAGCGCTTTGGTGAAGAAGTCAGTCAGTTGATATTCTGAAGTAATGTATGGTAATGTGATAGTTCCTCTGAGATATTCGTCTCGAACATAATGGCAATTCATTTCGATATGCTTTGTCCACTCGTGAAAAGTATGATTGCTTGCAATGTAGATCGCACTTTTGTTATCACAGCAAAGCATGGTGGGAGAGGAAATGAGGATGCCTATGTCACCAAGGAGACTTCTAAGCCATACGATTTCCATAGTTGTCATTGCCATGGCCCGATATTCAGCTCCAGTGGATGATAGTGAGACCTTTTACTGCTTCTTGCATCTCCACGAAATGAGATTCACCTAAAAAATGCAAAGACCAGTGGTTGAGATACGATCATTGGGATTTCCTCTTCAGTCGGCATCAGTAAAAGCAGTTAATTCAAGAGATAAGGAAGAGGATAAGAAGAGCCCTTTGGAGATGGTATTTTTTATGTATCGCACAATTCGCATCACAGCTGCCATATGAACTGAAGTAGGTGCATGCTGAAACTGGCTTGCAGCATGAACCGCATGAGCTATATCTGGACGGGTGATGGATAAATAGGTGAGAGATCCAATTAATTGACGATAGGGGGGTGGATCCTCGAGTAGAACACCATCCTCAAGTCTCAGTTTTGCATTGATAACTTCGGGAGTCTCAACTTTCTTTCCAGCAGATACTCCTGACTTGGTACAAATGCCTGCTGCTAATTTCATTTGAGATAGAATGTATCCTCGGGAGGAGTAACACACTTCAATTCCTAAAAAATATCTCAAGAATCCAAGGTTAGACATATCAAAAGTTTCCTTTAACATAGACTTCACATCATTTACCCCCTTTTTATCACTCCCAGTGATGATCATATCATCAACATACAACAGTAGAATAACAATGAAATCACCTATTTTCTTAGCAAAAAGAGCAGTGTCAGTATAACAAGTAAATCCCAAATTGATTAATACATTACTAAACTTGTCATACCAAGCATTAGGAGCTTGCTTAAGTCCATATAAAGCCTTTTTTAATTTTAAAATTTTACCATTTAATTTCATACCCGGAGGTGGTTCCATATAAACTTCTTCACTCAAACTTCCATTTAAAAAGGCATTTTTAACATCAAGTTGAAAAATTGGCCATTTTTTAATAGAGGCTATTGCAATAAGAGCTCGAACACTAATCATTCGAGCAAATGGGGCAAAAGTTTCATCATAATCTACCCCATATTCTTGAGCATACCCTTTGGCTACTAACCTAGCCTTATATCTTTCTAAACATCCATCACTCTTAGTTTTTACTTTAAAAACCCATTTACATCCAATGGGTTTCTTGCCATTGGGTGAATCAATGATTTCCCAAGTTTGTGCCCTTTTAAGTGCATTAAGTTTCAATTCCATTGCTTCATTCCAATTAGCATATTGTTTAGCATCATTATAATGAGACAGTTCATGAAATGAGTGAAGGGCTAGCAGACATGCTCAAAAATTTGGAGAAAAAGAATCATAATATACAAATCCATTTGGTATTTTAGAAATACGATTTGATCTTCTTTGAGAGGATTCTTCAATCGACTCATTTTGAGAGAATTTTTCAAGGGCACAAGGAAGATTACTTTTATTCCTTCTAGAGTAGACTTGTGTTTGCCTTGGTATATTTTCTTATAAATTTTGGTCATCATTTGGAGGTTCAAAATGATCCTCTTCAAGAGTTTCACTAGATTCAACATGATCATCTATGACCTTTTCTTGAGGTAACAAGTCAAATAAAAAGGAGTAATCAATATTTTCATTTGGTTTATGTGAAAAAACATTTTCTTCTTCTAAAAATGTGATATCTTTTGAGATATAAAGTTTGTTTTTGAATATGTCAAAACATCGATAGCCTTTTTGTTTTTCGCCATATCCTAAGAAAATACATTCAATTGCCCTTGAAGAAAGTTTATCATTTTTGTGAGTTAGAACAAAGCATTTACATCCGAAAATTCTTAGTCTTTTATAATCGGGAGACATTGTAAAGTTTTTCAAATGAAGAAAGATTTTTCAGACAAGATGAAGGAGTTCTATTGATAAGATATGTTGAGGTTAGAACCGCTTCGGCCCAAAAGGATTTTGGAATGGTTTTTGAAATTAATAAAGTTCTTTTGGTTTCTATTATGTGTCTATGCTTTCTTTCCGCAAGACCATTTTATTGCGGAGTGTTTGGACAAGAACGTTGATGGCAAATACCATTTTCTTTCAAATAGATTTGAAATTCATTAGACATATATTTGCCTCCCGAATCGGATCTAAGAATGGATAGATTTTCTAAAAATTGTTTTTTAACCATTGCATGAAATTCTTTAAAGGAGAAAACTTCGGATTTACGACTTAAGAAGTAAATCCATGTAAATCGAGTGAAGTCAGCAATAAAGACCACATAGTACAAAAATCCTCCTTTGGATAAAATAGGAGAAGGTCCCCATACATCAGAATGAACAAGTTCAAAAGGCCGAGTGGTGACATAATTTCTTTGAGGAAATGGAATAGCTTTAGATTTCCCAAAAATGCAATCTTTACAAGTCATGTGTTTGTCTTTACAAGTACAACAACAACAACAACTACGCCTTCATCCCAAAACAATTGGGGTCAGCGATATGAACCAAAAAAGAAATTCATTTTGGGTCTTCCACATGAATCCTTTTCCTCCAATCATTTCTATCCAACGCCATGTCCTCGGTGAGGTTCAAAGCATTCATATCCTTTCCTATCATCTTCATCCAAGTCTTCCTAGGCCTACCCCTACCTCTTTTAACTAATATATTTTCCCATTTCTCCAACCTTCTAACTGGAGCATCATTAGGCCTTCGCCGAATATGTCCAAACCACCGTAAACGATTCTCTCGCATCTTATTCTCAATGGGTGCAACACCTACCTTCTTACGTATCTCTTCGTTCCGAATCTTATCTTTTATTGTATTTCCACACATCCATCTAAGCATCCGCATCTCAGCTACACTCATTTTTTGAATATGATGTCTCTTGGCAGCCCAACATTCCGTACCATATAGTAAAGCGGGTCTAATAGTCGTCCTATAAAACTTTCCCTTCAACCGCAATGACATTCTACGATCGCACAGCACTCCAGTAGCACTTTTCCATTTCATCCACCCAACCTTTATCCTATGATTTACATCTCCATCAATTTCTCCATACTTTTGAATGATGGATCCCAAATATTTGAAATAATCATTCACCGGTATATCTTGCTCACCAAGCTTCACTACACTCCCATCACTACTTCGTTGCTTACTAAACCGACATTCCATATATTCAGTCTTACTCTTACTCAACTTAAAACCTCTAGCTTCCAATGTCTGTCTCCATAATTCTAACTTAGCATTAACCCCAGCTCTAGACTCATCAATCAAAACAATATCATCAGCAAACAACATACACCACGATATATTTTCTTGAATTGATCTCGTAAGCTCATCCATCACTATCGCAAATAGGAAAGGGCTTAAAGCAGATCCTTGATGTAACCCAACCGTTATCGGAAAATTGGTTGTCACCCCTCCACAAGTGCGGACATTGGTTACTACTCCTTCATACATATCTTTAATTATACTAATGTACTTGAGAGAAACACCTTTCTTCATCATTGTCCACCAGAGAACGTCCCTAGGTACTTTATCGTATGCCTTCTCTAAATCAATAAAAACCATATGCAAATCTTTGTTCCTCTCTCTATATCTTTCAATAAGTTGTCTAAGAAGATGTATAGCTTCCATAGTTGATCTTCCAGGCATAAAACCAAATTGATTCTCCGATATCATGACAACCTTCCTCAACCTAGACTCAATCACCCTCTCCCAAAGTTTCATAGTATGACTCATGAGTTTTATACCACGATAGTTTGTGCAATCTTGTATATCACCCTTATTCTTATATAAAGGCACCAAAGTACTCTTCCTCCACTCATTAGGCATCTTATTTGTTCGCCAAATCAAGTTAAAAAGATTTGTCAACCATTCTAAACCTTTCTCTCCCAAGCATTTCCAAGCCTCGATAGATATACCATCTGGGCCAACTGCCCTTCTTGACTTCATTTTCTTCAAAGCCTCTGCAATTTCTTTCTTTTGAATCTTGCGCATGAAGTCACGATTTATCTCATGAAAAGGAATGGAGAAGTCTCCAAGATCTTGAGCATGACTATCATTAAATAGCTTATCAAAATAATCTTTCCATCTCTCCTTAATCTCCTCATCTTTGACTAAAACCCTTTGCGTTTCATCTTTGATACATCTAACCATACCCAAATCCTTCGATTTCCTATCTCTCATCTTTGCAAGCCTATAAATATCCTTCTCGCCTTCTTTGGTATCCAACTTGTCATAAACCTCCTTATATACCTTAGCCCTCGCGTTTCGAACAACTTTTTTAGCTTCCTTCTTTGCTATCATATACTTCTCCAAATTCTCATTATCACGACTCTTACTTAGATTTCTATAACACTCTCTTTTAACCTTAATAGCTAATTTGACATCCTCGTTCCACCATGATGTATCCTTACCTAGTGGTGCACCGCCTTTAGACTCACCCAATACCTCCTTAGCTACTTTTCTCATACCACCCGCTATCTTATTCCACATTGATTCTGAATCCTCCTCGAGACACCAATCAACTTCCTTAACTACCTGCTCTACAAACATTCCTTGTTTAGCTCCTTTCAGTGCCCACCACTTAATTCTAGGATCTATCCTATGTCTATCCCTTTTGCGGCATTGTCTAATTCTAAGATCTAAAATTAAGACTCTATGTTGTGTAGCTACACTTTCTCCTGGTATAACCTTACAATCGATGCAACAACCCCTATCTCTCTTTCTAAGTAGGAAAAAATCTATCTGACTCGTATTAACCCCACTTTTAAATGTTACTAGGTGAGACTCCCTCTTCCTAAACCAAGTGTTTGCTAAGATCATATCATAGGACAAACAAAAATCTAAAATCCTTTCTCCACTTTCATTTTTTTCTCCTATACCATAGCCTCCATGGATATTCTCAAATCCATCCCTACTAATGCCTACATGTCCATTAAGGTCACCGCCGATGAAAAGCTTTTCTCCATAAGATGTCTCTTGTACTACTCCATCTAAATCTTCCCAAAATTGATGCTTAATGGAATCATCTAAACCTACTTGAGGTGCATAAACACTAATAATATTAATAATATCCGTACCTAATACTAATTTAATAAGTAAAATTCTATCACCCTTCCTACGGACCTCAACTACATTATCTATAAACTGACGACTCATAACAATCCCTACTCCATTCCTATTCCTATTTATTCCTGTATACCAAATCTTATATCCCCAAGGTTCTATCACTTTAGCTTTCTCACCTACCCATTTGGTCTCTTGAAGACATAAAATATCAATATTTCTCCTACACATAACATCTACTAACTCACTGTTTGTCTTTACAAGTATTGTTCAAAAAAGGAAAAAGAGACATCTTTACAAAATTTGGATGACCAAGTCTCTCATGCCAAATTCCAATACTTTTGTCCTTTATAAGATTGCAAAATGACTCTGATAGAAGAGTCAAAAAGTCCATAAAATAAAGATCACTCCTTCTATGGCCTTGCCTAATCAGCTTTCCTGACTGGATATCCTGCAAGGTGCAATCTTTAGGTGAGAAAGAGACTTGGCATCCATGTCGGTGATTTGGGAAACGGAAAAAAGATTTAGATTAATTTTTGGAACGACTCTTACTTTAGGAACGAAAAAGTTTTGAGAAGTTTTAAAATCAAGTGTTCCAATACTTTCAATTTTTAAAGATGTCCCATCGGTCGTTGAAACATAAGAAGATATGGGTTCGAAAGAGATATTAGAAAGAGAGTTTTTATGAGATGTCATATAAAAAGAAGCACTGGAGTCTAGTATCCACATACTTGGAGATGATGAAGAATAGGCGATGGCGGCTCCTGATGTTGAAGATGAAGAAATTTTGAGAAGATGTTGGAGAACTTCGGAGATATGATTAAGAGTTTCTTTGATATCTCCTTCTTTGACACTTTCTTCTTCCTTCTTTGGAGAGTTTTCTCCAAACGCGGCCACTTTTCCTTTAAGCTTTGGGCAAACCGGCTTCATATGTCCCGGTTCATTACAATAGTGACAAATTACTCCCTTTCTATATCCATTATTTTTGTTAAAGTGTGGAGGTCTATATGCTTTTACATTTGATCTGGGCCTAGTAACGGCCAAAACTTCATCACTCTTAATACTTATGCCTAGACGAGTTTCTTCTTGACATACTTCGGCAAGAGCGTCTTCAATGGGTAAGGCTTTACTTCTATGGAGAAGGGATGCCCTAACTTGTTCAAATTCCGGCCGAAGACCATGGAGGGATTGAAAAAAATGTTCATTTTCAATTTGTTCTCTTCTCAACTCAATATCTTCCGGAGCCACCCATTTGGGCTCAAGAAGAACAAGCTCATCCCAAAAAGAGGTTAAACGGACACTCAAATCCACTTGTCTAGTAGAACGGATTTTTTCTTGACAAAAAAATTGTCTAGCTAGATCTTTTTTGGTATACATACCCTTAAGAAAGAACCATGCCTCATTGGCTCTTCTAAATTTAGCAATGTTGGCACAATTTTTGAGGTCCACATTGTTCATAAACCATGCCAAAATTTTGGCATGGTTACTTTCCCAATCTTCAACTTTGGATTGATGGTCATTGATAGCTTTGATGTGTTCATCGCCATCTAAAGCTTTTTCAATCCCACTTTCAATTTTAGTGAGAACAAGAGAGGGTTCGGGAGTAGTTCCCATAACAAAACCCCAAAATTTCTTACCTCTTAGATGATTTTCCATAGCGGGGGCCCACATAAGGTAATTGGATCCATTGAGCTTAAAAGAGAGCTCAACTTTAGATTTGCGCTTTATAGGTACCGAATAGTCTTTCTTTCTTCAAAAGCTTGAGAGGCACACGTCCCAAGTAACCAAAAAAGAAGAGAAGCCCGATCACCAACCTTGCTCTGATACCATGTAAATATATAATGAAAAAAGGGCGGAAGCACCAATAAAGCAAACCACTCTTGAAGAGTGATCTCAAGAGCCAAGAACACAAACACTAAAAGTGTATACAAAATCCACTAAAGGGGAAAATGACTAAAAGTCATAAGTTGGGTATTATTGAAGAAAGAAAGAAGAGGGTGAAAAACCCTTGCACATAGAAGAGAAAGCCTCCTCTATTTATAGAGGAGGGACCACAAGGGGGCTCCCATCTAGTCGTTGGGAGCCCCAACGGTCATAAATATGATCGTTGGGGCCCCAACGACAAGATGAGTGGGGCCCCTTGTAGTCTTACAATATGCAAAACAAAAAAGAAAAAAAGAAAAAGAAAAAGTAAAAAAGAAGAGAAAAGGAAAAGGGAAAGGATTACATGGGGAATTACCAAAATACCCCTATCGGGTATTTGGAGAAAAAGAAAACAAAAAAGGAAATATGTATGTATATACATATATATAAGTATATGTATATATATATATATATTTATATATACATACTTTAATAATAACATGTTGTATCTATTGCTTCAGTCCAAAAGTAATTTGGTAAATTTTTATCTTGAAGTATGGTTCTAGCACATTCTTGCAAAGTTCTATTATTTCTTTCAACAACTCCATTTTGTGGAGCCGCTTTAGGAAAAGCAAAGTTGTGAGATATACCATGTAAATCACAAAACTTTAGAAAAGATTCGTTTTCAAATTCACCGCCATGATCACTACGAATGGTAATAATAGATGTAGATTTTTCATTTGTAATTCTTCTACAAAGTTTAGAAAATTTAGAAAAAACATCATTTTTGTTTTTTAGAAAAATCACTCAAATAAATCGAGAATAATCATCTACTATAACAAAAGCATACTTGCTACCATTTAAACTTTGAATTCTAGATGGTCCAAAAAGATCTAAATGTAAAAGTTCAAGAGGACGCTTTGTTGAAACTATATCTTTTGCTTTGAAAGAATTCTTGATTTGTTTACACATTTGGCAAGCATCACATAAGTGATCCTTCTTACATGGTATTCTAGGTAGGCCGCTAACAAGATCATTCTTGGATAACTTAGAAATTAATTTAAAGTTAACATGTTCAAGTCTCTTGTGCCATAACCACTGAATTTCATTTGAAGCGATAAGACATTTTTCATTAAAAGTAAGTAATTCATGTAGATAAAGTTCATATACATTATTCATTCTTTTACCTTTAAAAATGATCTTTTTAGATTGAAAATCATAAATTAAGCATAAATCATGTTCAAAAGAAACGAGAAAACATTTATCACATAATTGACTAATGGATAATGAATTATGCATTAAACCATCTACTAAAAGAACATTTTCTATCAAGGAAAATTTTGGATTACCAATGTTACCAATACCGATTATTTTTCCCTTGTTATTGTCACCAAAGATGATGGTTCCTCCATCCAAAATTTGGAGGGTGGAAAATAACTTCGGCCTTCTAGTCATATGTTTGGAACAACCGCTGTCCAAGATCCATTTGCTCCTTATTTTGTATATCGAGTCTTCTTGTGCAACAAAGCACATGTTGGCGACTTCTTCATTTGGTTCTTCATCGAAAGAGAAGTCACCATCATCCCAACTTGCTTGAAATGCCTTTTTCTTCTTGAATTGGTCATTGGGTTTGATTTTGAGAAGAGGACAATCTTTCTTGATGTGTCCTGCATTTTTACAGTTAAAGCACTTGACTTCGTTAGGATTTGAAGAATCAGTTTTCTTTACCTTCCTTTGAAATCTTTTTTTGATGAATCATTTGAATTGCCTAGTGATGAGGGTAATATCTTCATCTTCTTCTGAATCTTCAAAGTCAGAAATAGCCTTGAAAGCAAGAGATTTCTTCTTGAGGACTTCTTCTTGTCTATCATAAAGTTGGACTTCATATGCCATTAAGTTACCAACCAAATCTTCAAGAGAAAGGGTGTTTAAATCATTTGCTTTCTCTATTGCTGTGGTTTTTCTCTCTCATTCAGAAGTTAAACACCTTAGGATTTTTCTAACTAAATTCACTTGTGAATATTCTTTTCCAAGGGATTTTAGAGTGTTAGTGATATCGGTCATTCTTGTTACCATGTCCGATATAGACTCATTTTGCTTCATTTTAAACAATTCAAATTTCTGAACTAAAGAAGTAATCTTAGATTAATTTACCTTTAACGTACCTTTACGAGTCACGAGAAGATTATGCCAAATTTCATTTGTTGTAGAGCATTGAGAGATGTGATTGAACTCTACCTTGTCAATGACACAATACAGCGCATTGATAGCTTTGGCATTGAGTAAAGCAGTCTTCTTTTCTTCATCGGTCTATAGGCTGAAATCAATTGATGATGTTTGGTACTTTTCTGAAACAACTCTCCGAATTTCGAGATCCATGGATTGTATGAATATTGTCATTCTTACTTTCTAATATCCATAGTTTGTTTCGTCGAAGAGAGGAGGACGAACAGAGGAGCATCCTTCTTTGTGCTGAGATTATGTTGTTGTCATGCTAGATGATAGTAAGATCAAAATATAGCAAAAATTGCTCTTATACCAAATGAAAGTGTTGTAGGATCGAGGCAACGAGCACTAGAAGGGGGGGTGAATAGTGCTTTTAAATATCGTCTTTGAAATTTTGAAGAATTTTGATATTCGCAAAGTAATCACATAAAGAACACAAGAATTTATCCTAGTTCGGTCTTCTAGACCTACATTCAGTCTCCAAGCAAAAACCCGCTTGAGATTTCCACTATAAACCTTGTATAACCACAAGAACATACAGACTAAATCTTGTCCCACTTTCAGTAACAACCCTACTGAAAGCAAATAACTCCTTTAAACCAAGGAGTCATTTCCCTTTACAGAAAAATGAAATAATCAACCTACAAGCCCTTCTCATGAATGCAAATGGAATGCAATTGGCTTTTGAGGTTGTTGAAATACTCAACTCACGAATTCAGTCTCTCAAAGGAATTTGAGTGAAAAATTGGAGTGAAAATATCGAGTGAGAAAACGAACACTTGAATGAATAGGAGTAAAAAGCAAAGAATTCAATCTTTGTAATTCGATTGGATTCGATGTTTTTGAGTGTGGAATGCACTCATATTTATAGTTGAAACATCTCATACGTTGAGGGTATGAAAGGGTGTCAAAACAGTCACTTTTGAACGGTCAATTCGTTTGAAAAATGAAAACACACGCCTTTTAAAAGTTTCATGAAAAACATCAAAATTAGTCGATTGAAACAGTAGTTAGTCGACTGAAATCAAATATAACAGACTGTCAGTTATCGGCGGTCGACTAATGTGTTTAACAGAGCCGTTTGAAAATCTGAAGTTTGAAACTTAGTCGACTAAAGAAAAAGTTAGTCGACTGATAAAATCATCAGTAAACTGAAAAACCTTTCAGCCGACTCCTGCTATTTTTTTCTGAAAACACACATTTTGTTCAGTCGACTAGGAAAACCTTCAGTCAACTGCTGCTAAATTTTCCAGAAAACAAACGTTCTGTCCGATCAGCTAAGAAAACCTTCAGTCGACTGCTGCTAAATTTTCCAGAAAACAGACGTTTTGTCCGGTCAACTAAGAGTCGATTTGTCGACTAATTTAGAAAGTTGACGTTTTAGCTTAGAAAAATTTGACGCGAAAAAGTTAGTCGACTAATAAACATGAAAAATTAAGTAAAGAATTTTCTAAAATAATTTTCATGAAAGGTTCTTTTAGAAAAGTTTTTCTAAAGACTTTTTAGGTGAAATGCAATTGAAATATGCACTCTAAGTAAGGCTCTTACAAGAATCTAAGACATTTAATGAAATTTACATTTGCACACTAGTCTTCAAAGATTCTTCATCGAATTCTTCAATTTTTGTCATCTAGTCTTCAAAGGTTCTAAAGCAAAGAAGATTTGAGTCAGAACTCGAATCCCAAAGGAAAACCAATTCAGATTTAAAAGAAAGAAAATTCGAGTCGGAACTCGAATCTCAAAGGAAAGTCAAACCAATTAGGTTTTAAAGGAAAGAAGATTTAAGTCGAAACTCGAATCCCAAAGGAAAACCAATTCAGATTTAAAGGAAAGAAAATTGAGTCGGAACTCGAATCCCGAAGGAAAGTCAAACCAATTAGGTTTTAAAGGAAAGAAGATTCGAGTCGGAACTCGAATCCCAAAGGAAAACCAATTCAGATTTAAAGGAAAGAAAATTCAAGTCGGAACTCGAATCCTGAAGGAAAGTCAAACCAATTAGGTTTTAAAGAAAAGAAGATTCGAGTCGAAACTCGAATCCCAAAGGAAAACCAATTTAGATTTAAAGGAAAGAAAATTTGAGTCGAAACTCTAATCCCGAAGGCAACTAGAAAATTTGAATCGAAACTCGAATCTTCGTAGGAAAATTAGACTAGTGTGGATTGGGTTCAAAAACATTGACCAGTAAAAATCGGGTTTAGAGAGTTCGACCAGTGAGAACTGGATTTAGGAATAGTCCGACCGGTGAAAACCGGATTTAGAGAGTTCGACCAATAAAAACCGGATTTAGAGAGTTCGACCAATAAAAACCGGATTTAGAGAGTTCGACCAGTAAAAACCGGATTTAGAGGGTTCGACAAGTAAAAACCGGATTTAGGAAGTTCGACCAGTAAAAACCGGACTTAAAGAGTTCGACCAGAAAGAACTGGATTTAGGGGGTTCGATCGGTAATAACTAGATTTAGGGGGTTCGACCAGAAAGAACTGGATTTAGGAAGTTCGACCAGTAAAAACCGGATTTAGAGAGTTCGACCAATAAAACCGGATTTAAGAAGTTCGACCAGTAAAAATCAGATTTAAGAAGTTCGACCAGTAAAAACCGGATTTAGGAAGTTCGACCATTAAGAACTGGATTTAAAAAGTTCGATGAGTAAAAAACAGATTTAGAAAAGGCTCAACCTGAAGGTTGATTTTGACAAGACCAGCAAAAACGGGTTTGATAAAAGGCTCAGTCCGAAAGTCGGATTTGAAAAAACCTGGTGTTTTGAAAGCGCTTAATGATTGTGATGGGAGATTTTCAATCTTCACCCTCACGATGACTTGGACAACTTGCCAGGGTCTCAGGATTTATCCCTTATCCTGAATGGGTAATGATTCGATGCAAATGCGAGTGGATGCAAATGAATGCAAACAAATGTCAATGAATGCAACTAGATACTTGCGAATAGATGCAAATGAATGGTGAGAGATTTTGTTTGATTCTGCCTACATACAGGATGTTTTAAAGTAAAGATAGATTTTCAAAAAATGCCCCAGTGTGACTAGGGAGTAAAATATTGAATAAAAGGATAAATAATTGGTATTTGAAGAACGCTCTCTGAAGATAACAAGGTGACAAATTTCTTGATTGATTTGGGAGGCATTCTGAAAGGGGTCATTCCTCGCAAGAAGACATTTTGCAAAGGAGAAATACAAAGGATGGCGCCGAGCTACGAGGAAAGTTGATAATTTTATTGATGCATTGAAGGGAGAGGAATAACAAATCAATAAGAGAACTGGGACTACATTGCTCCTCCAAAATGACAAAAGCAAAATGAAAGAAGTGATATAGCATTTGCATCATCTTTCTTCTTCGCGTCCAGAAAGGATGTTGGTCGGATAACTGATTGATTTTCTAATTTGCCTCAAGCAAGAAATCTTTCGTCGATGCAATCCTGTATAATATTCTTGAAGACGAAACAATGCTCTAAGTCATGCCCCAATGCTCGATGGTATTTGCAAAATCGATCCTTCCATTTTTCCAGAGCGACAAAAGGATCAGCGGCCTGCGGAAGTCTGACCATATCTTTTGCGAGCATGTATGCGAGAATACTCTCGAGTGTTTGATCTAATGGGGTAAACTTGCAGTCATGGCTCCACCCTTCATGCTTTATCTTTTGCTGAGTGTTTGATTTCTGCTAAGGCTTGGTCGGGACAGTCGACTGGTCTTTTTCTTTGTCCTCAACGAAGAGATTTTTGTCAATGCAGTCTTGGATGATATTTTTCAGGACGAAGCAATGCTCGGTGTCATGCCCTATTGCCCGATGGAATTTGCAGAATTGATCTTTGAATCTTCCCATGACCGTGGGAGAATCAGAAACCCTTGGGAGCTTGACGAGTCCCTTGGTCAACATGTATCCCAGGACTTCTTCGAGCGGCTGCTCTAGGGGAGTAAACTGACAGTCATAACCCCAACCGTCATGCTTTATCTTTTCCTTCTGCTGGAATTTCTGGTGAGAACTCGACTGGAAAGGCTTGCTATCTTGCTTGAAGGTATCTCCCCTTTTGCCTCCATTGTTGCTTCTGTCAGACTTAGAACCTCCTGTGTTATTGTTGTTGCTAGTGATGTTCTTGGAGAAGGTGACAGATGTCTTTTCTTGATGAGAGCCTTTTTAGGACTGTCATCGGCTTGCTCAGACATCATTTTAATCATCATTTTCCTAAACAGTTGATATGTGGCAGGATCGATGTCATCCTTGTCAGTCTGACCCTATCTTCTGACAAATCTTGGAGAACCCATTTCTTGCTCGGATGCAGAAGAATAACTGGTATGTTGGACGGGTGCAGTTTTTTTGTCGAACCTTGTCTGAACCATGTAAGACTGCAAATGCTCTCTGAAGAATAAAATGAGCAATTAGATTTGAAGAATAGTTTTAGGATAAAACAAATAGGGGAGAAATATTTGATGAGTTAGGTTGAAAATTTGAAGGATATCTCATTACCAGGGATTGGGTCGTCGCTGGAATCACGACAATTGCGTTGTTATTCTTGTAAAAGAAATAAACTAAAATATGCCTTGTTACCTAGGCGAGGTCGTCAAACCATAATAAAAAGATTAATTGTTAAAGAAGAATGATTTTATTAATAATAGACTTGACAGAGAGAGGGCGGACAAACAATTTGCCACCACTATGGTAATCAGAAGACACTCGAGGTTCAGGAAAAACAGTGAGTAACAAAAGAATCTCAGTTATGCTTGGCAGAATGGTATGTTCCGGACCATTGAGCGGACTTCAGATCGAATTTTGTCACAATGCCTGACAATAATCGAGCTTCAATGCGTTTCTATCTCTGCGAGAATTGTCTGACACATCGCTCTGGCTGGTAGTAGACGGAGAAGGGTCCGAGTAACTTAAATCGCTTGCCATATGCATAAGTATATCGAGGGGGTGACTCCTGACGGTTGAAGTAGTCCCACATGATTTCTTCTTCATGGAGGTTCTCAATCAAGAATATGTACCGATAAATGGGTAATGGCTTCTTGTTGTTATATCTTAATGAGTTGGCTCGAGTTGGTACGTGTCGAAGGAAACAAGACTGTAGTGTGTAGATGCACCCATCTACTAAGATAGAATCTTTAAGCACGAAACGGGTCAATCCACGATATAAGAAGGCAAGTGCGGCTATGGCGATCGAGAGACGGTTGGTCTGTCGACTTCTTCATCTTCGCAAAAGTTGTATCATTCTGATATCAACATAGTTTTGTCCGTCCTGGAAGAAGGTTAGCCCTACGGTGCATAAGATCATTGCATGCTGAATCCTTTCTTGCACTGCTCGGGATAAGGAGTCAACTTCTTCAAATGCTTCATACTATTAGTATATAGTTCAAACAAGTCGACATGTTGGCTCTCATATGCCTCTATCAGTGGCCAGGATCTGCGTCCAGTCATATGGGTTAAAGCATCTCAGGGGTCAAGTCCCTTGACGTTGATCAGAAAATGTTGCTTTATGGAATCATCTGACTGACCAGCTGGCTCAGGTAGACCCATGATGTCTGAGAATTCGTCCAGTAATAGTCATCTCTCCCCACGAGAACCAAAAGGTACAAGTACGCAGATTCCACCGCTATGCTAAAGCTTAAATCAAATTGCCATTGACGATATGTTCTCCCACTGCTGATGTCAGTTCCAATCCGCAATCACTCAGATGGTTCGAGAACATACGAGAGAAATTTCTGAACCAAGAATAGTACCACCGGGTAATGAAAAGTCTGGTGTTCAGAGTTCGATGATCGGGGAGACCTTAACACATCTCATAAGAGATATGACCCTCAGGAAAAACTGAATCGAGTTGACTGGATGTCATCAGAATAGACTGAAAAATAAAGAGGAGATCAGGACAAGACTTGAGAAAAATCACACGATTTTTGAAGAAATTGCATGCAGGATTAAAACAAGGCTGAAACTTCGAGATCCAGAGAAAAGGATGGAAATCACCTAGAGTTTTGAGGAAAAGCAGAGGAGTTTTCTGAAAATCGTCCAGGGTTTGAAAAATAAAAAGGGGATGTTAGGTAGTACATGGAAATAGATAGAAAATAGAGGATTTTGAAAATCGTCCAGTATTTTTAGAAAAATTATGAAAAATATGAGAAAATAAAGAGAATAAAGGAAAATAACCAAAATACATTCAATCACGTCTTGTACAAACAAGTATGCACATACAACATTCCCTAAAAGCTGACTCTAGATGCACAAGTTTTAAAATAGTTGTAGGACCCTAACCCTAACCCTAACCCTAACTCTAAAGCTCAGATCATATGTGTTCAATCATGCTATGTTGATATACTCAAGTCGAAGCCCGATGTACGTGGCATAAAAAGATTTCCTCCGGTTCTAGGCTCATGTTTTCCAACATCCTTGAGCGCCTGCCGATATACTTTGGACTATGGCCCTTGGTACGTGATAGGGGAGATCAACCCAAATAAGTAGCCCAGTTGTGAGGTTTTGTCTTGAACTATAGTTCTGGAAGAAAGCCCAGCAACGTGGTGGCCAGGTAAAAGTAGGTGAGGTTGTTTTGAAATATGATCAGCATGCAAGAAAACAGAAAGTTCGAATGACCTAAAGAAGTAGAATTTTAAAAGATTTATGAGAAGCAAACATTGTTTTCAATCAGATCCAAGATTAAGGAGGATTGTATTTGACCTAGGTCTAAGTGAGCATGAATAATGCATCCTCAATCGGTCCTACCAAACCATGCCTAAGTCTACATGCAATCTATATCAGCTGGGTTTGAATTTAGGCTCATAGATTCACAAGATATAAAGCTGACATTTGTAGAACACGATTTTGACAAGTTAAATAAAGCAAAGCACTAGATTGATCAGGCGAAGATAGGTCCCATCACGGTCGCCAAGCCTGTTATCATTGCAAAACTTTACTTTTGCAAGTCAAACTGATCTTTGAAAAATATTTTGAAAATAACTCGCCTCCGTTTTAAAATACAGGATAATTCTGAGGAATGGGACTCGCCTGTCAGTACGAGGTTCAACCGTTCTTGGTGCCATAACCAAGGGTAATCGAACCAAGGATCAATCTAGTGCTTCGCTTTACTCAACTTGTCTAAATCGATGTTATATTCCTAAATGCACAAAGAATCAGGCATGTGCTATGAACTTCTGAAAAATGTAGATTGAAAACATGATCTATACTAAATATTAGAAAATACTTGGAAAAGAGAATGATTGGAAAATCATGATTTAAACTTAAGAAAGTATTTGGAAAATCTTTAAAAAACAAGGGTTTTGAGAAAATCAATTTCTGAGAAAAATCTAGCAACTTTGAGAAAATCAATTTCTCTGAGATGAATTTGTGAAGTAAATCTGAAGAAGGGATGTGTGGCCCTATGAAATATTTTCATGATGCAATCTGAACTTAAGTGATGTATGGATGTTATTTTGAGAAAACGTTTTCTGAAGAACTTTTGAGAAAATTATTTGAAAAAGGGAGTTTATGTGTCTTATAGAATTTCAGTGAAATAGATTCGCCTCATATCCCTGACTTTGGCCACAGATATGGATTGAATATAATCCATTTGATTATAAAAGGAGAAAAATATTTAGAAATGATTGAAATATGCAATGGTTTTTTAAAATGCCTAAGAGTGTAGGTCATTTGTGGCTTAGAAAAAGATGATAAATCTGGGTTTTGTTCGTATGCTGACTATGGCCACAAATACGAAACCCACCGAGTTTATCAACTCCTTAAAAGCTAGTACACGTGTCGTTCTTGTAGAACATGGTGAATTTGAATATGTATATGAATCATCA